>NC_142462.1:74132698-74440724 GCF_049115385.1 Moschus berezovskii | reverse complement strand
TGCAGTCCAGGATAACGTGAAGGTGTCACTGGCCTTTGGGTTGAGCATCGCCACGCTGGCCCAGAGTGTGGGCCACATCAGCGGTGCCCACCTGAACCCAGCCGTCACGCTGGGGCTCCTGCTTAGCTGCCAGATCAGTGTCCTCCGGGCCATCATGTACATCATTGCCCAGTGCGTGGGGGCCATCGTCGCCACTGCCATCCTCTCGGGCATCACCTCCTCTCTACCCGACAACTCGCTTGGCCTCAATGCGGTGAGTGGGGTGGCCCCAGGCTCTGGGGCTCTAGAATGGTGCTGAGATGGGTCCGTCTCATCCTCCACCCATTGTGCAGATGGGGACACTGAGGAACAGAGAGGATAAGAGGTTGCTGGAGGTCAAGCAGAGCTGTACCTGGAACTCAGCTATGCCTGCCGTCCAGAGCCTGTTTTCTGCCAGGCACTGTGGGAAGCTGAGACCCAGGGCATAATGGTCTTGCCAATGTCCCCTGTGGGTCTCTATTGTGGGGAATAAGCTCTGGAGGCCGCTAACAGTGGGGCCAGCGGCTCCTCACCCCTGGGCTGCAGTTTCTTCCCCTCCCTCCCCTCAGCCCTGTCTGGGCAGCAGCTCTCTCCCCCAGGCAGCCTGGACCCTCTTACACTCTGCCTGCTGCCCCCAGTCTCCCTGGACCACACATCTGGCATGTCTGCAGCTGCTCACACAATCCTGTGTGAGCAGAACTCTCCCAGAGGGGCTCCTCAAGCATCCAGGCAGCCCCACCTTCACACAGGTCCCCAAACAAACTGCCTTCAAGGAAAAAGCTCCTCTTGCCCTGCTGGCTCCGGGAATGGGACAAAGACGGGAGGTGAAAACAGTTTCAGGACAGCCTGCAGGTGACTTTCCTGGATTGCAGCAAAGGGTGGGGGCCGGAGCAGGGACATCTCGCCTCTGCTCTGATGGAGATGGACATCTTCCATCTCTGGGTCCCTGTCTATCACCGGGAACAGAGAGGTGTGGCATGTGTTCTTGGGTCTGTGAGCAGTGTGTGCACATGTGAATGCTGGCATGGGTCTCCGAACCTGTGAAAGCTGGCTGTGTTACTTCTGAAAGTGTATCTGTGAGCGTGTCAGGGCTGCAGGGTGAGTGTGTCTGGAGGTGAGTGCATACCTGTGTGTGCCCACTGCTCGGGCCTGACCTGGGGGCACTCATGATAAGCAGATGTGGGCGACTGGGTGGAAGCTGCGGAAAAGAATTCCTCCCGGGCCGCTTAGCACAGCTAATTGGCCGTTGGCAGGCAGCTGCCTGCTGTCGCCGACCTGGGCTTTTCCAGACCCTCAGCCAAGTGCAAACTCAGACCTGGCTTGGGCCACAGCAGGGGGAAAATTTGGCCTGAGAGGCCAAGGAAGGCTTGGAGGAGGTCTCAGAGTGCCCGAGGAGGTGTTTTCACAGGGAGGGAGAGAGAAGGAATCAGATCAGGTCTGGGCTGGCGGGGCAGGCGGGTGTGGGGACAGTGAGGGAGGCGGCCAAAGGCTCCACAGAGAGAGTGGCGGGTGATTAGACAAGCAACCGTCCTCCCGCTTCCCAGCCAAAGTCCAGATCCTGGGGCTACGGCTGCAAAGGTCCACGCAGAGGGCAGTTGGCATGACCCTGCCAAGCAGGGATTAGCACTCCTTGTGTCACCGTGACACCTCACCCAGTCCAGGACTGAAGGTTAGCCCTTCGGGCTGGAGTTTAAACTTTAGTCAAGGAAGATGTGGTCTCTGTGAGTGTAAGGTCCTCCAGGCCTGTCTGTCTAGTGGGGGCAGAGCCGGGCGACCTCAGGGCATGCCCTAGGAGTAGGGTCAGGATCACCTCAGGGCTCAGCGGGGTATGATGGGCAAGGGGAAGGATCCATCCTGGGGAAGAATAGAGTCTCCCCAGGTCTTCTGGCCCCCTCTTGACCTTCTTTCTCAAGGGCGAGTCAGGCCAGGCCTCTGCTGGTGACTCTGTTCTCTCACATAGGCATCCCAGGCAGGCTTGAGGAGGGCAAGCATCCCTGTGCGATCTTGATCTGGCCACACCCTGATTCAGTGTCTTTTTCCCTCGCCATCCTCCATTTTCCCAGTCTTCCCAATACCTGAGCTGGGTGGGTTGCGGGAGAGGGAGAAAAGGGAAACCAACCCTGAGCAGGGAAGCACACAAGTTGGGTTCAAGACCTGGCTGCTTACTTGTTGACTTTCTTGGAGCTGAGAGCCCTTAAGTCTCCAAGAGAGGCCCTAGGTCTCTTGATATCTCTTGGCCACACCCATACTGCCAGCAAGCTCACTTTGTGGACTTGAGTTTATCACTCTTCGCAGGAGGGGCTGGCTAAGAGGAGCCCAAGAAGTGCCAGGCTGAACATAAGGGCAGCAAACACTGTGGTGGGAGTCCAGGGACTGCCCTGGCCCCACCATGGAAGTTTGGGGTCCAGAAACATGTGTCTTGGGCTGAAGAACTCAGAAAGGGTTCAGAACACTGAGCCTGGGATCTAAAGGGGTCTGGGAGGTGACCTCAATGCCTCCAGAAGGGCAGAGACCAGTCTACACAGCAGGTGACATGCTCTTTCCTCCAGGCTCCGGGAGAGGTTTCCCCTAGCCCCTTGAGTCCCAGGCCTCTCCCAGCCCAAACCAGTCGTTGGCATGGAGATTTTCAAGGAAAATAGGGAAAGAAGTGGCAGGAAGTGGTTGGAGTGAGTCAGGGGGTGTCCCATGGGGATATGCTGGAGAAAACTTTCTCCTCACTGAGTCAGGGCTCAGGACATGCGCTGGAGCGATCGTGGACCTCTCTCCATCCTGCCGCGTCCTAGCTGTTTCTCAAAGCCAGACCCTGAGTTTATTTCTAGAGTGAAAGACTCAGAGGCAGCGGCTGGTGCCCAGCCTGCCCTGCCCTAGTTCAGCTACTAACACAGTGTGACTTCAGGCACGCCACCTCATCTTTGTGGTCCCAGGTCCCATTTGTGGAATGGGTATATCGTGAGGCATGGCTGGGCACTGGAAGTGGAAGATGCTCTTGAACCTTGAAATTCTGACCACTCACTGGCTCTTCCCCTCTTCCCCTCTCTTGCTTGCTCACCCATGTTCGCTGTAAACATGACTTTCACTGCTGCAGACTAAATACGGGGCTGAGTCAGGCCGCTCCCTGCTCTGAGGAGTCCATGGTCCCGAGCAAGATAAGGTCGCTGCGCATCTGTCAATGATAGGGGGTGGGAGGCAGGTGTGATAAGACGTGTCAGGCACCTGGGAACTGCTGACCTCGAGCTGTGGTGAGGGCCAGGAGGCCTTCAGGGAGGAGGTGTCCTGGGAGCCTAAAAGTAGAGATTCCAGGGTGGAGGGAAGGGGTTTCCAGCAGGCCTGAGGATCACAGGGTGTGGCTGGTGCGGGGTGGGGTGGGGGCTGGGTCATGGTGGGAGGCTGCGGCTCTAGAGAGCAGTGAGGCTTCAGGGTTCAGGTCACTGTCTGCCCGCGTCCCAGAGCCTGTGAATTCAGCCCCTTTGGGAGCTAAGGCAAAGGGCAAACCTCCCTTATTTGGGGGTCTTTTCTCAGCCCTGTTGATGCTGGGCCTGACTGCCTGGGGAACCGCTTCTACTTGTTGCATCTGGGACCTGACTTTAGCCCCAGACTTTCCGCTCCCCCAGTTTCCTTGGTTTCCCCAACCGCAGAATGAGAGCACCCCTGACTCCCTAACCACTCTTCCCGTGCCACCAGTTCTTCCAGAGTTGAGGGCCCTCCGCCTCCCCCGGAGTTGAGGGTGGACTGGGGAAAGGGAAGCCAGTTTTCCGACGGCCCTGTCCAGGGAGTGGGCTGGGGGCTGGGTGGTGGTGCCACAGATGGGACATGTAATTACTGTTTCCAGCCAGAGCCCGCTGAGGGGGAAGGCCCTGAGAGAGGCAGGAGCTTTGCGGTGGAGACTTTCCTCACCATGGAAAATTATGAGGCAGTTTCCCCATTAGGGCCCTTGCAGCTGCCCTGCCAGCCCCATATCGTCCATCCTGACACTGGCCCCTAACCAGGGCTTGCTCTGGGAATCCTGCTCTGAAGAGACTATGCCCTGAGAGGGGACATGGCCCACCGGGGTCCCTCAGTCTGAGGGGATTCACCTTGTTCCATTGTTCCCCCCCCAGCCCAGGTCACAGCCTTCCCTCACTGCGTTTGCTCACTGCAGGCCAATCCCATGCAGTCTCCCCCAACCTGACCTCAGGCCCACATGCTGTTCCCCACTTTCTCTAGGGTCCCACCCAGCAGGGTGCCTTTAGCCTTACCCACCTAGGGCTTCCCCCAAGCAGCTCAGACATGCCCCCTGCCTGCACCTTGAAGATTGGCTTGGGCAAGCTTTCCTGGAAGAACAGGGAGCCCTTGGTTCTTGCTGGCAGAGCCCCCGTGGGGGCCATGGTCCCTGGCCTCTGGAAGAACAGATGTATCTGAGGTCTCCTGATAGGTGTGGGCTGAGCCCACACAACTGCAGACAAAGGCAGGAAAAGCTCCCTCAGCCAGACCCTCTGTTCAGGTTCAGAGGGGCTTCTTAACCCAGGCGGTTCCCCGGGGGTGAGTGAGGGGTTCTCTTCACACAACCGAGGAGCCGCGGGCCAGTGGGCGGGTACACCCTGAGGCTGAAAACCACTCACAAGCTGGTAAAAAGGTGGGAAAATGCCCATTCCCATGGGCACATCCTTTCAGTGTTTGAAACCCCACCACCAGGACAACCCAGGGCTGATGTCTGCTCAGGGTAAAGAAAGAACTTACTATTTTAAACTGGGGAGGGACAACTTCCAAATCAATAAGTTCCTGGTCACCAGGGCTGTGCAGGCAGGGTGTGTTGGGCAGCTGTGGCTCTGGGGCATGTGGCTCTAGTCGGGGGGCAGTGGTGGGGGCCATCTAACAGTTCCAGGTGGGCGGGAGGCCCTATGACAGGCTCTGTGCCATACAGAGACCAGCCGTTCACACGGCCAGGTGGGAATCCTGCACTCAGGACCCCAGCCTGGAGGGTGACTGCAGGTCTGGGGGGAAGGGGTCCCATGTCAGGCAGGAAGGAATCCTAGAGACAGTTTGGGGCTATAATCTGGGCTGAGGCCTCTATTTTACTGATAAGGAAACCACAGCTCACAGACGGGTGGAGTCACTCAAGACTGTGCTGCAGATGATGGTGGAGCAGGACTGTGACCCCAGCTGCCTGCCTACAACCCTTGAAAATCTCTGCAAATTGCATACATGTGTGCGTGCACAGTTACAACGATATGATGCACACACACACACACGCACACGCACACACACACACACACGTGGGCACGAAGCACATTTTCAAGCCTGGGTGGTCCCCCTCAAGCCCTGGGACCCTAGGAGGGTGGAGGGGGGCTCCTCAACGGCACCTCTTCCTTTCCCGAGCAGGGAGGCGGGGCTGCCCCCGAGTGAGGAAAGAAGGAGGCAGGCAAGGAGGAAGCCCTTGCTTTGTGTATTGTTCCTTGTCAGGAAGCTGAAATGGCTTCTGAGAGCAAATAAAGAGTGCTTTGAGACCTGCTTCCTTCTCTCTTACTCAAGGGTGCTTCCATCCCTTCTCCTCCCCCATCCCAGCCAGCGGTGGATCTGTATGTGGGAGGGCAGCACACGGGGACAGGGTGACAACTCAGAAATGCTACTAGCTACACAACACAGACACCTTAGGCCACAAAGAGAGCCCCTGACCCTGCCCCACCCCAGAGCCCACTGTGGTAAGAGACAGCATCCTGCCTGATGGGGTTAATACACGACTAGTTTGAATGTCCCCCGTGGGCTGAAAAAGAGGGTATATTCTTGAATTTGGAAGTGCAGGGCTTATGAATTTTCCTTAAATCAAGCTTGTTGGTTGTGTGGTTCAAATCTTCCCTGTTCTTGCTGTTTATATTATTGACACTTCCCTCCATCGGTTTCTAAGAGAGGTTGTTAAACCCCTTCACTCTGGTAGTGGATTGATCATTTTCTTTTTGTAATTCTGTCAACTTTTGTGTCACCTATTTTTAGGTTGTACTCGTTAGTGCGTACAGGTTGAGAACTTTTATAACTGTTGGATAGACTTTTCACTTGCTTAGTGTCTAATAAACCTCTTAATGTCTAAGGAAAAAGAAAAGCATCACATCTGGACATATGTGGTCACCCAGAGACTTTGCAGAGAGCAATGTAGAGAGACATGCAGAGGCACACAAAGCCGTGGATGCCCAGAGGCATATGTGCGCTTGAAAAATCATTGATGGAAGGGTGATACTTGGGGAGGGGACTCACTGAGGTCCCCCTCACTGGGATACTGAGTCCTGCAGGCAGCGGGTGGGTGGGGCAGTCCTTGATGTCTTGTCCTTTAATGGATGCCCAGAGCCCTGCCAGGCCTGGTTCAGGAAGGGTGGGACACCAGGATGCTCAGGTTATGCTGGGGCCTTGGGCCTCAGAAGTCACTTTGGTCAATCTGCTCATGGGCAGCAGGGAGAGGACGGTTCGAAGTTCATTGCCAGGAGAGGTCAGCTCTGTGCCATCCTGAGGCCTGGGACACCCTGGCAGCTACAGAATATCTGCCAGCTTCTCAGTCTAAGGTGACCTTCAGGACCTTCAGCTAGGTGCATAGGTAGCCAGCACCTTTGCTTGTGAGCGTAGGCAGCACAGACACTGGGGCAAGAATTCTGGCATTGCCATCTCCTTCCCAGGCCTTGACCTCCCCATCTGTAATCTCACAGTCTTGAGCAGGCTGCCTTGCAAGGTCCACAGAGACTAATACTGGCTGGCAGTCTTCCATCTAGAAAGCAAATGAACAAGCCCTGGCTCCAGAGAACTTCCCTCTAGAGTGGGTGGAAATGCTAGAAAATTAATATAATCTGCCACTTCTTTTGGGGGAGAGGGGCCACACCGAACAGCTTGTGGGATCTTCCTTCCCTGACCAGGAATCGAACCTAGGCTCTCAGCAGTGAAAAGTGCAGAGTCCTAACCACTGGGCCTCCAATAAATTTCCTTGTCTGCCCCTTCTGTCTCCACACAGTAAGTGTCCCCTCAAGGTCTGGGCAGGGAGATGAGAAGGTGTCCACATTCTGTCCCCACTGAGCTCCCAGGCAAGGGGTTCTGAGGCACTTGACAGGAGACAAAAAGGTTATTTCTCTGCAAGATTTGCAGGCTGTTCAGTGAGGGTTTGATGAGTGAAAGCAGAAGTTAATTCCAGACAGGGACCTGAGAAAACTTCTTGATGCTGAATAGGAATTGATGGTGGAATCTGAATTGGACCTTGACAGTGGGCTTCAATGGGTTTGATACAAAATTGGAGAGTTTGCATTTTTCTGATGCTTAAGATTAAATGTGTGGCTTTTCTCTTATTTATACTTGTGTTCAGAAAATTGTTACTTTTTTTTTTTTGGCCTTAATTAGTGACCCGGGATGGGCAAAATGCTCTGGGGATGTGCAAACTTTTTTTTTCAATAACAAGTAACCACAACTGGGATTAGCCCTATTTATGCAATTGTGTCAAATTCAATAGGTTGTAAACAGGAACATGGGTTTCTCATGTGGCTTAGCAGTAAAGAATCAGCTTGTCAAACAGGGGATGCCAGTTCGATTCCTGGTCTGGGAATATCCCCTGGAGAAGGAAATGGCAACCGGCTCCAGTATCCTTGCCTGGAGAATCCCATGGACAGAGGAGCCTGGTGGGTTACAGTCCATGGGGACGTAAAGAGTCAGAAACGACTTAAGAGATGAAATAACAATAGTAACAAAATCGGAACATAGGGTCTGAATTTTTACTTGCTCTTTTCTGGATGTCAAATTTCAGCAGACCTTAAACTATCCATTTCAATTTGGAATGATCGATGATTTTTTTTTTTTCAGATGTAAGTAGTACAACTTCTTAGGCAGTTGAAAGAGAGGAGATCGTAGAAGCAAGCAGGGGAGGCTTCCTGCTGATGGCAGTGGTAGTAATGGGTTTAGGGAGAGGAAATTTACTAACCCATGTGGTTCTGGGCAGTCAAATTCCAAGGGCTCTGGGCCGCTAGGATGAGGTATATCTTAGAGTCCCCAGGGCAGGTATCACTTCTTGTGGACTGGCATGGCACCAGGGCCCCTGGTCTGCTCATTTTGCATGAAAAGTGGTATCCTTGGGCTGAGCAGGAGCTGAGATGCTGAGATCTGGTTAAGAACCTGCGGAGAGATGAGCTCGCCCAGGCCACATCTGTGATGAGTGAGGTGGGGATGAGGAGTATGAGGCAGGAGCCACTTAGAGCGATCGTTCCATTAATCAGAGTGGAAGGGCTGGTTTCAGGACTCCTGCCAGCTAGCAATTAGGCCAACCCTGGAGAGCAAAGGAAAGCGCGTGGAGGCGCGTGGGAGGAGGAGCCCCGAGCTGCCTGAGCGCTCAGACACGGAGGGCAGCGGCAGGTGTGAATGTGATGGGCATTGGTGCAAGTTGCCTAGTCTCATCAGCCTGGCCTCCGAGGAGCCTATCTGCGCTCCAGGCGGGCCTCACTCTACTGTCCACACTCCTGAGCAGCACAGCCCCTCCTGTCCGCCTGCCCCACCTAGTTCTGAGGATAAGAGAAAGAACCAGAACAAAACCACCACAACTATCCTGAGCCCGCCTGCCTCTGCAACCCTTTCCAAATGCCCCAAGACAGCCCCGCCCCCGCCCCATGCCTTAGAACCTCTGGCCTCTCTGGAGAATGGGGCTACTTTACAGATGGGGAAACTGAGGACCAGAGAGGGGCAAGACCATGGTCATAGCGCTAGCAAGTAGGAGAGTAGGGACCTGAACTCAGGGTCATCTCTACAGCCCCACACTGGGCTGCAAAGAAACCTGGGTACTTCCCAGAGGGCTGGCTGAGCTGAGGGGCTGCAGCCCTGGGGTCTGCCAGGAAAGGCGCACAGAGCTGAGGCTGCAACCGAGGGGAGGGGATATGAGTCATTTTCCCTGTGATCCAGGGCGGCAGACAAAGGCGGGAAGAGAATTGTTCTTGTAAGATGGCCTCAGGGTGGGGCTGTGAAAACCTCTGGATGGTGGAAGGGTGCCCTCCACCTAGGATTCTGCAAAATGCCCTGTAGCCTTGGAGACACCCCCACCCCGCTCAGGAAGAAGGTTCAAGTTCAGTCTTATTTGGACACACCAGCCCTGCCTGGGAGAAGGCAGCCTCCGTGGCCACATCCAGGCATATTTGTGAGTGGGCCTCGGCCCACGTGGTCCAGCTCCCCTTCGTGGGCATATTTGGCCCCTGGGACCGACCCCCACATGGGGATGGTTCAGGGCTCCTTGGGGAGGGGTCTCCTGGCTGCAGCTGCAGAGGGAGGGCTCTGGTGACCTCATGGCAGCTCCCATTCCCTTCTTTTTCCATGAGTCATGTTTCTAAAAGTGGCCCAGGAGCAAGTGGGAGCCAGACGGTGGTGGCGGGGCCTATGTGGCCAGGAGGGAGAAGGAGGGGGCAGATAGGGAGGGCGGGGCCCAGAGGAAAAGGGAGAGAGACAGGGAAGGGGAGAGACAGACAGAGGTGGGAAGGAGACAGAGGTGGGGGCTGCGAGGAACACAGGCTCAAGGGAGAGATGGACATGGGAAGCTGTGGCCAGCTAACTGCTGAAGTGCCTCTCCAGCTCTGCAGGGGATGGGGTGGAATGCTCAAGATGTGGGGATAAGAAGAAATGTCTCCAGCTGGGCCCTCCCACCCATTTGCTCCTCTTCTTCTTTGACTGTCCCTGACTGTCCTTGATCATCTCTTCCCATGTCTAGGGCTTGCCTGTCACCTATGGCCTTGGTACCCCCAGTGTACCCTGGTCTGGATGTAGGTGGATGCAGAAGCACCATCCGCCTCCAGGCCTCTCTGGCCTCTGGGCAGAATGCCGTGAGGTTTAGGACAAGCTGGTTCTTCCTCAACAGGTGTGGGAAGGGCCAAGGCCTGATGTTCACTGCTGGCTGTATGAGCTCGAGTGTGGTGGATGCAATGGGCTCTGAGGGCACTGAGGGCCTGGCCTTTGGTGCCTGGGCCTGGGGGCCCTGGGACTCCATCCTCACTGCTCTGCTCACTGAGCCTCGTCGCCCCTCTCCCCTACAGCTGGCCCCTGGCGTGAACTCGGGCCAGGGCCTGGGCATCGAGATCATCGGGACTCTGCAGTTGGTGCTGTGCGTGCTGGCCACCACCGACCGGAGGCGCCGTGACCTCGGGGGCTCCGGCCCCCTGGCCATTGGCTTCTCTGTGGCCCTGGGACACCTGCTGGCGGTGAGCGGGTTCGGGGGGGAACTTCCCAAGTAGGAGTGTGGGTGGGGAGGGTGGAGCCAGGCTGCTGAGGGTGTCCTGTTGAGGGCAGGGGGTGGGACTCTGACAGGACTCATTCCACGGGTTGGGGGACCAGCTGCCCAGGAGAGGGAAGCACAGGGCCTGGCTGACCATCCTTCCAGGTCTGGGGCCACTGCCCTGTTTCCCCTCTGGTCTTCTTCATGTCACCCTCTCCCTCCCACTCCCTCTGTCTCTTTCTCTCCATCTCCTCTCCTGTTCCCCCGACCCTTCCCTCCCACAGATTGACTACACCGGCTGCGGTATTAACCCTGCCCGGTCCTTCGGCTCCTCGGTGATCACGCACAATTTCCAGGACCACTGGGTAAGAGGTCACAGGGCTGCCCCATGCAGGTGGGAGGGAGACTTTGGTGCCTTATGGTAGATCCACCCCCTACCCTGTGACATCATCTCCCATCACAGAGGCCCTGCGAGATGGCCGGGGGGAGGAACTCGGGAAGACGAGACCTGAGATGCAGAGGTGGTGGGTTCACACCTCAGGAAGGGCAGTGTAGGCAGCCTCCCCTCCCAGATCAGACCATGGTCTGATCATGCCAGGCACGCCGAGTTGGGTCTCATAGAAGCAAGGAGAAAACCACTACCTAAGTCCTGGCTTGGGCCAGTTGTAGGTGGGGGAGGGCTGCAGATGCTGGGGTTCAGCACTGCCGTTTCTGTCCCAGGCACAGGTTGGGGAGCAGACATGCAGTGGGGGGATGTGTCGGGGCTCTCATGGGAAGCAGGTCCCATCAGATGCCCCCTGAGCACGTCTGCTCTCTGTTCCTAGATCTTCTGGGTGGGGCCATTCATCGGAGCAGCCCTGGCAGTGCTCATCTATGACTTCATCCTGGCCCCACGCAGCAGCGACCTCACAGACCGCGTGAAGGTGTGGACCAGCGGTCAGGTGGAGGAGTATGACCTGGATGCTGACGACATCAACTCCAGGGTGGAGATGAAGCCCAAATAAGGGGGCCAGGCCTGGGCATCCACGTGGGGGGTGGGGGGGGCAGGGGCGGGCAGAGGGAGGGGAGGGGTGAAATCTGTATCATAGACACTCTGACAAGCTGGCCAAAGACACTTCCCGAAGACCCGCAGGGCCTGCATGGTCAAGCCCGATTTGGGACTGTTGCTATCACCTTCTTTCTTTTTCTCCTTTTCCTGGCTTTGGGGATCCCTGAGGACCAACATTTTCCAACCACCCGTTCCCTTGAAGTCACAAAGGAGGTGAAAGAGAGGGACCCACCCTGCTAAGTTGTCCTCTCAGAGTGTGATGGGAGGTATGCCAGAAAGCCGCCCCCCCCCCCCCCCCCCCCCGCCCATTTCCAAATTGCTCACCAGCTCACCTGCTGAAGGTGCCTGGGGCTCCTCGGTGATTACTTTGTGCCTCTGGGCGTGGCCCTCTTTCTGTAATGTGTTCTTGCCCCAGGGATGCTCTGAGGGGGAAGAGACCCCATCAAGTGCAGTGGTGGGGTCAGGGGGCAGTCAGAGCCCGTCCTTGCAGCCTGGCTGGCTTCCAGGGCCGCTCCCCCAGCTCTGGAGGTGCTGTGCGACCTTGGGAACATCTCAGTCTTGGGGACTCAGTGACTCCACCTGTAAAGTGGCAGGGGCAGGGAGAGCTACGTGGGCCCGAGACCCCTCTCCAGGATTCTGTAAGTGTAGACACACTGCATGTTCTGGAAGACAGAGTCTGGCCCAGCGCTGCTTCTTCCACTTGCCCGGTATATAGCTGTAACCTATACATCTATGTGAACACATGTACATAGGCACACATGTTCCAAAGCAAAGAGAAACAGGTCATCCAGCCGTTGGAAATTCCCATTCCTAGGGGAGCAGGGCTGAGAGTGGACAGAGCCTACTGTTGCAGAATGAAGATCATCTCGAGGCAGAGGGAGGAATGTCCACGTTCCTTCACTGAGCTGTAGTTGATCTTTTCCACCTATCACTGCGTCACCCTCGTCGCTATTTGGTTCTTCAGTTTCTCTTGCCAGTGCAGACGCGAGTCAACATTATGTAGGGGTGTGTTGACTGAAGGACACTTGGTCATCTGAAGGTCAGCCCTGGGAGACAGATGTCCTTGCTGGACCCTCAGCGAGGGTTCTGAGCTCCGCGCTGATCCCGAGGTGGGAGGAGAAGCAGATTCCTCCCTTATTCCAGAAGTTCTGGTTGGAAGCACTAGGGGGAAACTGGGTGACCTGCACAGGCTTCCCAGGCCATAGTCTTACCTCTTCATTTATTTGGAGGGGAGAGTTGGTCTTGACCGAATGATGTAGCTATGGCTGCAGCCCATGAATAATTCTGAGCACAGTCTGTTTGTGCTCAGACAGCTATCTATACATTCAGCTATCAGACAGCTCAGGCAGCTATCTACACATTCCATACAATTCCACCAGGGCCAGAGTAGGTCCCCCCATGCCCCACAGCCACGATGGTGACAAACACTGAGAGACACAATACAGAGGTATTTGGAAGCAGCAGGATGACGAGGAGGCCCTTAATGGTCACAACATATCATGACATCCATACACTCTCTCCTCCATTTCTGAGCAAAAGCTTCTAGTCCGTTTAACAGAGAAAGAACCTGGGGTCCAGGACCCGGAGCAAGATGATGATTTGGCCAGGCCTAGCAGCCAGGGCCATGTCTCTGGCTACTCCCTGGACTGTGAGACTGGGCCATCTTAGACCCAGATCCTGCTTTTCTGCTTGGGTAATGGCCAGGTGCCAGGAAGGGTGAGGGGACTCTTGGAGGGGAGAGGGGGCGCTCCATCCTGTCCTGTTCTGGCTGCTGCACACAGGACCCTGCATCTGTCTGCTCTGCATATATGTCTCTTTGGAATTGGAATTTCATTATATGTTAAGAAAATAAACATAATATAGGTCATCCAGACTCCTTGGAATGAAGGTTTTCTTCTTTGCGCACCGTGTTCCCACAAGGGAATCTCTGGGTCTGAGAATGTGGGCCCAGTCTGAGGGGGAGCCACTGCACCCCAGGATCCCTGGTCTCAGGGGATGGACACAACCAGAGATCCATCTGAGGGACATGAGGCTCCTGCAGGATTGAAGAGTGACAGCTTGAGGGTTCCCTCTGACTCCCTCCTTAGAACAGAGCCCAGGGAGCACCAGGGACTGCCCAGGCCACACTTCCTCTGGCCTGCAGCACATTTCTGACCCACCTGCCCCAGGGCTGGGCTCTGCCTGGGGGCTTAGCCCTGGGGGCGGGGGTGGAGATGGACTCACCCATCAGAGTGAGGTTAGTGCCAGCGGCGGTGGGTGGGGGGGTGCGGGTGTGTGTGTGTGAAGGGTTCCTCTGCTCTGAAAGCATGAGCCACATTCTGTGAAGATGGGCATCTTCCCGTGGTTTTTGTCAGATTACTACGGGGCATCCCCAGGGCAGAAGAGATCAGAGTGGCCTGACGTCTGTCCCCAGGGGGACAGGAAGCCAGAAAACGACCCCTCTGTCTGCTCCTGCCTTTACACCTGTCCTGGTGTAGCCCAAGGCCGGTGCAGGCTGGAAAGGCTCCATCCAGCCCTCTTCAGATCACAAAATCCCGTCCCACATGTGGCCCCCGGGTATTGAGGGCACAGCAGGCGTGCATACCCTTATTCAGTGGAGGCAAGAGGATCCTCAGAGACAGGCCCGAGGCTCAGGACAGATCTTTGCCAAGCTGATATTTGGATGCAGGCCCCTGACACTCACCCTGACACACACACACACACACACTCTTAGGGCTAGTTTCTCAAAATAGGGACAACTACATTGGGAAATCTAGTGCCCAATAACAGAGGCCCAGAGTCTGGGCGACTCCAAGAACCACCAACCTGGATATCTCACTGGGCCACATGGTCAGGTCAGGGGTAACTGGGAAGGTCCTGGCACCCCTCCTCTGCTCTAAGAGATGCCCAGATCCTGCCTCCCTCTGTGGGGCCTTTGCTGATGGTGATACACTGGCAGCTTGGCCTGTGGAAGTTGTGAGGTCAGTATGGCCGGAGCAGGCTTTCTTATCCCAGTGCGCAGTGGGCCACTACAAGTGACAGCTAGGGCCTCAGTCCATGCAAACTGCCTCTGCACCTCCCAGGCTGAGGGCGAGCTGATATGAATGGGAGGGTGCAGGTCAGACCGTGGAAACAGGGTCCGGGCTGGCCTGTGGCAGCTAGGTTTACCTGTGCAGGTGTGCCGAGACTCTCCCTCTCAGCCCTTCTTGGCTTATCTCCTTATCTTGTCCCCTCCTCCCTGGTGGGAAGCCTGCTCAGTCCCCATCAGGGGCCCCACCTCAACCCCTGCTCTTCCTTTGCCATCCTCTGACCATTCCAGAGAAGGGCCTTTCTTAGTTAATTGTTTAGTTTTAACTTCTAGAATTTTAGTGCCAGGCTACAGAGCCTGAAGAAGAGGTTGAGGAACTCCCCTTGGACTTCACATACATCTTTTATAATCTTAACAATACCTTTGGAAGGCAGAGATAACAGCCTCCTTTTCTAGAGGATGCTAAGGGCCCTGAAGATGAAATAATTTGCCCAAGCCCACACAGTGGCCAAACTGGGATTTGAACTTGCTCTGTCTGGCTTCAAAGATTGGGCTTTTTCTACTATGTGGTGCTGTCCCATTTTGTCAAGACTCCCACTAAATTTACCTCTGGCCAGCTACGTTTCCTTTGTCTGGAGGGTGTTGAGAGGAAAAAGTAAGGGGAAATAATAACTGATTGAAGGGAATTCCAGCACCAGGAGCAATGCCATTTATTTGGGGGTCAGCTGGATATTTTGTCTGCTTGGGGCCTATTGTTAACACCTGGCCCAAGACTGCTCCTCTGGTACTGGCCCCACCCAGTGCCCTCCAGGCCTGACTGCCCCTCTCTCTATTCGGGAGGAAAATATTTGACAAACTTGTTCATCCAGAGGTTGTCCTCTCCCACTAGAATATATGGGAAGGAGTAGGACAATGCTACACCCTGAGGGATAATAATGCACCATTCAGGCCTGGGGGCAAAAGGATATGGGGCCAGGCTGCCTCAGACTCCTCATCTTCCAACCTGTGGGTTCAGGGCTTTAGGTCCTCTTTCTCCCAAGGGTCATCCCCAACTCTGCTCATGTTCTGTCCAGTCAAGCACAGAGGGGAGGCTTTAGGAGAGTAACTGAATTGAAGCGGAGCTTCTGGAGCAATCAGAACTCTTGTCTGTTTTGTTCATCAAAATTTAATGGAGAGAGTATATTTCTTGGAACATTCTATGACTCAGCCTTTGTTCCCCAGCTGCTGAGCATTCAAGCCACTACATACATGAGGTGCTTTGATGGAGGTGGGTGGTCACCTATCACCAACCCCCCCCACCTTCCCCAGCTGCATCCATGCTGAGACTAGATAACAGGCTGCTTCCTCCACTGGGCTCTCCATGGTTCAGGGGAAACCTGCACGTGAAGGTGGCTCAGTTGGCCCGGAAGGCTGTGTGCTCAGCACTTGGCCCAGAAGGAAGCAGGATGTAATTCAGCAGTTACTGAATGCTAGAATATTTATCCCTCCATTAAACTCACAAGAGCAAAAAGTTGGGATTTCACAATTGCCTCATCTGTTCTGAGTCACACCTTTTTGCATGCTTTCCCAAAGTCCTTTATAGGGGACATCAGCCAGAGACCTGTGAGTAATGCTCAGGTCAACTCAAGGTTGCCTTTTAGTCACACATATATATGACCTCCTGCATCAGGTCAGTCCTGGGTTTCTAAATATCCAGGAATCTGGGATACTTGTAAACTCATATGCTCTTCCCTGGTGACTCAGTGGTGAAGAATCCACCTGCAGTGCAGTAGCCACAGGAAACACAGGTTTGATTCCTAGGTCAGGAAGACCCCACTGGCAGGCATGGCAACCCACTCCAGTATTCTTGCCTGGAGAACGCCATGGACAGAGGAGGCTGGCGGGCTACAGTCCATAAGGTCGCAAAGAGTTGGACACGACTGAAGTGACTGAGCACACACACATGCACGTAGACTTGTATTTTCCTTTCGGTATATCCTTCTCTTCCAGGGTGAAGGGCTCTAGAGAGGTCTACAGGAGAAGAATCTTTGGATCAAGACTGGGGTCGGTCAACTGGTCAGACATAGATGCTGTGAGACCTCAGTGGCGTTAGAGACCCATAACTCTCCCTGAACCCAGCATCCTTGGCCATTTCCAAAGCTCATGTGAGCTCCAAGAGGGCCCAAATGAAAGGCTTTGGGTGGCTTAGGGAATCCATTTGCCACCTAGCCTCAGGTATACGGTGCCTTTGGGGATCTGGTAGAAGCAAACAGGGCTCACTTCCTATTGGGGTTGCCAGGCTGGCTTTCAGTGTCTTCGCAACCAAAGCCAGGAGCCAGTCTGGAAAAGCACTGGAGGGACTGGTGCCAGGGGCCTCCACCCATAGCATGGCCTGGCCACGTGCTGAGAATTTAGGATTTTTCCATCACTCCTGGGGGTCACACCTTCACTGGACAGGAGCCTCTCAAGGAAGGAGATAGTGATTAATGTTTTATGGTCAAGCTGCTGGGCACGACGCCTTGTTTTCTTTAGGATTAGAATACAATGAGGACGATGAGTGGAATTTGCTATGATCCGAGGGCCAGGGAGGGGCCATTTCTGTGGGCTGAGGACCCACAGGTGGTGATGTTTACCATCCTTGGTGCCTCAAAAAGGAAATTCTGGAAGTAGCAAAGGCAAACGAGGCTCTCGCCAACAGGGCCATCATTCCTGACCCTCAAGAAACAGTTCCCACCAACACCTTGGGCCTTGGTGTGCAGAGAGGCCACAGGGGAAGGGAGCCCAGAAACTGTCGCAAGCATGTCCTGCTTAGATGACTCTACTTCATTTTACCTTATTCTCAGTATATAGATGTGTGCTTATGTTTCTGTTTTTTACCAATGTATTGATGAGGAATGGGGCCAGGGCAGAACTGATCTTTGGCCATGTGGGTTAGTATGGCCTCACCAATTCTATTTTGTTTGCTTTCAAAAATATTTTTAAGTAACAAATTTTACTTAAATTAAATACTAAATGGCACCAAGTTGAGTACAAGTCAAACATTTTACTAAATATATTAAACATGAACTTAAGTTTAATAAATTAGAAATATTTCTTTTCAATTTATTCCCCATTAACTTTTTCATTTTTATTTTTTTAACTGAAGTATAGTTTATTTACAATGTTGTGTTAATTTCAGGTGTATAGCAAAGAGATTCAGTTTTTTTATATTTATAGGGCTTCCCCGATGGATCAACAGTAAAGAATCCGTCTACCAATGCAGGAGATGTGGGTTCGATCCTGGGTTGGGAAGATTCCTGGAAGAATGAAATGGTAACCCACTCCAGTATTCTTGCTTGAAAAATCTCATGGACAGAGAGGCCTGGCAGGCTATACAGTCCATGGGGTTGCAAAGAGTCGGACATGACTTCGTGATTAAACAACAGCAACATCATATACACACACACAAACACACATATAAATACACACACACACACACACACACATATATACATATACACACACATATATATATCCTTTTACAGAATCTGCAAGTACCTCCCCCTACCCCTCACCCATAGGTGTCTGGTCTCGGGCTACCCTGGTGCTTCTCTAGTCTCTAGCCTCCCCTAGACTTCTCTGCAGTTCAGCACTTGAAGGGTTAAAGTGTCATCAGCAGGGGACCTCCGAGATCTTGTCCAGCTCAATAGTTGTGGGATGCTTTTGGTAGATAGGTGCCCTTGCCACATGAGACATGTATTTTGCACATCACCTCTAGGTGGGAAAGAGAGTGCCTTCTCTCTCTCTCTTCATGTGTATATATATATATATATATATATATATATATATATATATTTTAGAGGTGTCTATCCAGTAAGGTCCAAATTAGAAACCGTGTGTGATGGAGGAGAACTCATTCCTACAGTACTGTATTTGGATCGTCCTCTGATCTGCCCTGAGAACCTGCCAGTGATTCTCACGGGAGAGTCACAGGACAGCTTTGTGTAGGTACCCAGACCCAGTGCTCTGCTAGCTCTTGCAGCCTCATCCAGGACCAATCCCTGGGCAAAGGCTATAGAAACCTCTTCTGCTCATAGTCATGCATCTTAAAAGATGTCCACTACCAGGTGCTATGCTCAATTTACATGAAGCCAGCCTGCCCTCCATGGAGAATATGAGCCTGGGATGACTGGCCTGGCTGTGCTCAAGAAGGGGGAGCTGGTATACATTTTCAACAAGCTACTGCTTGAGCCAATGGAACTACAATTTGAGGGGAGAAAAGTATTGTCTTTGGGGAGAAAAATGAAAGAGAGGGAGGGAAAGAGAAGGAGGGAGGGAGAGAGAAAGAGAGATTCAGTGAATTCAACCAGTGAGATCAGTCCAAAAGAAGCAAACTCAAAGAATTAATAAGCATGAAAAAATTCTCAAGGATGGGAGCTCACCATTGACAGAACTCTCGAACATTCTGAAAAGTGGTTAATACATTCTTGACCCCTTACTTAATGTGGGCTCTATTTTAAAAAAAACAAACACAGAAAAACTTAGCTTATATTTTTCAGACTTCCCTGGTGGCTTAGACAGTAAAGAATCTGCTTACAATGCAGGAGACCTGGGTTTGATGCCTGGGTTGGGAATATCCCCTAGAGAAGAGAATGACTACCCACTCCTGTATTCATGCCTGGAGAATTCCATGGACAGAGGAGCTTAGTGAGCTACAGTCCGTGGGGTCACGAAGAGTCGGATGTGACTGAGTGACTTTCATTCACTTATATTTTCCAGAATGCGACTTAGATAACCTATGCCTCTAAGAAACTAAAAAAAAAAAAAAAAGAAAACAACCAAACAACCTAAACCCATAAAACCAATAAAGTTAGTCATAATCATGTAGACATTGAGAGCTGTAGGTTGTGCCCAGGTCATGCTAGGTGTCAATATACTTTGGTGGGTGTGGTTGTGGTGAAGAGTGATGTCAAGGCCATAAAGCAAGAATCAGTGATGCCCAAGGTGACCGTGGAACCTCCTATAGCATCTACTTGCCACTGAATGATGTGAACATCTCACACATTTGGGGTGATTTGTCTGAACTCCAAGGAAACCTTTAAATCGCCAAGCTTGAGTTTTTGAACACAATGAAGGCACATTACCCAGACCACAGAGCAGACCGGCATGTGCTGAGTTCCAGGTAGTCTGTGTGGATCTGCCAGCTGGGAAAAGCAAGTTCCTGGGAGCCTGGTAGAGATCAGACTCCCTCCTTGCCCTTGCCAAGTCAGATCTTCTTGCTTGGTCAGATTACACATAACGTGGTGGTGTTTTTACCTTTTTGGCCAGTGAGAAATGCATAATAAATTATACATTTGATAAACATGCTGGCAACCTCTATTTTCACATACCACGCTTCCTCAGCTGACATTCCTGTGAATCAGCACTGGGAGGTGAGTTCCATGTTCAAGAAGGATGGAGCTAGTTTTGTGTCTTAGGTCAAATCATTGACCTAGGCCGGTTTGGGAGGCAACCTCTCCCACAGTCCAGGGGCACATGGTTCCTCGCTGTCTATAGGCTCTGGCAGGTGTGAGCTGACAAGCATACACCTGCAACTCTGAAAGAAGCATTTGTGAGCTCCTGTTCTAGCATACGGTGTGTTCACCTATATTTCCAGGTCTTAGCAGCAAAGACAGGGACACGGGAATTTACCGGTCCTCTGCACACCCGTGTCTCTCTGTCCCCTCTGTTTGCCTCTCTCTCCCCACTGCCTCGCTGCTCTGTATCTACTCCACACCCTGCAAGAGGATTCCTGGGCTCCATGGAGAGGATGACTCTGTTAAACTGTTCGTGAAGTTCCGGGATTAGCTGATGTGTCCGCGTTGTGACTGATGAGCCGGCGGCACCTTCCATCCGAGACGAACTCCAAGAATTTCCACTGCTGGCACTGCTGACCTCCCGGCCTGGGAGGAGCCACTGCATCTGTCTCCAGGAATGTGAGGCCTCGAGACACCAAGCCTAGGAATGCTTCCGTCAGGCCCAAACCTTCAGTTCCAGAAAATTCTGAGAGCTCCCAGCTCCCTGCTCACTTTTCTTTCCCTCTTTCTCCCTGTGAAGCCACCTCAACCTGGAGGGAAAATTCTGGAGAATTAGCTTTGAGACAAAGCTTAGCAGCCATGGGATTTTACTGACAGGTGCCATTCACGTGGCTAGACACGGCCTGAGTGAATGGTGTGGGTGGCTCTCCTGCCCTCTGTGGTTCCCTCAGCTCTTGACTGGTTTTTCTCAGAGGCTGAGGTAATTTTGAAAAACACATCACCCTCTGGGAAACTCATCGTAGTAGAGACTCTGACAAGTCCTGCAATAAAGAACTTGTTGAAGCCAGTGTTCACCAAACTTATTTTTGTCCATAGAACTGTCTTTCGAAAGCAATTCGATGACTGTTTTGGACAACCGATTTTCCGCAGAGCCCATATTGTCACTGTGGCCTGGGCATCGTCTCTGAGGGCTCCTCAGCTTTCAGATTCCCCTATTTAAAACCTCAGGGATGGGGGTGTGCTTATTCTGTCAGAACCTCCCCTGAGGGCAGGTGCAAGGGGAGAGGGTGAAAGAGAGACAAGTTTTGAGTTCAGGGTGAGGGCTGGGGCCCCTGGGGGAGGGGAGGCAGGTAAGGGTGTGTGTGTGTGCGAGAGAGACTGAGAAGGAGGGAGCAGGGGGAGACTCAGAAAGAGAGAAACGTAGCCAGTTATCAGAAGACACAGAAAGACTACAAAGGTTGAGAGACACAGAGAGGGAAAGGGACAGGCTAGGGGCTGGGGGCGGGCTGCTTACAGTCTGCCTGATGGATGGGGAGGGCCTTCCTCAGGGCCTGTCACTGATTAATCCCCATCCTGCCCGGGCCAGGGGGGCTGGTACCGGGGCCAGCAGCAGGTGCCCGGTGTACACAGTGAAGGCCTCCTGGAAAAGAGACGTCATGAATCGTTAACTGGCCTTCATTGTGCTGGAACCAGAGGAGTCTCGTGTCCATGCCAATCTCCCCAAGCTGTGGGCAAAGGTGGTGTGGGCTGGGGGTAAGTCTGAGCTGAACGACACCTCATACAGAGCCTTGGAAACAGGTTGACCCAGAGCCAGCAGGACGTGCTGGGCACACTGGGCCTCCCTTGCCGCCAGAGCAGTGGCTGTGGGCTAGGAATCCGGGCTCAGGGTTCTGGGCTTGCCTCTGACGCCCACTGCCCATGAAACCTCGGCTTCGTTCCTTCTCTTTGGGCCTCAATTTCCCAAACTGTACAAGAGGATTGAATTTGGGAGTCCAGGAAACCACTCTTGGATCTGGGATTTTCTCAAAGGCTTTTCCAAATCACACGCAGGAAGGCCTCTCCCCATGTGTGGGCCTGGGGGGAGGGTCTTTGTATTCAGATCCCAGCTCAGGCCTCCGCAGCTAAGACCCTCTGGGCTCTGCACTTGCTGTGGGGGATGGGCAGAGGGATGGAGGCCTTGGGTCCATCCTGGAAGTTCCAGGATGCTTCGGGAGACCAGATATCCCACACGGCCAGGACGGGGTCCATCCAGCTTGGGAAGGTGCAGGCCTGCACTATGCTCATCCTCCCCAGTTGCCTGAGCCTCTCCTGGGCTGGGGCACCTGTGGCACCCCTCCCCCAAATTAATTTGGCAACAGCGTGGAGGTGAGAGGAAGGAGGGTCACGGTGGGCTTTCACAGAGGCTGGCCACGTGCACTATCATTCCCACCCCTCTTGGCCCTGATGCAGGGGCTGGAGACCCAGACCTAACCCCCTGCTGAGGGAGGAGGGGCAGACTGGGCAGCACCCACAGACCTGGCCTTTATTCCACACGCACTGGGGCTTCTGAGGGCAGAAGCACCACCCTGCACCTCAGCCCAACTCTTGAGGAAGCCAGAGAGGTCCCTGCCCAGGGCTGAGCAAAGGGACTATTCCTCAGCCCCAATTTCATGCTCACGTGGTCCTACCCCCTCCCCCTGATGGCTGCTAATCCCTTGTGGGCTCTACAAGGCAGGTTCTGGGGTGTAATAGATGGAGGAAGGAGTCTAGAAGGGGGTGGGTAGGGTTCCTTAGCAGGCCAGGCTGGGAGTAGAAGCTGCCTGTTCTCTTGGGTGTCCTAGGACAGCGTGTGCCTGCATGTGGGAACCATGGGCACCATGGGAGCAAGCTGTGATGATGTGATGTGTGATAATGCTGGGAACCAGAGAAGAGCTGGGGATGACAGATAGTGGACCAAATCCCCCATATCTACACTCCTGCCCCCATTAAAGAGCTGGAAAAACTGAGGCCAGAGACAAAGGCCTTTCCCTCCCTCGCCTGGGGGCTCCATCCTCACTTGAACTGGAGCTCTTTCTGCTGCCTGAGCCTTCCCTAGTTCTCATCTCTGGCTGCTTTTCACTGAGGTCATTTCTTGTCTCTGCCTTGCCCTGTCCCCATGGGGCAGCCCCGATCCATTTCTGCGAAGGCCTTTACAGCCTCCAGAATCACTCTGAACACATTGGATACCTGGGCATGGTTGTCAGACTCACCTGGCTCCCTGTTCTCAGCTCGCTCAGCCTAACTGTGCACCTCCACTGGCACGGAGAGAGGGAAATGTTCACCGAACCAAAGAGAAAAGAGGAAAGGGTGTCCGGGGAGGCAGGCCTGGTAGGTTGGACCTCATGAGGAAGCTGGAGGTGCTGTTTCTCTAGGCAATGAGTGACGGGACCACAGGATAGGCAGGGAAGCTGGAGCACAGGCCAGAGGATCCACTGGGGAGGACGCTGGCTGGGGCTCTCTGAGCCGGCTCCTTTGGTTCCAGGCACTTGGTGCCTGGGAATTTCAGGATGATCTGGGCTTTGGAGATGGAGGATCCCAGATGGGATCAGAAGGGAGGATAGAGCCCTCAGAGTGGTCCATGAAGGGGCAAAGGGGAAGCCCATCTACAATGTCCTGCTGTGTGTTTGCTCTGTGCAAGATTTCTCATCCATATTGCTTTGCTTGATACTCATGAATGAGCTGAGATTTAGGGATTCACTCATTCCTTTAATGGAGAAATGTTTCTGGAGATACTATTACTTGCCAAGCACTGTTCTGGGTATCAAGTATTGAACAAAGCAGACATGCTTATATTTTAAAAATGAAGAAACTATAAGTCAGAGAGGTTAGGCAACCAATTCAAAGTTACACAGCTAGCAAGGGCAGAGCCAAGATTCGGAGCGGTGGTCGGGGCCCAAGGTCTTTCCATTTCTCCACACTGGTAGGAAGCATGGAGTGCTTTCTAGACAGTGCGGTGAGGAGAGAACCCCACACTGCCTTGCCGTGTGAGTGAAGACAGGCCACTGCCCCTCCCCGCCCAACTTTGAGGGACTTGACCAAGTCATCTGGAATTGCTCCCGGGAGGCAACAACAGAAATTAACATTTTAAATGGGGACAACTACCAATTTTTGAGCAAGTTCTATGCATCAAGTCCTGCAGCCTTCATGGGAGTCCCTGAAGATTCCTGAGCAGGGGTAGGGGCACAGCTGAAGATCCCTGAACACAGCTTGCCCCGGGCCCCTCCCAGTGCCCCAGGACCTCTGGTCCTCAGAGGAAGCAGTTAAGGCTTTGGACAAACAGAAGTGACAGGCAGGGACACGGGGACATACAGTTTATAAACAAAGGGGTTGGGTGGGGCCAGGCTGGTTGCTTTGGGGAGAGTGAGGACCACACTGCAAGGAGAAGCCAGGAGAAGGCATCAGAGGACAGCCAAACCCTCCTTCACTCACTGCGCCTCCCAACCCAGGGTAGGCAGCTCTGGTCCAGCCCTCAGGTCCTAGACGTGGGGACCTGGGAGGCTTCCTCCACTAATCTTCTCGGCTCAGCGCATCAACCTTGACTGCACCAGTTGCCCTGCTTGCAAATGAAAGCTGGGAGCCCAGAGAAGATGAGTGTGGGCTGTTGGGTAGGCAGAGAGGACGTGGGAAGGGAGGTGGAAATGTGGGGAGGGAGGGAAGGATTTTACCAGGGGAAGGGAAGGACAGGTGGGGACATAGGTATCTCACGTGGAACATATCTCTCCCTGTACATTTTAACTTTTAAAATAACATACTTATAAATAATATATGTAGCTTGGTAGAGGGGTTTAGGTCACAGGCTCTGGAATCAGACTGCCTGGATTAGAATCCGGGATCTCAGATCAGCTATACGATCTCCAGCAAATCACTGGTGCCTCTGTTTCTTCATCTGTAAAATGGACACCCACCTCACAGAGCTGTTGTGAGGATATAAAGAGCTCATGGATATAATAAGCTTATTAAAGCGTCTGGCACATGGTAAATTTGATATGTAAAAGTCGCTTTGTTGTGTCCGACCATTAGCGGTCCCATGGACTATAGCCTGCCAGGCTCCTCTGTCCTTGGAATCTTCAGGCAAGAATACTGGAGTGAGTGGCCTTTCCCTTCTCCAGGGGATCTTCCCAACCCTGGGATCAAACTCAGGTCTCCTGCATTGTGGGTGGATTCTTTACTGTCTGAGCCACCAGGGAAGGCCAAATTTGATAAAAATAGTCATTATTGTAGAGGTAAAATATAAGGTTTAATAATATAATAAATATAATATAAAGAACATAATGTAATAAAGTTTAATCATATAATAAACACCCATGGGTCCATCGTTCATCTCCCCAATTAGAACATTTCCAGTAATTTGCATCTAGTTATGTGTCCGCTACTCTTTGAAGACCCCTTAGAGGTATATGCGATCTTGAATTTTGTGTTTATCATTCCTTTGCTTAAAAAAAGGCTTTTATTATACATGCAAGCCTGAGTGCCTACTCGATCGATCGTTTACTACTCTTCTTTTTGAGCTTTATGGAAATGATGGCGCACTGTAGAGGGCTTTCCCGGATGTTCCCTCCATCTTTTGTTCCTGAGATTCATCCATATTGTCACCTGCAGCAGGAATTCATTTCTTGTGAAGAACCTGCCACCCCTGGTCTCTCCGGCCACTCCTGCCCTTTCCTGATCACCGGCCATGGAGAGTCTCGTGCAGCACAAAACCCACCACCGGTGGGGCTTCAGGCCTGGACGCCCACCCTGCAGCTCTCCAGTGGCCCTCAGCCCCCCCCAGCCCTGGCATCCCAGTATGATCTCTGGATACGGGACCACATTTCATGGGCACTGCTCCTTCTCTTGTGGTTCAGGGAGAAGTGGCTGGCCGCATGGCACTCTAGCTCTGCTTTTGACCAGCTGTGTGACCCTGGGTAGGTCTCCTGCCCTCTTTGGGCCACAATCTCTCTGCTGTGAGGAGAGTGGGTGAAGGGGTCCATCCCTCCTTGGCCATGGAGTCCTTTCTCTGCTTCAGGAGGTACCTTACCCCATCCAGAAAGTCTAGGGTGCCGGGTACAAGGTAGGACAGCGTGTGGGGGTGCTACTTCATTTCCCCCTCTCAGTGGGGCTAGTGGGCACCTTTCCTTGGTGATGATGTCCCAGAGCTCTAGGGACTCTGCTCCCAGCACCTTTGTTGTTGTTGAGTCACTAAGCTGTGTCTGACTCTTTTGCAACCCTATGGACTGCAGCCTACCAGGTTCCCTTGTCCATGGGATGGATTTCTCAGGCAAGAGTACTGGAGTGGGTTGCTATTCCCTTCTCCAGGGGATCTTCCTGATCCAGCACCTTTAGTTAGTGTGTAATAGCCTCTTCAACACCAAATAAGCATTTGAAATGTTGAGTCAGAATCTTGCCGTGAATGACAGCATGCATCTTGGGCCACAGACAGCTCCTGGGGCTGGGAACCTGGAGATCTGGATCCCAGTCCCAGCTCAGAGAACACTTTCCCAGGTGATCTCGGACACCTCGGTTTCTCCTTCTGCAAAATAGGGACAATTACCCACACTGGGCACGTGCCAGGGACGGTTGGGTCTGTACCTCCCACACGTAGTGCCTCTCGTCAGGCCTGGCTGGAGAAAGCCTGCTCTGTGAGGAGGGCAAAGTCTGCGGGAAGTTTAAAGTTTATCAAGAAATGAGTTATCCATACACAAATCAAAGTGCTTTCTTCAGTTAGAGGAAAACAAAGTGTCACATTGTCTTCGTGCTGCCTGGCTGAAGGCCAGTGCGCCGCCCCTACCCCTGCCCATTCACCTCGTCCCACCCTGCCCCACCCCGCCCCACCCCCATTTAGTAGGTGCTCCTGCAGGGCCATCATTTCTGCTCAGGGAAAAAGAGCACTTTGGGACTCTGAGATTGACCTGAAAACCTGAGAAGACAAACGAATTTGCCCTCGGAGCCCAGAGGCTCTAAGCGTCCTCGGCGCTGGGCTTCCTCCTGATCCTGACCCTGGATGGAGACTGAGACGCCCCAGATCGAGCCCTAACCTTGACCCCAGTCTGAGCTCAGAACCTGATCCAGCTCTGACCCCAAAGAGCTCACAGACTGAACTCTGACTCCAGACAGAGACTGAGCCCTGACCCCAGCTTCACGCAAAGCTGGGTCACAGGCACACGAGAGAGTGGTCATGGCTTCAGGCAGCAGGATCTCTAGAGTCTCAGCTAAGTGATTCCCTCTCAGAGGGCCAAGGATGGGGCTTCTGTCCATAAGGATCCACTCTGAGGTCGCAGGACTCCAGCTCTTGTGCTAGCCTGTTCCTGCCCCTGAAGGAAGGACAGAGTCATGGAACAGGGAGAGGGACTAAAACTCAGCCAGGGACAGCGCTCACTCCAGCTTGCTCTGGCCAAGTACCCTCTGTCTGCAGCCCACTCCAGCAAAGGAGATCAGGGCCAAATATCCAGAAAGAGCTGCATCCTGAGGCCTGTCCATCAGCTATAAGACCCCAGTCCCAGTTAGGGACATGCCTGGAGCCATTCTGAGGCAGGGGCTGCTTTCCAGCCCGGCCCCTCCCACTGACATCAGGAAAAGGCAGCAGTTACTCAGCATCACCACCAGGGGGAACCAGACATACTGCTGCTAAGTCACTTCAGTCGTGTCCGACTCTGTGTGACCCCATAGACGGCAGCCCACCAGGCTCCGCTGTCCCTGGGATTCTCTAGGCAAGAACACTGGAGTGGGTAGACATAGGTGGGACTGAAAAGCCTCTGTGGCCAAGTGCCTTGGGGCTTTTGCTGTGGGTTGGAGTGGTTCTCAGGGAGAAACCTGATTGTCCATTTAAAAAATCCCACCATCTTGTAGCGAGGACAGACTCTCCCCTGACATCTAAAATACCCACTGGTGACAAGGAAAAACCAAACACTAGCTACTGTGATCTTAATTTTAATTTTACAAGTAGTTCACAAATACATTTTCTTAAACATTGGAATACTGGAGTCAATGCAACTGTTCCATTCCCTACTTTCTATACCTTGCCCCTTTCCTTTTTCTCCATTTTTACGATTTTGATTGGGAAACCTCCAGACATTAAAAAATGTGTACGTGTATGTATGTCTATATATGTTTATGTGCTTAGTTGCTCAGTCGTGTCTGACTCTTTGTGATCCCAGAGATTGTAGCCTGTCAGGCTTCTCTGTCCATGGGGATTCTCCAGGCAAGAATACTGGAGTGGGTTGCCATGCCCTCTTCCAGGGGATCTTCCTAACCCAGGGGTGGAACCCAGGTCTCCCACATTGCAGGAGGATTCTTTACCATCTGAGCCGTCAGGGAAGCCCAAAAGGGAATTCCCCTATCACGATAAAGGCCATATATGAAACCCACAGTGAATATCATACCCAATAATGAAAGACTGAAACTTTTTCCTTAAGGTGAGTAACAAGATAGGATGTCTACTTTTGCCACTTCTAGTCAGTGTGTACTAGAAATTCTAGCCAGAATAATTAGGCCAGAAAGAAATAAAGGGCACCTAAATTGGAAAGGAAAAAATACAATTACTTCTGTTCAGGTATGACACAATTAGGTGCCCTTTATTTCTTTTTCTGGCCTAATTATTCTGGCTAGAACTTCTAGTATTACACATCTGCTTCTGCTTTAGTGACTACACCAAAGCCTTTGACTGTGTGGATCACAGCAAACTGTGGAAAATTCTTAAAGAGGTGGGAATACCAGACCACTTTATCTGCCTCCTGAGAAATCTGTATGCAGGTGAAGAAGCAACAATTAGAACTGGACATGGAAAAACAGACTGGTTCCAAATTGGGAAAGGAGTACGTCAAGGTTGTATATTGTCACCCTGCTTATTTAACTTATATGCAGAGTACATCACGCGAAATTCGAGGCTGGATGAAGCACAAGCTAAAATCATGATTGCCGGGAGAAATATCAATAGCCTCAGATATGCAGATGACACCACCCTTACAGTAGAAAGGGAAGAGGAGCTAAAAAGCCTCTTGATGAAAGTGAAAGAAGAGAGTGAAAAAGCTGGCTTAAAGCTCAACATTCAAAAAACTGAGGTCATGGCATCTGGTCCCATCACCTCATGCCAAATAGATGTGGAAACAATGGAAACAGTGAGAGACTTTATTTTCTTGGGCTCCAAAATCACTGCAAATGATGACTACAGTCATGAAATTAAAAGATGCTTGCTCACTGGAAGAAAAGCTATGACAAACCTAGGTAGCATATTAAAATACAGAGACATTACTTTGTCAACAAAGGTCTGTCTAGCCAAAGCTGTGGTTTTTCCAGTAGCCATATATGGATGTGAGTTTTGGACCACTGGTGCTTTTGAACAGTGGTGTTGGAGAAGACTCTTGAGAGTCCCTTGGGCTGCAAGGAGATCCAACCAATCAATCCTAAAGGAAATCAGTACTGAATATTCATTGGAAGGACTGATGCTGAAGCTGAAGCTCCAATACTTTGGCCACCTGATGCAAAGAGTCGATTCATTAGAAAAGACCCTGATTCTGGAAAAGATTGAAGGCAGGAGGAGACAGGGATGACAAAGGATGAGATGGCTGGATGGCATTACCGACTCGATGGACGTGAGTTTGAGGAGTTGGTGATGGACAGGGAAGCCTGGCATGCTTCAGTCCATAAGGTCCGAAGAGTCGGACACGACTGAGTGTCTGAGCTGAAATCACTTTCTGTTACTCTGCCTTATAGGGAAGCAGAAGTTCCTCAAGTATGTATTGTTGAAATCTTTCCCTGTTGATACAGATAGAATTAGTTTACCCTTTCAATGCTTTATACTAGTATGTTGTATGAATATATCACATTTTATTTAGTGGTTTCTTTATCATTGGACTTTTGTGTTGTTTTCTGGGTTTTACTGCATATTACAAATAATACTGGACTTCTTTGGTAGCTCAGTGGTAAATACTCTACCTGCAATGAAGGAGACTCGGGTTCAATCCCTGTGTTGGGCGGATTCCCTGGAGAAGGAAATGGCACCCCACTCCAGTATTCTTGCCTGGAAAATCCCATGGACAGAGTAGCCTGGCGGGCTGCAGTCCATGGGGTTGCAAAAGAGTTGGACATGACTTAACGACTAAACAACAACAACATAAATAATTCTGCCCTCTAGAACAAATATCCAGGAATGGAACTTCTGGTTTATAGGGTATGTTCATTAATAGATATAAAATATCATATCATATGGTCTTTTCAAAGTGTGTGTACCAATGTTCACTCTCATCTGTACAATATAGAAGTACCACTTCCCCACATAATTTTAAACATCATATTATCAGACATAAAATTTTAAGCAATGTGATAAGTTAAAAAAAGTAACTCATTATTTTAATTTTCATTTTCTTGAATATTAGTGATGTTGAGCATTTCTTCATCTGTTCATTGCTCCCATTTTACTTATTTTCTGAATTATTGTTTATATCCTTTGCTGACTTTTCTACTGGGTTTTTTTCCTCTTATTATTAATTTTTAGGCATTTTAAAATAAATTTTTGATACTATATCTTTATCATTGTTGGTCACAAATATTTCTGCCAGTCTGTAGTTTGCTTGAGTTTTATTTATGGGGTTCTTTCTTGAACATATATATTTATTAATGCCAATTGTGCTCAAACTTACTACTCTTTTCTTTGTGATTTCTTTTTATGTAAAAAAGTTTCCCTTCTTTTGAGGTTGTAAAAACAAATGTGTATTTTTGGAAAAAATTCTTACTGCTTCATAGTTGAGACTTTAAGCCTTCTAGAATTTATATTTTGTAAATGTAAGCTAAAGAGCTAACCTTATTTTTTCCATCCAAAGAATTGATTATTCTAACTTTCTTTGCTGAGAGTCCAGCCTCGTAATATGTTCTCTGTGAGTTAGGCTCTGTATGAGGTTCTCTGTAGGCCTTTCCTTTTCTGCTTATCCCAGAAACCCAACAAGGAAGGTATCATGCCCATTTTTCAGTGAAAAACTGAGGTTCAGAAAGGTTAAATAACTTGCCCAAGGTCACACATGCTGTGTGTGTGAGAGAGACCTATTTAACTCTACCATGGAAATCCAAGTGGTGGAGTCAAACTGTGAACCCTGAGCAGATACAGAAATGCAGATGGAAGTTCAATGACCCTGGCCCGTTCAGAAGGGACAGTGGGCCTGGGGGAAGCTTGAGGAACACCAACAATTAAATCAGGGTCTCTCAACCTTAATTCTATCGACCTTTGCAGTGGATAATTCTTTAGGTGGTTGTGGGGGGCCATTCTGTGCATGGTAGGATTTTAACAGCGCTCCAGTTTTTATGGTTTTTATCCCCTACATAACATTAGTACCTTGCCACATCTCTTCCCCGTCCCTGTCTGCTGGCTGTGACACTGAAAACTGTCTCTAGGCGTTGACAAATAGATAATAATCAGTAGCAGCATTAATATCAATTATTAACCCTCAGAATCACCAATTGATATTAATTATCAACAGTGATCGATTGCAGATTTTGTCCTTGGACTGTTGCCTCGCTGTCACTAGGGGACAGAGGCTCTGGTTTTCCTTTTAAGCTACACCTGCTCTGTGCTCTGTCTCTGGCACTGCATCCTTACTCAGCCTGTCAACAGAGGGGCTTTGCTTCATCCTGCAAATGTGCAAGCTTGGTGTGACTGAGCCCTGCCCCAGGTCACGGCCAAGCACATGAAGACGCTTGTACCAGGGCAGGAGTGTCTGGGGCTGGGGGTGCTTCGTGCTTCCCTTTCAAAATATTTTTCTTTGTTGGTGATGAACACAATGGAAAAACACAGCCCTGCTGATGTAAAATGATTCCTCAGTCCAGATGTGGCAGGGCCGAGGAGATTCATCATTCATGATTCGCGTCAGGCTGTAAACACGTGTGTCACAGAGTCCCGCCTGACAAGTTCTGGGACTGCAGACCTGCACACAGATGACCGGGCCTGCCGGGGACTTGCACCTTCAGGACCCTTGAGGATCTAATGCGATTTCTAGACGCCCCAGTGCTGCGCAGTGTTCAGGGCAATTTAGAACACTGTTTCTAGCCTGGCCAACTGAGATCCCTCGTTTCAAAGTCTGAAACTATAATAAAAATAACAGGGTAATGAGTACTCAAATTAATCTGAGCTGCTTGTTTCTGCCCCCGATAACACTGGTTTTGCCCCATTCAGGATGGCCTAGCTATGTGAATCTTCTTGTGTGCTTCCTGTTTTTCCCTGTTTCCATATGGACTTCTGAAGAGACTTTGACAAGCCCCCATGTAAAGTCCAGAGCCTGGATACCTTCAGACTTCACCTCACCATCCAGACTGGTATCCTTGCTGGGAACATAAACAAGGTCTTGCTGAAACTATTATCTTCGTGACCAGCCCATGGGGGTGCATGGGGACTTCATGATTGTGCTTCTCTTTCTAAGATTCCTATTTTCCAGACTCTACTGACACCCTACCCACTTCTCCTGGGTCCCCAGGGCTCCGAACCCATCCTTCAGCCCTGTGGATGAGGCTGAGACCACAACCAAAGTGGGATCCCTGAGTGTGGACTCAGGCCTTCTTCTTTGCTGAGTCTCCTTCATTTGGGGGGAATTTTTCCATGGTGGGGCCTCAGAGGGCTGGGCTCAGATAAGAAAATTATAAAGAATATTGGCCTACTGGGGCAAGAGGTGTCCTGTGGCTGCCATTTGTCTGTGACCTTGGTATTGTTAGGACAGACATGAGCAGACTTACAAAGTCAACCCCTTCCTGCCAGGAATGCAGAGTTCTACCCCGAGGCTGTGGCGGAGTTGGGCACGGTGTTCTATAATCCTGGTGAATATTCAGTGGGTTCTGTCCCCTTCACTGGCTCCTGTCTATGCAAACAGCCACCTGGGAAGGAGAAGCAGAGGGTGTACTGGCAGCGGTGACAACAGGGGACAGTGGAAGGAACACAGGGCCACCGAGGCTGACCCAGGGAGCCGTTGCCGAGCTCCCACGATGGACAACAGGGTGTGGGGTGCCTGTGTCCTCTGCTTGCTGGGCCCCTTGCCGATCGTGAGTAGCCAGCTCAGACCCTCCTGCCCCTCCCACCGAGCTTGAGATCTGGGATCCACTGGCCATACTGGGGTCCACTGGTGTCCACCACACTTCCCGGCACAGGAGTCTCTCTACCAAGCAGTCTGGTGGCCTGGCTTGGAGAACTCCTGACACCTGCGGTCCCCACCTCTCCTCCCCATCCCCTCCCAAGAAGCCTGTTCATCCCTGGGGAGCTCTGACAGTAAAACGTCCTTCCTGGAGTTGAACTGAGTTCACCTGCCCATTGCATCCTCCAGGGCCTGTCTGCACCCTCGGGACCACAAGACTCTGTTCTAAAACAGTACTTCTGCTTCCCTTTCACACCCTGAGTCTTCTCCACACCTCCTCCTCCAACAAGCTTGCAGAGCCCTCCCAGTCCCCACGATCCCCGGAGCCACTTGATTGAGTTGCTTCCTTTAAGAGGGTGTGGCCAGGGATTGAGTGTGTCTGGGTAGTAAGTGAGAAGTTGCTCCCTCCTCCAGCATCTGGGAGCCTCTCCCTTCCAGGGCACACCCTGGGCCCTGAGCAGCTTTCCACAATCAGGTATAGCCCCGAGGCCCAGAAGGCTGGGAAGCGGGCTGCCAGGAGGGGCCCTCTCTGAATGTACTGTGTGCTTTCCCAGAGTTAATGCAAGTGACAGTGACTTGGGGACCAGGATGGGAGACAGTCCCAGATTGGAAGCTGCGGCTCCCAGGGTCTCCTGCGAGCTCACAGGACTGAGGTTGCCTTCTTCCTCCATTGGCTTGTGTGTGAGTGTGTGTGTGTTTGACAGTGTTTGTACATGTGTGTGAGTGTGTGTATGTGTGAGTGTGTATGTGTGGCTGGGACTGCACCTGCTCTTTGTGCACGCCCTTTGGGCTTGGATACCATTGCTGTGAATTCGCCGTGTGACCTAGGTAAGTTTCCTTCCTGAGCCTCACTTGTCTCTTTTGTAAAAGAAGAAAATAACATCTGCCCCCCAGGGCTATTGCGCCTGGAGAAGGATCTGACTTGTTAGAGGCTGGGCCTGCAGTGCATCATGGGTGACTTCTACTGCCCTCCCCGCACTGCAGAGTGGGGCCTCCTCCCTCTCGTCTGTGCACCCCACAGGAAACGCATTATTCTAGAAGGGGGACTGAGATCCTGTGGGGGTCACTCAGTCACTGGTGCCAGGGTCAGGGTTAGCACTAAACCTGGTGTGGTCTCTCTCCTGCATAGAGCCCAGGTCAGTTATAGCCATGGTCAGCCAGGCCAAGGTATGCAGGACGACAGTCTCCCCTGAGGAGGAGTGGGGTCCCAGACACGGGCCAGATGATCCCTGATCCCACGGTGAGCTGGGGATCCAATTAGAGTATTGGGATAAGTCTTGGAATGATCCACCTCTTCTCACCCCCAGCAGTTTCCAGCTGTGACCACACACCTGGGTCATGAGTTGAGCTTCCCTGAATTTTTCTTCCCTTGGGAAGTGTGGTGGCTGTCTGTCTCTCCTTTTGGTGGGAGGCTTCCCACCAGGGGCCCTAGTTCCTTTGGCCTCGGTGGTTCCATAATCAGGTCCTGAGAAGGCATCTCAGGAAGGGATGGGATTGTAGACATGGAGGAGTAGGAGGGCAGATGGAGCCTGTGGTCCCATATCAGGCCCTGCTCTCCCCATCTCCCCCGCTGCGGACAATCAGACTGCTGTTGTGGACGTGTAGGGGAGGTAAGATTGGGGTTCTCCTCTGTGGTGGCCCTAGGCTCACTGAGTCCTGGGAAGAAGCCAAGAGGTGCTCCCAGATTGGAGATCCAGAGCCCGGGCTGCAGGTGGAATCTGCATCGTGAGGTCCCAGGGCCCAGGCAGGAGGTGGCAGAGCTGAGCCCAAGCTGGCTTTGGGGGACTGGGGTCAGCCGATCAGGACAGGGGTGTCCTCCCCTGCAGGGGCGGGTCTGATGGGGGTGACCCTCCTTACTGGTCAGGGTCTCCAGGTCCTCTCCTAGCCCTCTGGTCTTTGAGTCCCTTTCATGTGGTCACCTACTGTCGACTGCCCCCATTCTAGTGTTTGAAGTCTCTGACCCCAGCCACTGTGTTATACTCACTATGCTTTTGCCATGCCTGGGTTTCTGTCAAAGGACACCAGGAGTTAATTAACCACCTGCTGACATGGACTCTGTGCCCAACACTGGGGGCTTGTGTGTGTGCCTGTGGGTGTGAGGATGGCCACGGGCAGGGCTCTCCCTCATGCAGCTCAGGTACATCTGCCCACTCTCTTGTCTGGGCATGTTCTAAAAGAGATGCTCCTTTCTCTTCAAATGTTCGGCTCAAATGTCACCTCCTCGATCCTTGTGAGAAGGGCCACCCTCCTGCAGTGCTTGCCCAGCCCCTGCTCAGTTTGTATTGGAGTGTTAGGACCAGGTGCTAACTCCCTTCCTCACCACACTCTTCCCTGGTAAATCCTTGGGGACAGAGACCTGCACTGATTGAATCTGATGTGCATGTTGGATTCAGATATGGCCTGTGGATCCAAGTTCACAGTGTAAGCAGGGCGTCTTGTAAAGCTGTGTCTGTTGGGGGCTGTGCCCTGTTGGATGGTCAGCTTTCCTCCAGTCTGGGGAAGTGGGAGGGAAAGGTGTTAAGAATTCCTGCCTTTGACTCTAGCTCCCTGGAGAACTTGTTAAAATGTGAAGTCCTAGATCCAGCCATAGATCTCTGCGAATTCTTGGCTCCACTGCAGTTGATCTTTGGCTGGGTTAGAGACACTCTTTCAGAAATACTGCTAGAGGGTTTCCAGAAAAGCAGCTTGTTTCCTAGCTTCCAGAGATCATTCCCTGTGAATGATCCACAGATCGTTTCCCAGGGCACCAGGCTCTGGGAAATTCCTAAAGCCTAATTCTTCCTGATTGTCGGGCTACACATCAAGGCAGTTATCCCCCATCTATTGTCCATTACCCGTCCATCTCTGTGCGTCCCATCCCCTTATCCATCCACCGTGCAGCCACGCATCCAGTCATCCGTCTCTCTACGTGTGCTGAGTTGCTTCAGTCAGACTCTTTGTGACCCCATGGGCTGTAGCCCACCAGGCTCCTCTGTCCATGGGATTCTCCAGGCAAGGATATCAAAGTGGATTGCCGTGCGCTCCTCCAAGGGATATTCCTGATCCAGTGATCTAACCCGTATCTCTAACATCTGCATTGGCAGGCGGGTTCTTTATCACTAGCGCCGCCTGAGAAGTCCATCTATCTATATTTTGTATGTATATTCACTCGTTCTACCAGGCAGCCACACAGTTACCCATTCTTTCATTCATCCGTGAAGACATATTCATTTGCTCCTTCACCGCACTCATGGAAAAAACGGCTGCATTGTTGAGTTGACCATCCCCAGGTCATCTTCTGAAGACTTTCATTTAATGTGTCTCAGAACTGACTTCCATGAGTTGAAAAGGGGAAGCCTTTGTCCAAATCTCCATCTATTCTCCCTCCCTCCCTGCTTGCCTGCCTTTCTTCCAAATAGCCATTACGCTTCTTTGATGAACCTAGTGCCTGTACCGAACTAAGAGCCCAGCCATGGAAACGAATCAGGCTTTACCTCTGTCCTCCCGTCATTTGACCAGCAAACCTAGAAGCAGCACACAGTTGGCTTGGCTCATGTCATTAATCCTCTCCTGCACAGGTCCTGGGCCACGTGCACCCAGAATGTGATGTCATCACTCAGCTGAGAGAGGATGAGCAAGCATGTCTACAAGCTGCCGAAGGGATGCCCAACTCTACCTTGGGTACGGGGCTGGAGAGGGAGGAGGTGGCTCGTCGTGGGTTTCTCCATTTCCTCCAGTCGCACTGCTCAGGATGGTGGACAAGCCTGTCCCCTGGGCTGAGTCTCTCCTGCTCCCACCTCACTGTCTAGGCTGCCCCAGGATCTGGGATGGGCTGCTGTGCTGGCCGACGGCAGGCTCCGGTGAGTGGGTGAGCCTCCCCTGCCCGGCTTTCTTCTCTCACTTCAGTTCGGAGCCAGGTGAGGGGTGCTGGCGGTGGAGATGGGGGAAGAGCTGAGGTGAGGTGGTTTCCTTGGGCGGTGGTAGAATGTGGTGGCCATGTCCTGGCTTTGGAGTCAGGCAGACCTGGATTGAGCACTGCCTTATCCCTTCCTGTCTTTTGCTGTGAACTTGGATGAGTCAGTTACCCTCCCTGACCCTCAGCTTCCTGACCTCCTGTGACCTGGGGAGAACAAGAACGCTGGCTGCCCAGAGGGCGCGGTTATGCCTGGAGGTGCTGCACCTGGGGTCAGGCACTGAGTACTTGTTCCCTGGGTGTGAGCAGGAGGTGTGAGCAGGAGGTGTGAGCAGGAGGTGTGAGCAGGAGGTGTGAGCAGGAGGTGTGAGCAAGAGGTGTGAGCAGGAGGTGTGAACAGGAGGACTGGCCATGGGGGTGGAGAGGCAGAATCAATCTCCCTGTAAGGTGCTACCAGTTGCTTTTGTCGGGGAGAACGGAAGGGCAGCCATGATCTGCCTCCCCTCCCTGGCCTGGGTGTCTGGGGTGGATGGTTCCCCCGGTGGCAGAGAGGGCCTCCTTTCCTTAGGATGCTGGGGACCCAATTCACTACTCTGCTCCAAGGAAACCATTCTCTCAATTAACAGAAGGTGAGCCTGAGGTCAGAAAGGAAGGTCCCAGAAGGTGTCCCAAGCAGGCAGGACACCGGGCCTCTGGAGAAAAGGCTCCCCTCTCTCTGCTGCAGAGATGAGCTGTCTGTGCAGACTCAACCAGGGTCACTCCAGGCTCCCCCCACCTTCCTGGGAGAGGGGGGAGTCGTCCTGATCACATCTCAGCTTCCCCGGCTCCGCTTGCCTCCTAGGGGCTGTGAAGAGGGACTGCACCGTTGTAGGCTGGTCGGAGCCCTTCCCGCCTTATCCCGAGGCCTGCCCTGTGCCCCTGGAGCTGCTGACTGAGGAGGTGGGAGGCTCGTCATGGATGTCTGTGTGGCTGGTAGACTGCACAATGGTAGGGGCTGCCACTTCCATTGAAGTTGGCGGGTCGGAATATGAATGACAGCACCCATCTGGAAGATGGCTGGAAGAGAGGGTGTGAGAATTAGAAGAGAGCAAGTGCTAACTTGCTCCAGAGTGACGGGTGGGCTATGCTGCTAGGAGGAAGAAGGAGGCAGAAGGCAGGGTGGGCAATGTTACCTGGCCAGTGTCTCCTCGACACCCTCTCTCTTCCCAGGCTCCAGGACTGGGAGCTGGGGGTGGTTCCGGGAAACAAAGGCTCTGAGTTTTTCTGGGCAAGGACCATGGCTGTGGGGGAGCGAGGGAAACCCGATGATGGAAGTGACTCCTACCCCAGCAGCACACTCCATGCTTCCAAACTGAGCAGTGCCTTGGCAAGTTGCTTCCATTCCCATAACCCCACAGCTCTCTCCCTCCAGCCCTGAAGGCAGAGCGTGAGTCTGACCTTCTTTCAGATAAAAAGACTGAGTCAGGGAGGGGCAGTCAGGGGTGATTGCCTGCATCCCTCAGGGGAGCTGGGTCCCTGATGATCCCCTCTCCTCAAGGCTACACCTTCTGTCTCCACCTCCAGGGTCCAGGCTGAGTTGATTGATTCAAATACTTGGTTGTGGAAAGAGCTTAGCCTTGAAGCTGTCCCTGTTGTCCCCTTTATTTGAGGATGTCATGCTCCCAAGCTGATGAGCCAGCTAGATGTCAATAAATAAGCCCAATTTCCTCCTGAGCTTTGTCAATTCCCAGGGACACACAGTTTCTGTGGCAGCTTCTTTCCCCCCATCTTCCAGCAGCAGCTAGAGTTAAGCATCTTGATCCTCATCCTCTCCCCGACACTGCCCCCGCTTCCCTCCCCGCTCCTGTTCCCTCACTAGCCTACAGGCTGTAAACAAACTCCAAAGGGAAAACTCCAAAGGGAGCTTGCTGTGGTCCCCACAGACACCCCTGCCCCCACACCGACAGTTTGGGGGTAGAATTGAAAGCGTCACCTGCTTGATGGTCAAGCCTCCCGTAACTCAGAGGCCCGTTGCTGAGATTCCCTCTGCCTCCACCCTCCCCAGAAATCCTACTTCTCCGCGGTAAGGACTGTCTACACCATGGGTCACAGCGTCTCGGCCGCGGCCCTCCTAGTGGCCATCATCATCTTGGTTGCTCTCAGGTTTGACATCCTCATTCCCTGCTCCAGAACCTTCCCTGCCTCCCTGTCATCCGCAGCAACAAACCTGATCCCCCACCTGGATATTAAAGCCGTTCCCAGGGCTGCACTGTGGCTGTTTCTAACTTCTCCTTTCGCTTTCCCCATGAGTGGACTCATCCCTTCATACACTAGGCTTGCTCCCAGCTCCACATCTTTGCTCTGGGGAACTTAGTTTCCTTGGAATGCCTGCCTCCTTTTCCCCTCAAACCTGTTCATATTCAAAGCTCAGTTCTCGTATGCCTTAAAGAATCCTCTTTGTCTCCCCTGTGAAGCTGTGAAGCCCTTCATGACTATTTCAAGCCTTTGGTTGTTGCCCTCCTAAAACCCTCTCCAGCCTGGCCTGAGCTGTTGTCTCCTGGGAATGAGTCCTGTCTCTCTGATTATCCAGGGGTGGAGGGTGGGGGTCCCCTGTAATTTCTGCCTCTGTCCTCCACATAATGAGCTCCCTGAAGGCAGGGAACTGCTGTTTTCTGTTCCCTCACCTGCACTGAGCCTGGCTGTCCTACAAGATTAAAGCTGAAGCCTCACATTCAGTGCAATGGAGCCAATCTGATAAAAGCCAATCCAGGCCCGTGTGATTCACCTCCCTCCTTGCTCAGCCTCCCCAAGCCTGCTCTGCCTCCTCGCCTCCTGTTTTCCTCACCCTTTCCACTCCCTCCAGGAGGCTCCACTGCCCCAGGAACTACATCCACACCCAGCTGTTCATCACCTTTATCCTCAAGGCGGGAGCTGTGTTCCTGAAGGACGCCACCCTCTTTCACCGGGAGAGCACGGACCACTGCAGCTTCTCCACTGTAACAGTCATGGGTGGGGGTGCTGGTGGGGGTGAGGAGGTTGGATTAGAGGTGTCAGCCTGTCCAGTCCTGTGGGCTGACCCCAGGGCTCTGGGTTTGCCAAGGACAGAGCGGGAAAGCACTCCTCCCCCTTCCCGTCCCTCCTTGGGGTCGGGTCCTAAATCCTCCTGTTCCCAGCCCCGTCATTCCCTTCCTCCACCCTCTGCTCCGTATTCTGTCTTCTCGTTTCATTCCCCATCCCATAGCCCAAGCCCGACCACATTCCACTCCACTCATGCTTTCCATCTCTCACTTCCTCTGGGCTCTGTCTGTGCTGGGTGTGGGTGTATCAGGGGCTGGACAAAGCCAGGTCTCTCCTTCAAGAAGCACCCAGGATGCCTCAGGGGACTGATTGTTCCAGATTTCGGGACCACCAGGTAGAGGGAGCTGCAAGCTAGGAGAGAACAGGAGAGGGCTTCAGGGAGGAGGTGGCTTTGGAGCTCTGGGGAGTGGGGAACGGGCAGCAGTGAGAGGGAGGGAGCGGGGAGGACCAGGGTGAAGCAGCTTGTACAGGCAGGAGAAGCTGGGGCTGCTCCAGGAAACAGGGAAGTCATCATGGCGGTGGGGATGTGGACAAACAGAGGGGACCGAAAATAAAAGAAGTCGGGCTGAGCGTGGGCAGCTCTTACTAGGTATTCTGACACTGTACCGGAAATGAATAGATACATGAGTGAACAAACCAATGGAGACCTTCATTCCTTAATGTAAGAAACAACAATAGTATATATACTTAGTGCTTAGGTACCAGGCACTATGCTAAATGCTTTACATGTATTGTCTCATTTTCTTTCCTGTGTATATTTTCACTTTAGTTCCATTTGTAGGTGAGGGATAGTTGGGAGGCCACCCAGCTGCTGAGTGGTGGGAATGGGGCCAAGCACTCACAGCACTCGCCTCTGAGCTCAGAGTCAAGTGCTCTGCCACCCAGCTGATGAGCAGAGTCACTCAGTGAATGAATGAATGCGTGGGGGCCTGCGTGTGTCTTTGCAGGATGGAGCTCTGCAAGAGTAAATGGCGTTCCATAGACTCAGCTCTAAGGATAGACTTGAGCTCAGGAGGGATGGCGAGATAGTGTCAGTAAAAATAGTAGCAATTTGTATACAGGGTTTCCATTTAATCCTTATGATGAGACCATGAGTTAGGGGTTGGAAGTTTTTCATTTTATATGTGAAAAGTTAAGGTATGGGTGGGTTACCCAGATGATAAACTTGAAGCCAGGCTCTCTGGATCCCAAATCTGTGTTCTTCACCACCACATTATACTACCACATCCCCTTGGCGGTAGCCCAAAGTGGAAGAGACCTGTGGGTAGGGGAGACTTGATGGGGCTGCAGTGGGTGCCCTGGCTCTGAGGTACCCAGACCCCTGGCCCACAGGTTCTGTGCAAGGTTTCCGTGGCCACTTCCCATTTCGCTACCATGACCAACTTCAGCTGGCTGCTGGCAGAAGCTGTGTACCTGACCTGCCTCTTAGCCTCAACATTGCCCAGCACAAGGAGGGTCTTCTGGTGGCTGGTTCTCGCTGCCTGGGGTGAGCATGGAGGGCTGGTTTGGGCACCATGGTGGGGGATGGAGTGGGTGGAGGATTGGAGATGACCAGGGAGCTCACACAAAGATCCTTTCAGCTCACTCATGATGACCCCAAGGCCCAGAAAGGGGAAGGACGGCTGTAGCATCCCAGACAACCAGATCTATTCTCTCTCTGGGAACCTGGGGAGAAGCGTGGGATCAAGATGAGTGTTGAGATCAGGACCAGGTCCCCTGCCCCTGGGCTCTCACATGGTCCTGCCTTCGTGGGGCCCTGTGTGACTGGTGATGGTGGTGGTGAGAGGCGGGCACAGGATGCAGACCCTTACTCATGTCTTGTCTGTACCCCCACAGGGCTTCCTCTGCTCTTCACCGGCATGTGGGTGGGTTGCAAGTTGGCCTTTGAAGATGTTGCGTGAGTTTGGGCTATCCCTTCATCACACCTGTACCGGGTCCCGATGGGGCATGGATTGGATGCTCGGGCGATGAGGCTGTCCTCCAAGCTGGGATGAGAAGGAGGGGCTCCCTGGTCCTGACTTCAGGAACTCCCAGAGTTGGGTGGGGGATTGGGAGGGGTGGGAGACACAGTCCATGGATAACACAGAAGAGGCTTGAGCCTGGGCAGGAAGGGGGCACAGGGTCTCAGGTTTCGGGATCTCAGGGGATAAGGGCTGTAAGTAGGGACCTTCCAGAATAGGGGAAGTGTTGGGGCCACAAGAAAGCAGAAAACACAACTGATTTTTGAGAAACTCATCCACCTTGGTTAAGGGAAAGGGTGAGCCCCTCTTGAATTAGGGTGTCCCTTTGCAAAGGGCCTAAATGTCTCGAGGAGATAAGGCTGGTTGGGAGTAATGTGAAGCTATAAGGATCAAATTCTAGAAGGAGGAGCCTAGAGCTGTAGGTAGAGGGAATAGAAGAGATAGGAGCAGCGGTACCCCAGAAAAGGGCTTCCCAGCAACTGCGCTCTGTCCCCCGCCACCCCGCCATCAGTCCAGGCCTGTCCCCTCTTCAGGTGCTGGGACCTGGACGACAGCTCCCCCTACTGGTGGATCATCAAAGGACCCATCGTCCTCTCTGTTGGGGTCAGTGTCTGAGGCCCCTGTCCTCTGCATTACTCAGGCAATCTCCCTCGGCCCACTGAGCAGCCACACACAGCAGGAAACATGACTCCAGGTGGAGAGTCAGGATACCCCGGGTTCGAGCCTAACTCCGCCACAGGTGCTCTGTGAGGCCCTCTCTGGACCTTGATAGTGAAAGTCGCTCAGTCATGTCTGACTCTTTGTGACCCCATTGACTATACAGTCCATTGAATTCTCCAGGCCAGAATACTGGAGTAGGTAGCCTTTCCCTTCTCCAGGGGATCTTCCCAGCCTAGGGATCGAATCCAGGTCTCCTGCATTGCAGGCGGATTCTTTACCAGCTGAGCCACAAGGGAAGCCCATGAATAGCCCATTGGAAAAACCAGAGCTCAGGCTTCTTCCAACTCAGTATTTCAATGAGTCTGGTGGCCTGGTTGCAGATCACCTACCATTGCAGTGAGGTCTGGCTGGGGGCGTAGAAGACGTAGCAGTTGAAACCCCTACCTTGCCCACGCTCAAGGCAAGGCAGCCAGGACTGGTTTGCGTGGCCTGCGTGAAGGCACACATCTTTGTCGATTTTGTAATTGTGCAAAGTGAAGGCCACAAGCTTTTTAGAAGAGCCTGAGAGGTGCTGGAAGCAGGACGAAAGGTATGACCTCCCACTTTTGGCCTGGGACTGGAGGAGGGGGACTTTGAGCCCAGGATCCCCTGAACACCATGTTGGACCTCCCAGTCTCCAGGTGACAAGGTCTCGAGCAATGACCTGCACATCCTGGCCCTCAAAGACCTGAGGTTTCTAGTTCCCAAAGAGGTCCTACCCCAGGCCATTTGGGTCACTCCTGCCACTTGCCTTCCATCTTCCTGTGCCTCCATTTCCAGGTGAACTTTGGGCTTTTTCTCAATATTATCCGTATCCTGCTGAGGAAACTGGAGCCAACTCAGGGCAGCCTCCACACCCAGCCTCAGTACTGGTAATGTGTGTGTGTGTGTGAGTGTGCATGTGGGTGTGTGTATATGTGTTTCAGGAAATTCTGGGGGCATAACTGGTGCAGGAATCAAATGGTTCTTTTTTATTCACGATTAGGAGTCCACCATCTTGGTCCCGTGCTTCTCCCCAGATTCCCAGAGAGAGAGAATAGATCTGGTCCTTGCCCTCCAGTGAAACACAATATAGGAAGGATGGGGGTCCTGAACAGCCAGTTAGCAACCCACATTGTGGGTGATGAGTGTAGAGATTAATTTCTATGGGAGCCTGCGGAAAGAGATGCTTTCTAAATGGATCGTGGGGTTAGAGTACAATCTGGGAGGACTTTCTGGAAGAGGTGTCTTTGAATTAGACTTTGAAAGATACACAGACTTGACTGGGATAAATTGAGACCAGAGCATTTCAGAGAGAGAACAGCAGAATCCAGGCCGTGTCTTCTTCTGCAGGCGTCTCTCTAAGTCAACGCTTCTCCTCATTCCACTGTTTGGAATTCACTATGTCATTTTCAACTTCCTGCCTGACAGTGCTGGCCTGGACATCCGCCTCCCCCTAGAACTGGGACTGGGCTCTTTCCAGGTGAGGGTCCCCACAGTACTCTCTCCTTCCTTCCGAGCCTTTGGGTGGGGGGGTGCTGCTGTCCCCAGGGTTGGTTGATGTCATGGCAGGTGAGGGTGACTAGACCGGTTATTCTTTCTTCCAGATACTCATTCATCTATTCAACTGTCCATCTGTTTGTTATTTCATATCATCTATCTCTTTTTTCATTCAACTATCCCTGTATCTATCTACCCATCCATCCATATATCCATCCATCCAAACTGTTCAACATTTTGTTGTTGTTTAGTTGCTCAGTCATGTCTGAATCTTTGCGACCCCATGGACTGCCTCATGCCAGGCCTCCCTGTCCATCACCAACTCCTGGAGCTTGCTCAAACTCGTGACCATTAAGTTGGTGATGCCATCTAACCATCACATAAATTCATCATTTATGGAGCACCTATTATGTGCCAGGCCCTGTGCTCAATACTGGGAGATGCAGAAATAAATAAAATCAGGGAAATGGGCCATCAGGCCAATGATAAAGCTTTTGTATGCTTGCTACGGCAATTACATATGACAATATGCCTGGCACATAGTAATGTGATGAATATGTCTACTTTGCATTTTCCCAAAGACCTGGCCCCAGTCACAGCCTGTTGGGGGTGGGGGAAAGGCAGTAGGAAGACTGCAGACCCCTGAGGCCAGGCCAACGTGACGGGGTCCTTTCTCTTTGACCCCACAGGGCTTCATTGTTGCTATCCTGTACTGCTTCCTCAACCAAGAGGTACGTGACTCAGACTATCCTTATGCTTTAAGCCTTTCCTCCCACCACTCCTAAGCCTGCCTCGCTCCTGTCCAACCCCTGTAAATCCCACCTCAGGCCATAACTTGAGTCCTGAAATCCTTTGTGGAAATCTGTCCTGAGTTTCTGGATCAAGCTTAACCTGAATACTTCCTGTGAACATCTTTTATCCATCCTTCCTCTGGTCTTGGCCAAGCTTACTATCCGTTCATCATGAAGTAGAAAAGGCCTCTCAGGGATTAGAAGAGAGATATAGGGGCTGGGGGGCTAAAAGGGCCCCTCAATTCTGTATTCCTAAAGTTGAACATTAGAGAGAGTTGGGGGAAGGAATAAGTTAGATCCTAGAGAGACAGAAGGAAGACACAGAGGAAACAATAAAGTCTAAGGTAGACATACAGAGTCTAGGAAAATAGACGCAGGTGAAAGACAGGGAAGATGATGGAGAGCAGAGGCAGGGGTGCTGAGAGAGAGCACCTGCAAGAGAGATACGCAAACAGAGCAGCCCGAACAGCGGTGAACAAACACACGAAGAGACAGGATGTCCTTGCACCCGCGTCAGTTGCTCAGTCATGAATGACTCTTTCCCTCGAGGCTCCTGTGTCCATGGGATTTTCTAGGCAAGAATACTGGAATGTGTTGCCATTCCCTTCTCCAGGGGATCTTCCTGACACAGGGATCAAACCCAAGTCTCCTGAATTGCAGGCAGATTCTTTTTTTTTGGCCACTTTATTATTATTATTTTTTTTAATTTAAGGATAATTGCTTTACATAATTTTTTTTTCTGTCAGACATCAGCAAGAATCAGCCATAGGTACACCCATCAGGCCTCCCTCCTGAACCTCCCTCTCATCTCCCTCCCCATCCCACCCCTCTAGATTGTCACAGAGCCCCTGTTTGAGTTCCCTGAGTCACACAGCTAATTCCCACTGGCTACCTATTTTACATATGGTATTGTAAGTTTCCATGTTACTCTCTCCATGCAGGCAGATTCTTTACTGTCTGAGCCACCAGCAAAGTCCCTATAGACAGAATAGATGATGCCAGTGCACTTGTAGAATTATGGAGAGATGGCAGAGAGGAGTAAATTATAACACCTAACCTGGAAGACACTTTGTATTTTTCCCTCTGGACAGACTTGCTATACGGGGAGTAGTGGGAGAATTTAAGTCAGCATCCCAGACAACCAGGTCCTTCAGCTGTGTGCACGGGCAGACTCATGGGCTCCCTCTAGTGGCCATGGATTTATGGTGGGCTCTGTACTGTGGTGCTGGAGAAGACTCTTGCGAGTCCCTTGTACTGCAAGGAGATCCAACCAGTCCATTCTAAGGGAGATCAATCCTGGGTGTTCATTGGAAGGACTGATGCTAAAGCTGAAACTCCAATACTTTGGCCACCTCATGCGTCAAGTTGACTCATTGGAAAAGAGTCTGATGCTGGGAAAGGTTGGGGGCGGGAGGAGAAGGGGACGACAGAGAATGAGATGGCTGGATGGCATCACCGACTCGATGGACATGAGTTTGAGTGAACTCCGGGTGTTGGTGATGGACAGGGAGGCCTGGTGTGCTGTGATTCATGGGGTCACGGAGAGTCGGACACGACTGAGAGACTGAACTGAACTGAACTATACTGCTGGAGACCTGGGTACACAGGCTTGTCTGCCAGCTGTGGAGCATTGCTACCTCTTACGAGACACTTCTGTCTCTTATTGGCTCCCTCTTCTCTGAAATTGTTTGTTCCTACTAGCCTCTCTTGAGTCTCCTGCAGACTTATCTGGGATCTGGGAGCAAACACAGGACTTCCGTACCTGCCTGTAAGGGCTCATGGGCCCTGGGCTATTTGGAGAGGACAGAGTAGTTATTTTTTGGCCAGAAACTCAAGAAAACACCCATAATTGTCTTTAAGAGGGCCAAGACAAAAGCAGTACTAAAAGACAGAGAAGGAGCCAAAGGGAATGGTCAGAAATACTTGCAGGAAGGAGGAAGTAGTATCCTCTAGAGGTAGTACTTAGCTGTGGCTGTGGCTTCTGCTGCTGCAGGAAACCCCTGTCTCAGTTTCCCCTGCATGGCCTCCCCTGGCACCCTCAACCCCACTGGGGCTGAATAAAGAAGTGGCAGTGGGACCTTCCTAACATCCTCCCTCTTGTTCTTGGAGGTGAGGACTGAGATCTCACGGAGATGGCATGGCCACGATCCTGAACTTCTGCCAGCCCGGAGGACTCACATCAAGTGGACGACGCCGTCACACTCGAGAGTGCAGGTGCTGACGTCTGTGTGTTAGGCTGGTCACAGCATGTGACTGGAGCCCACACCTGAACTTGGGCAGCTACTTGGGTCTACCACCCTGCAGAGCATCCCATGGGAACCCTCACGCTTCCACCCAGCCCTTCTTTCCTGTCTCATTCCTGACTCTTTTTCCCGGGTCCTTGTGTGTCAGCTGCTGTTCTTCTCATGTCCCTCCTCCTAGAATCTGGGCCATAGCCCAAGGCCAGAGGAGCTGATAAACTTGTAATGAATAGATACACGTTAGAGTGAACCCATCCACCTCTGCGGGGGAGGGATCTGTAAGCTTTGTTTGGACTCTGGTGCTGGCGTGCATTTATCACGTCTCAGTTCTTGTCACATCCCCATCACGTGTCTGTGCAGGGATCCCCTTGTTTGATTCTTGTTTAATATTCTCTTTTGTTTCTACTTCCATTCCCCTCTTCTACAGGCAAACATTCCAGTGTGTTAAATGCGAATACTTGCTTCTGTGTTCTTGCAAAACACGTCGTGTTGTGTGTCTCTGTACTTTTAATTTGCATAAATGCTGTCGGTTACGTGCCTCATCCTGCTTCTAATGTTTTTCCTCCAGCACAGTACTTTTAAGAGAGCCACCCGTGTTGCCATGTGCCCATCTGGTGGCTTGTTTTGACTGCCATATGGTGCCACATGGTGTCACCAGCCACGTGTGACCATCCTGTCTCCCCACCCCCCATCTCTAAGTGACTATTCATGTGCCCTCTCTTCTCCAGGCCGGGGAGCCTTTCACTGGGACACGTTCTGGGGAGTGAAAGCTGTGCCAGTTCAGCCAATGTGCCTTTTCTTAACGTGACAGAGTGGTTCCAGATTGCGCTCCAGAACTGCCAGCGAGATCTCCACTCCCACCAGCAGCTCCACCAACACTTGGCATTACCCAGCTTTTCAATGTTTGCAAGTCAAATGGGTGTATGGTGACATCTCCTTGTTGTTTAAATTTACGTTCCTCTGATAACTAATGAGCGAGCATCTCCTCTTCTTGTGCCTGTTAGCCTTTTAGGTTTGTCCTTCTGGAAAGTGCTCGAATCCTTCTTTTCACTTTTATCTGGGGTGGAGGCTCCTCAGTTCTAGGTTCTTCTCTTACATCTTCTCCGTTGCTTCCCTCCTGTGTCCCCAGCCTCCTCCTTCCTCCCAAGGCCTCTGCCCAAGTGCTGCCCCCGAAGTAATGCAACGTGCTTTTCTTCCTTTAGTTTCAAATCAGAAAAGTAGTTCATCCGCATTGCAGGGCATTTGGGAGATATAGAAGGGATTTTAAAAGAAAATAAAAATCAGCCACTGGGCACTTCCCTGGAGGGTCTAGTGGTTAACACTTTGCCTTCCAATACAAGGGTGCAGGTTCGATTCTTGGTTGGGGAGCGAAGATCCCACATGCCTCACAGCCAAAAACCAAAACATGAAACAGAAGCAGTATTATAACGAATTCAGTAAAGACCTTAAAAAACGGTCCATATCCAAAAAAAAGTCATTAAATTAAAAAATCAGTCATAATCTCATTACCCAAAGACAATCACCACTGATATTTTTGTATGTTTCCTAAAAGATTTTTCTCCTCTGCTTTCTTAAAACATCGCAAAATCATAAGTTCATAAATTTCTGTCATTATATTTAAGATGAACATAAATGATATATAAAGATGGACAACAAGCACATGAAAAGATGCTCAGTGTCATCCGTCATTGGGAAAATGCAAATCAAAACCATGATGAGATAGCATTTTACACCCAGTAGAGCCGCTAAAATGGAAAAAAAAAACAGGGACAAGTATTCACAAGGATGTGGAGAAATTGAAACTCTCATGCTTTGCTGGTGGAAATTTAAATGGTACAATTGCTTTGGCAAAAAGTCTGGCAGTTCCTGGAAAAGTTCAACATCTAGTTACCATGTGACTTGGCATATAGGCAAAAGAATGAAAAACTCATGCCTGTACAAAACTTATATATGAATATTCATAGCAGCCCTATTCATAACTACCAAAAGATGGAAACCCAACTGTCCATCAATTATTAAATGGATAAATAAAAGGTGATATATCCATACAATGAATAACAAAAAGGAATGAAATATGGATACATGATTCAACATGGATGACCCCTAAAACTATTGTGCTAAGTGAAATGACTTTAGATACGAGAGATTACTTATTACATGATTTCATTTAAATGAAATACTCAGAATAGGCAAATCTATAGAGACAGAAAACAAATTAGAGGTTTTCAGGGTTGGGAGGATGGAAACTGATTACTAACGGGTACCGGGTTTCTTTTAGGGGCGGTTAAATGTTCTAAAATTAGATAGTGGTAATGGTTGCACACTAAGTGAATATACTAAAGACCACTGAATTATACACTTTAAAAGGGTGAAATTTTTGACATGTGAGCTATATCTCAATAAAATTGTTATTCAAAAAGTAAACAAATTGTTGCTGCAGAACTCTTGCAGACCTATATTCTGCTTCATAGTTTGTAAAGCCTATCTAATAGTCTTTTTAAAGCATCAATATTTCCAGTTTTATTTCATGTATCTAATATTCTTTATTTAACAAATAAGTGTTTTACAAATATTCTATTGGTGAACTTTGCTTCTAATTTCTTAATAGTTGTGATGACAAACTTCTTTGCATGTAATTCTTCATGTATAACTCAAAAAATAAAAATAAAAATTTTGGAGTAAACCCATAAACAGAATTTTTTAGCCAATACAACACAGGTGATAAGTATTTTAAATCTTATTGGCAAACTGCCTCCCAGGAAAGTTGACTCAGTGTATTCTTGCACAAACAGTGTGAGTGTGATGGTCTCTCTGCTTCATTATTGCCGTTAAAAGAATCTTCATCAGCTTAATAGTTAAACAGTGGTTTCCTGAAGTTTTAACTGGTGTTAAGTAGAGGTTAGTTAGCAGTTGGAAACAGTGGTTGAAGCAGAAGCTCACTTTGTGAATGATCTATTCCTTCCTTAGAGGCTTCATCTATGGCCCGAAGCCAACTTCTTGCTACCTTCCAGTTTCTACTGGAGCTTCAAATTCCCACCACTTCGTTAGCCTCTTCCATTACAAGAACCTCTGGACCGGGACTGTATCAAGGGTTCCTATGTATGTCCTTTGATTTGCACACCCCTCCCTTCTTGGGGCCTCAGCATCCTCATCAGTATGGGGAAAGAAGTCTGTCAGTAAGTGACTCCTGCTGCTGCTGCTAAGTCACTTCAGTCGTGTCCAACTCTGTGTGACCCCGTAGACGGCAGCCCACCAGGCTCCCCTGACCCTGGGATTCTCCAGGCAAGAACACTGGAGTGGGTTGCCATTTCCTTCTCCAGTGTGTGAAAGTGAAAAGTGAAAGTAAAGAAGTGACTCCTGAATTCTCTACAAAAGAGAAATTGAATTGCAGGCAAGGTGAATTGAGGCGAGCAATGCTTAACTTGGCCACCAGATGGCAGAACAATTGCAGTGAAGAACCCTGGATGGGCTGACAGAACCTCCTGGATGAGGCCCCCGAACTGGAGATGATGGGTGCAGGACTCCCAGGGCCTGGCCTGGGTGTAGTAAGCCCGCAGGGCTGATGGAGAAAGGGGCTCCTGGTCTAGCCAGCATAGGGGAGCAAGAGGCTTCTGGAGGAGGGGGGCAATGCAATGCCCCTAAGCCCTTCTGACCTTAGTCTTGAGGAGTAATAAAGCTGATGAGAAGAATAAGAGCTGAAGAGACAAGAGTGCTCACTGGAGTCTCCCTACAGGATTCACAGAAGATTGGGGTAGGGGTTCCCTGGACCCCTGCTTCTGTGCAGGCAGAGTAGGATTTCCCATCATCCACTGCAGCATTCTCCTTCCAGCCATTTTCTCTGCAGGTCCTAAAAGCCATTTTCTGAAGGAAAGGAAGAGACTCCACTTCCCCCCTGTTGTGTCCAGCCTGTTCTCCGCTCCATTGTGGGGAGGAGCAGTGATGGTAAAAATGAGGGGCTCGTTCCCTGTCCCTGGGGAGCACTCGGGAGTGTTGAAGCTGTCCCCAAGGATAGAACTTGATGTAAGAATGGGTGTGCAGGGCTGTGGGAACTCAGAGAACAGGGTGTTGGTGAGGGCAGGAGCAGTCAAGGAAGGCTTCCTGGAGGAGGGGACTCAGGTTGGTTGCATAGACTCTAGAATTCCACAAGGCCAAGCACCGCTACCTACTGGGCAGGAAGCAAGAATGTGGCTGATCTGAAGTTAGGTAGCAATGTTTGGAGGAAAGGTCTGTCGGACAGGATGGTGGGCATCAGGCAGAGACTGTTCTCCCCAGGAATATTCATGGGCATTCCTGTTAGAGTGCTGGGTTCCGCAGGGCCACGCATTTGCTCAGAACATGCTCAAGTGGCAGACAGCTTGTAGAGCCTAGAAACACAGCTGCAAACAACTCCAAAACAACCCTACTTGAGGGGCTTAGGGTCTGGCTAGGGAGGATATGGGTCGGAAGATAGAGATTCTTGGGTTGGGTTAAGTAGAAACATGATGTAGTCAATGATGTTAGGGAGCTCACTGGTCTCCGAGAGAAGAGTCAGAGGCAGTGCCCATGCCCCACCAGGGGACCACTGTGGCGAATTCCCCATTCCACCGCTTTTGGCTGCAGACACAGCTGCTGATACCAGTAGCAGTGGGGATAAAATGCCATTTACCCAACATGGCTGTCCTGAAAAGCCGAACTCCTCCACTGGCATGCTTACCACAAGCTCGATTGCATCTGGCTTCCGCTTCATGTTCTCTTTCAAACCCAAGTCACACAGAGCTACTTCTGACGGCAGGGCCTTGGCCTGCTAGTGGCAGAGGGTGCTGGAGAGCCCCTGCTGACTTCTACCCAGAGAGAGTCTGCACACTCTCACAAGTTCCTCAGACATAAGACTGACATTCAGAATAAGCTGGCCATGGACATGACGGAGTCCAACACTGGGAGGCAGTCATGCAGCACAAACAATTGCATGATAGTGGTGTACATAGGAGAAACAGAGTATCGAAAGAAGAAAAGTCTTAGAGGGCCAAATCTAGCCCGGGGGAGTTCTTTAAAAAAAGGCTTTCTGCTCTGTAACAACCTAGGGGGTGGGATGGGGAGGGGGTAGGAGGAAGGTTCAAGAGAGAGGGGACATACGGATACCCATGGCTATTGCCCGTAGGACATATGTGTACTTATGTTGATGTTTGGCAGAAACCAGCACAATAATGTAAAGCAATTATCCTTCAGGTAAAAATAAATACATCAAAAATATTTAAATAAAAAAGGCCTTCTGGAGAAAGTGCCATGTAAGCTGAGATTAGACCATGAGTATAAATTAGCTGGGTAAGAAAGTGGGTGAAAATCCCAGAGAGTGGAAATAGCATGTGCAAAGGCCCTGAGGTGGAAAGGAGCTTGTCATTTGGCAGGAGATGAAAGTAGCTACTGTGGTTATTGGAGTGAGAAAAGCCTGAGATGAGGAAGTCTGGGCAGCACCCAGCTCATGCAGGGTCAGGGAAATCACATTGAGGAGGTTTTATCTCAAGAGCTATTGGAAATGTGTGATGGAATGAGACATCCAATTCTTCAATAATCTCTCTGACTGGTTTGGATAGGAAGACTGAATTTCTGGTGGAGAATTCAGCTGGAAGCAGGGAGGCTGAAAAGGGAGGCTTGGCTCAGGGGATGGTGGTAGGAAAGATTAGGCCAGAGTAAAGATGTCTAATTGGGTGATGAGTTAATATGTGAGGTGAAGGGAAGGGAGATTTCCAGGAAGGTTCTTCTGAAACAAGTTGCGGTGGAGAAGAGCACATTTTAGGGGGAAGATCACGTCTTAGGAGCGTGAGCACGAGTGGCGTTGGGTGCATGGGAGACAGTTGGATGCCAGGGGGAAGGCTGGAGCTGAGAGGGCAGGCCTGGCTCTGGACTGGAGTTCCTGAGCTGTGGGAATATCGGTGGTGGTGTTTGACTCCCGAAGGGCAAGAGTGTATAGTGGAGACAGAGCCGCTGAACATCCCCGTGGAGGAGCAGGAAACTCCAGAGCAGGCTGGAGGGAACAGCCCTAGACTGGGAGGAAATCCAGATGGACTGGGGTTGGAGACGCTTTGAGCACTGCCTCGCAGCCCTGAGACCTGAGACTGGGCTTGCAAACTCGTCAGTGGACTTGGGAGCACAGCTCAGGGCAGGAGGACTTGGGAGCACAGCTCCGGGCAGGAGCATCTGGGGCAGAGGATAGACTTGGAAAGCAGACGGGACGGTGTTGAAAAGTGAGTGAGCCGTGAGGACACAGAGGCAGGATGTGTAGACCAAGCTGGCTTGGGGCTGGGTAGCGGAGCTGAAAGGGTTTTGGGAGGGGAATGTAGGGTTCATGGGGGGCAGTTTGTTGTAAGAAGACAATCTGGATAAATGTTAATGGGCTGGATATGGGAATCCCTGAAGGGTAAGGGGAGGGCACGCTGTGGAGCGAGATCACTGAAAAGGTAGCTTCAGAACCCAGATAAGGGTACCTTGTCTGGGGAAGGGGGTCCCTGCCCCTGGGGTTGTAGTGTGTAAGTGCCAAGTTGCTTCTGTCATGTCTGACTCTGTGTGACCCTATGGATTGTAGCCCACTAGGGTGCTCTGTCCATGGGATTCTCTAGACAAGAATACTGGAGTGGGTTTCCATTTCTTTCTCCAGGCAATCTTCTCGATCTAGGGATGTAACCCAGGTCTCTGGCATCTACCTGCATGGGCAGGTGGGTTCTTTACCACTAGTGCCACCTGGGAAGCCCTGGGGATGTGGTGGATGCAGACGATGGGAGGGGCAGAGGTGGACGGCTGTGGAATGCTGGCCATTCACTCTGAAGGCATGGTGATCTGCGGGGGAAGGGAGGGGAGCTGGGCATCTTGAGGAGAAGGCAGAAGGTGGGGAACAAGCTGGCAAGAAATGTGGCGAGCTGGGCGGGTGAATTTGGAGTGACGGCACTTCCCCTGAGGAGGGAATCTGGCCCAGGAAGGACCAGAGGAGCCTATTGAGGGTGTGGTTTTGCCCAGAAGACTGAGGCGCTAGTGGCTTCTAGGCCATGTTTGCAAATGAGGGTTTGTGCTGACGACCCTGCGATCTGAGCCAGGGGGGACAGTGAATGGAAGGTCCAGGGTAGGGGAGTGTCAGCTGTGTGGGTGGGGGCATTGAGGAGAGAATTGGAAGGACAGGTGACACGGTCGGAGGGGACCGGAGCCTCTAACTGCCTTGCCCTTTGTACCCAGGGCACGGGCTCCTCGCTGGGTGGGGGGAGAGCTGATGTGAGTCGAGGCGGAGGGCAGGGTGGGGCAGGATGGGAGGGGCTGCTTGGCCAGGAGGCCTGGGCATCGCACTCGCCCAGGAAGAAGGCTGGGATGGAGGGGAAGGAAGACGTGCAGCCAGAGTCTCCAGTGAGGAGGGAAGGCTGGTGACGGCAGACAGAGGCTCAGGCAGGGAGGGGTGACACAGTGAGGAGGACAGGCCACGTGGAGGGAGATACAGGACAAATGGAGAGGAGCGGGCAGGATGGGCAGCGGGCAGGAGAAGACCCAGGCACTGGCCCTCTCCAGAACCCGCACATGTCCCGGTCCCGCTCAACTGTCCTGTGATGCGCTCACCATCCTCTGGGGCTGCCAGCAGCTGGGCCCTGGAGCCAGGAGGAGCAGGACTGCTTTGGGAGGTAGAGTAGGGCCTTGCAAAACAGCGCGAAGCCAAAAGCCATGGATGTCTGGGGCTTTTGTGGGAAGGGGGTGGTCTGCAGCGTCTCCCTCATCTGTGTGAATCTCCTGGTGTGGATGCTTCTCTTCTGGGGCTCCCCCCCTCTGTCTGTGTGCATGTCGTCCTCTCATGGTCCCTGTCTCTTTCCTCCACTTTATGGGGCTCCAGCTTCCAGCTGTGGGAAGTGAAGGACCAATCCATTAGGCAGCTGGCTTGTCTCTGTGATACTGGACATCTGGGGCCAGGGTTAGCTGGAGGTGGCTGGAGCTTTGCACTTGCATCCAGATGGCCAGCTACCTGCTCTGTCCGAATCCTAGTTCCCTTTGCACACCCCCCTCAGGATGTCTCTCTCTCTTTCCTCACTGTCTTCTCTCTGGATTATTCTACTCTAGGTGTCCCTGCCACAGACAGGATGCTGTGTGTGTGTGTGCGTGAGTGTGTTTGTGTGTGCGTGTGTGTGTGTGTGTGTAGGGAGTCTGGGGAATGACAGGTGGGACAGCATAACACAAGTTCACGGAGCCTGTCTGCCAGCTTCCCAGGGAGCAGGTCAGGCTGGCAGGCAGGATGAGGTTGATGGGCAGTCCCAGCCTCGGAGACGTTGCATAAGCAGCCGCAGCCCCGCGCACATTCCCATGGTTACGGGGCTGGGAAAGGCTGGCGGTGGTGGCATCGCCATGGCACCAACATGGCCCAGGGCTCAGCTGGCATGGTGCTGGCACAGAGCAACTCTGGGTTCTCACTGGACAGATCTCTGCCAGGCAGGGTTCCTCCCGGGCATCGAGTGGCTTGTGGAGTCAGGCAGGAGGCAAGCAGCCCAGGGCCAGTTTCAGGGGAAGCCTGAAGACCGCCGTCAGCCTCTCAGCCCAGGGCCAGAGCTCCATGGGGTTGGGCTGGCCATGGGAGTAAACACCCCCATAATAGCTGTCTCAAGGCAGGCAGAAGTGACTCTGTCCACAGCCCCTTCCTCAACCTGCAGAAATCTTGGCCTTGACTCTAGCCTCATCCTTAGAGTTCTCATCCCCTCTACACTCTCCTGCTAGGCCTGTGCCCTAGGGATCACACAGTGAACACCTAAGCTCTGTTTTGGGGGCAATATGCACCAGGAGCTTCCCTGGTGGCTCAGACAGTAAAGAATCTGCCTGCAATGCAGAAGACCTGGGTTTGATCCCTGGGTCGGGAAGATTCCCTGGAGAAGAGAATGGCTACCCACTCCAGTATTCTTGCCTGGAGAGTTCCACGGGCAGAGGAGCCAGGTGGGCTACAGTCCACAGGGTCTCAAAGAGTCGGACGTGACTGAGTGACTGACACTTCCACTTTCACATCCTGAGGATAGAGGCGTGTAAGATTCAGGCCAGCAGGACTGTGGGGGTTCAAATGTCAGAGGTCAGTGGGGGTCAGAGCAGTCACAGAAGTCCTCCTGAGAGGCAGTGGTATGCTGGACCTATGAGGATGAATAAGATTTGAGGCAGGGAAAGATCCTGGGAGGAGGAGCAGCTGACATGAAGATGGGGAGGCCCAGAATATACGACCTCTTTGATGAGATTAGGTCTTTCAAAAAAGAGAATATCTGTGTGTGTGTGTGTGTGTGTGTAGCAGTTTCTCCAGGTTTAGCTCTGGGCTGCTTGAGCACTGGAAGTCTCCTGGAGGGTGAGGTAGGGGAAAGTTAGCAGGAAACCCCCTTAGAAGGAGCCTTGCTGACGCCCTGACACAGCCTCCAGGGAGGATCTTGAACATGTCCCACGAGGCTCCTGCATGGCTCCACTCCCCTCCCACGCCCCAACCAGCTCCTCCTCCACACCTCCCTCTGCCTGGGCACCTGGGCCAGCTCCTCCTGCTCTCCCCTTGCTCTGAGGGTCACCCCCACTAAACCAGCAGGTCCCGCACAATTCCAGGACTGATTCCTGCATCTCCACCAGGCGGTTCTGAAGCCTCAGCATCCCTCTTGTGTTCATAGCCATCCTTTGTCACCAACTCCCTCGTGACAACCCTAGAATTCCTGCCACAGGGGAACCCCTCCTTGGTGGCCTCTCAGCCCTTACAGGACCTCGACTGCAGGGAAGGAATAAAGCCCTCCTGGCCCTCCCCACTTTCCCATTTAACTCGGAAAGAGGAACCCAAGTTTCTTTCCGTGGCCTGCAGGGACCGGTATGGCCGGGACCTCCCACCTCCCCAGCTCCATCTTCCCTCATCTTTCTCCCCTGGGCTCTGCCTTGGCCACACTGGCCATCTCATGGTCCCCAGAGTCCCCCGGGCCCGTGCTCATTCAAGAATGACTGCTGCTTGGGACGCTCTGCCTCCCGTGTCTCCCCCAGCTGCTGTCTCCACCGAGTCCCAACTTAGGGCCTGTGTCGCCTCCTCAGGGAGGCTCATCCTAACCAGCTAGTGATCGCTCAAGGTCATGTGGCATCTCCACGTTTTATTTTCTTTGTGGCACTTGGCTGTGGTTACAGTAGAGCCTCATTGTTCACAGGCATTCTATAAAGTGAGCTCGAACACTGAATTAGTAAATACGGAGCCACTGCTCCTAGAAGCGAGACAGAGCCAGGCTCCTGTGAGCCTCTAGTCACCAGGTTTTGTCAACGGATCAATACATAACCTTGTTTTCTGTGTGTTTCTGTTTCTATACACCTGATTTAATATATATTGCTGATTCATTAACATAGAACTCATGGCCAACAGCACTATTATTCATGATTGAGAGACGTTAAGTTACTCTTGAATTTTCTCTGGAGAGCACATCACAGATGCCTTGCACCAACGAACTCTAGACAACACTTCTGCCTTAGGCTTGGGGCCATTTAAACAGTGAAACCACCAACAAAAAGCACAAAAATGTAAAGAAACATAGCTCTCAGTAAACCTCAAAAAGGACACTTTAAAGTCTGAACTGAGTCAAGATGGCAGAGGTCGTCGTGGTGGAACCCAGCGGGGGATTCATGCATTGGGCTGTTCAAGTTCTCCCCACCCAGGACACGTCCAGGGATGACTGTGGCAGCCCTGTGGGTATCGACAGAAGGGTGCAAATATATTTCATGGAGCAGGCAAGACACAAATATGGAATCTGCAAATAGTCAGGATCCACTGTTTGTTATTCTTAAGTGTTTCATGTGCATTGTTGGAATTCCCTTTGCTTATTCACTGCTGTATCTTCAGCACCAAACAGGGTCAAGGTCAAGGTTCACAGTAGATGCTTAATAAATATTCATTGACTGATTGTCCTGCCTCTCTCTCTTTCACACACACACACACACACACACTCACACACACACACACTCACATGCACTTACAACACAGCGTACTTGTCAGGTCTCGGAGCTGAGAAGAGGGGGAATCTCTTTTCTGGGTACCACAGGCAAGAGAGAGAGGGAAGATTCTGGAAAGAGGGGGTAGATGACCTTCCTTGTCCTAAACCTTTGCTATTCCTGGCCTCCACTCCTTACTTACAAGTCCTGGGGCTAGCTGTGTGTGCAAGTGTGTTGTTAAACCCCCCGCCCCTGCAGGAATCCATGCGGACATGCAGTACGTATACAGTCTGGCTGAGGACCCCTGCGTCTGGTCCTGGGAGGATGGTGTGTGTGTGCGCATGTGGGTGCCATGCCCCTTCGCAAGCACGTGTGTGAGCACGGGCTCCAGCCTGCCCCGATGAGGCCTGCTGGCTTCCTCGCAGCTGCAGAGCTTGCTGTACTGACAGGCCTGTAATCACGGGAAATTACCAAGCCCAGAACTAAAATTAAGGCTGCTGCTGCCACAGGACCTGTTTACAAAGACAAGCGCCCGGAAGAGGCCTCGGGAGGTTCTGCTGGGAGCTGCAACTCCTGGGGAAGATGGAGTGGGGACCCAGCAGAGAGGCCACAGAGGGAGGAAGCCTCTTATATTTGTCATACACCTACCAAGTGACAGGCACTGTGCTCGTTAATTTCACGCTTCAGTTTATTTGATCCTCACAGCGACCCTGCCAGACAGGAAATTGTCCTGGGGTACCGACACCAGACCTGGCCTTCGAGGTTGAGGAAGGAGCTTCAGGTTGTGAAGCTTGTGACTGGCAGAGCCAGAGTCTGAATGCAGGGCTAACCGACTCTGGGACCAGGGCTGTGGGGCCCTGTGGGGCAGGGAGAGGGGAGCCCTATGGGAGTGGGAGGCGGGTTCTCTGGTTTTTCGTATTTGGTGTCTGGTGTAAGGAACACTGGAAAGAAGACCCCCATCCACCATCCTGTCTCCCTCCTGCCTGTCACGTGGTCTGTGGCATACCTCTTAATACTTTAGGGTGAAGGTGGCCCCATGGGAACCCACATATCCCTCCAGGAAGAAAACAGATGAATCGTGCATACTGACATCAAGTCTAAGGGACCCTGTTCCACATGCAGGGTGGCCCCACCCCCAGCACAGCCATCCGGCCTCATATGGGTGGGGCTGAGGGGAGGCCTGAAGCCATACGTTGGCCCAGGTTCTGGATTCCCAGGTGAGGTCTTCTCCTTTCCTTTCTCCTTTTATGTGGCCCTCCACACACCCCTGGCCTCAGAAGGCCCTAAACATGACTCTGAGAGTTGCCCTTCCCACCCCAGCCCCCAGCCAGTGAGCAGGTTATTAGTGAACAGTGAGCGATGATTGTGTCTGTGGAGGGGCATTGGGTGAGGCAGGGAACTCCCTCTGCAGAGGGCAGAGCTGGACTGGGCAGACAGTCATCCACACTGTCTGGGCCAGGATCCCTGGGTGAGCAGCAGCCTCCCCTCTCCCCAGCTCTGCCACTGTCTCAAGGAGAGCCTGGCTCACTGGCCTGGGGGCCGTGGAGAGAGAAAACTCAACCCAAAGGCCCCATGTGACATATGTTGGCACACTACTGGACTGGCCTCCAGCCAATAAGCACTTTCATCTGATAACAGTCAAAATATTAATAGTGCCAGGGGCTCTTCTAGGACACATACACACAACACTCACATACACAGACTTGCAGAGACTCCTTTGAGACATTAGCATTATCCCCATTTTACAGATGAGAAAACTGAGGCACAGAGAGATCAAGTGGTTTTCCCATAGCCATAGAGCTGGATAGTTATGAGGTGGAATTTAGACCTGGGCAATGTGGCAGCAAAGTTCCTGTGCTAACTACTATGCTATATTGCCTCTTGAGTCCCCAGTCCCTTGGTCTTTCCCAAAGCAGACACACACTGTGCAGGCTGTGTGGTGAGTGGCCATCTGGTCTCTGCCTGCTATGGCCCTTGTCATCTCCTGCATGCAGCTTGGCTGGGCAGAAGGGCCCTATTTGAGAGGCTGAAGCAGACTCTTGGGAGCGTCTGCCTCTTGGGTCAGCTCACCAGGCCTCTTGTGTCCCTATGGGGGACTGAAGATGACAGTCACATGGCAATGGCCACACTCACCCACCAGCCCTCACAACCCCAAGCTGTTTTCCAAAGGGCTGAAGGGAACCCTCCGTGAGCCCGACTGCCTGCCAGACCATGGGCTGCGCTTCATGTGAGTTTGTTAATCATTTTTTGCATTTGGGTTGTGACTAGCAATTAATCTGGAGAAGGAAATGGCAACCCACTCCAGCATTCTTGCCTGGGAAATCCCACGGACAGAGGAGCCTGGTGGGCTACAGTCCATGGGGTTACAAAAGACACGGACATGCCTTCAGTTCAGTTCAGTTCAGTCGCTCAGTCGTATCTGCCTCTTTGCGACCCCATGAATCACAGCACGCCAGGCCTCCTTGTCCATCACCAAGTCCCGGAGTTCACTCAAACTCATGCCTATCGAGTCGGTGATGCCATCCAGCCATCTCATTCTCTGTCATCCCCTTCTCCTCCCGCCCCCAATCCCTCCCAGCATCAGAGTCTTTCCCAGTGAGTCAGCTTGTTGCATGAGGTGGCTAAAGTATTGCAGTTTCAGCTTTAGCATCAGTCCTTCCAATGAACACCCAGGATTGATCTCCTTTAGAATGGACTGGTTGGATCTCCTTGCAGTCCAAGGGACTCTCAAGAGTCTTCTCCAGCCTTAGCAACTAAATAACAACAACAACGACAGCATTTAATATTTTCAGTGAAATGGAAGAATAAAGAGTGCATCATGCCTGGTGAAGCTAGGTACTATTTCATGAAACCTTTATTTCCATTTCAACATTTATGCTGAGTCACAGTAAAAATGAAGTAAAAAACCTAAGTTTGATGAACCTCCCAGAAGTTGCCTTCTTACTCCTTGCATCTCACTCAGGTTCCTGCATCCATGGAAGGCAGCCCAGCATCTGGATCAGGCCCGGCCTGGAAGTCCCCCTGCTCTCCGCACTGCAGCCAAACCCAGCTCCGGGCACCTGGAGGAGAGCAGTCAGCTTACAGACTGATGAGCAAAGGGCCTACTGTGAGGTGTGGGCCACCAGGCACCAGGTTCTGTGTTGAGCATTTTGTTGGCATCACCTTTTAAGCCTCATGAAGTAAGCGGCCCTGGTCTCTGCCTTCCACAGATCGGCAAACTGAGGCTAAGTAAGTTTCGTGTGCTCACTCAGTCCTGCAGCTTACACACATCCTAACTGGGTTCTGGATGGTGGACATACAGTGCTGATGACAGGCAGGCAGTGGTGAGAAGGCACCCTGACCCCGCCACCTCACCTCTGCGGACCCCTCCTCCTCCCTTCTGTACCCAAGCTCCTTGGCCACCAAGTTCCCCTGAGATCCCCTCCCTCAGGGCCTGTGGGGGTCTCTGGGTCTACTCTGAAGCAGTTTCTGATTTCCAAGACCCCAGGATGGAGTGACTTGGAAAGCCTGCTGGGAATGTGAGGAGGGGTCCCGCCCGAGGAAAGCCTGGCCCTGACTCCAGAGTCTATTGTGCAACCTTGGTTCTACATATCTCCCTCACCCAGACTTTTCCTTTCCCCATGCACTCCATAGCTGGCACCCGAGGGCGACATGCCTTGTGCTGCTGAGGGCGAATGGTCACAGGAGCCACACTCCTTCCCAGAGCTGCTCAGAGCCCAGCAAGTCTGCCCCAGCCCAAATCCCTGACCCAGGGCTCGGCCTTCAGAGCTAACAGGTCACTTCCATTCCTAGTGTCTTCCTTTTCAGAGGTGTGGGGGCCTAGTGAGCACTGAGTTTAAAGTTAGCTGGACCTGGGTTCACATCAGGGCTGGATTCAGAGAAGAGTATGGTGCCTATTCCTCCTCCGACAAACATGAATTTAAAATAAGCCCTATTATTTTGCAGACTCTCCAGTAGCTCCCCATTCTCCTCAAAGTAAAACGCCGAAGGCCTTACAAGGTTTACAAAGGGCTTCAAAGTCCTGTATGTCTACTTCTCTGGACACATCTCATTTCTTTTCTGGACTCATTCAGCTCTAGCCATGCTGAACTCTTGCCATTTCTGCCCCAGGGCCTTTGCACTTGCAGTTCCCTCGGTCTGGAACCATCTTCCCTTAGATACCCACATGGATCACTCCTTCACCTCAGTGAGGGTCCCTGATCCAAAGGCATGCTTCAGCCCCAGCTACAGCCCATGGCATGTCTTATGTTGCCTTCTCACTTTATATTCCTGCACACTAAATCACTTCAGTCATGTCCAACTCTCTGTGACCCTATTTTTAGCCTGCCAGGCTCCTCTGTCCATGGGATTCTCCAGGCAAGAATACTGGAGTGGGTTGCCATGCCCTCCTTCATGGGATCATTCCGACTCAGGGATCAAACCCGCGTCTCTTATATTCATTGCATTGGCAGGCAGATTCCTTACCACTAGCACCACCTGGGAAGCCCCTCCTACTAAAATACCGTATGACTTATTCATCTGCCTTGTTTATCCAAAGATGTTTATCATTTATCTCTCTCCATTAGAATGTAAGCTCCACAAGGGTGGGGTTTTTTGTTTCTTTGTTCAGTGGTGCCTAACACCAAGTAGGCATCAGAAAAAAATGGTGTAAAAGAACTGAGAGAGAATTAAGTATGTGTAAAGAGATCCAGAATTTGGATTTCTTCCATGAAGTCCCTGAATCACCCATATCAAATTCTTCAAAACCAAAATCTTCTGAAAAAGTCGGTCTTGGACATTCCTGCTTTGCTCCAGGTCTTCATTTGGGTGAGTTTCCACTCTGACCCGGTGGCTGGCCCCAGCCGTCATCCTTCTGGGTGCCAAACTGGGCCCTGTAAATACAAATGCAAACCAGAAAGCCATGCCCCACCCACCAGCCCGGTGGAGAGGCTGACAAGAAGACAAGAGGCAATGACATGTGTGTGACAGGGAAGCACCAGGGCATCCATAGAACAGGAAAGAGCCTGTTCTATGTGTGTGGGTAGCTACCCTCCTCAGAGTCTATTTCTTCACTGTGGTGCTAAGTTCTAGATCAAGTGAGATGAAGAACTGGAGGCCCATCCAGTTCTGAAATGTGACATGCAGAGATTTTTGTTTTTCACTCTTCAAAAACAGGCAAGAAGCCAGGGCAGAGATCAGTAAATCCATTTCACAGATTTTGCCGTGTTTATCCCTTCCCGTGTGAACTTACTCCTCCATCCCAAATTTCAGTCTCATCCAGAGGTCCTGAGTGAGACCCTTTCAGCTTCATCCCGCCTCCTTCCTGACCCCATCTCAGACTAGCCTTTGTCATTAGGACACTGGAACTCAGAGAGGGAGAGTGAGCTGCTCACGGTCACACAGAGAATTAAGAGTCTGGGCAAGGACTGGGAACCAGGCCTTCTGCTTCTCAGCCTGAGGCCCTTCCACTGCCAAACATGTGTTCTTGGGAGCCCCTGGCTTCAGCCTGGGTTCCCGGAAGATGCCATGACCTCTGACCCTGCTAAGCCTGCATCCACTCCTTCTGTACCCCTGGGGCCACCAAACTCAGGGCTGAGGGCCTGTGGGGGCTGGCTAGAGGCGTGGGAGTCAGGGTAAAGCCTGTTCTCACTGTAGCCTTTGTGTGCCTCTGCCAGGGTTCTGCACTGCCTTCCTCTGGAGAGCAGCTCTGGTGGCCGGGTGGGGGGAGGTGGAAGTGGGCATGGCCCACCCTTTTGGGGCAAACTCTCCCAAGGCTCAAGAATACAGATTTTTAGGCCCAGAGAGGCTGTCGTAAAATTCAGAATCATACCTTTTCCTGACATACTGTAGAGGAGAAACTGAGGCCCAGAGCAGGCAAGAGGCCTGCCCAAGGTCCCGGGGCACAGGGACAGGGCCAGGCCTGGAGCCAGAGTTCTGCATCATCATCAAGTCTGATTATATTTGCTCCTTCAGGAGTTCTGGTATATTTCATTTGGGCAGCATCCTGGAGTCTAGATTTCTAGCTAGACTTACATACCTCCAACGATGGGAGACTCACTGCCAGTTTGTGTTTTCTCTTGCTCTCTCTCCATTTCTGTTCTCCTGATTTCTGGACCCAGAACTTAGAGTTCAGAGTCTCTGCTTCTGACCCTTCCTGCCTTTCCCACAGGTGCTTCTAAGGACTCTCACATGCTTGCTGTCTGTCCGTGTTTACAGAGGGGACTTCTGTCCTCCTGTCACCCCCTCTCCACTCTAATGAAGCATACTCAGGGCCCGAGATGAAGTTTGCTCATCCTTGTCATTCACTTCTTCAAAAATTCTTACTGACTGTGTGTTCTGCTGTGTACCAGGTCCTTAGCACTAAGGACACACTAATGAAAACAAACATAAATATCAGACCAGAGACTTGAACCGTCCCTGACACAGACCCGCCATCCTCACCACACAGCCTCATGCAGCTCTGAGACCGATGGCCGGAGGGGCAGACTATCATAAAGAGACAGATACACAGAACACAAGTATTCAGAACAAAGGTGGGATGAGGCACGAGGAAATGCTATAAACCGCCGGCCCCATGGTCAGTACAGTTCCTCTGCCAGGAAATTACAAGGCTGTCCTTTGGCCTTCTTCTGGACTTGGAGGCTGATCAGCCCTTGGGAGCATCTGGAACATCTGGTAGCCATTTCTCCCACCAAGAGAGAAGGGCCAGGGTTTGAGTGGGCTGGGGGTGGGGCCGGGGAGGCCTTTTCCTTCTCCCAGATCCCTAACATCACTTCCAGACCCAGGGTGGCATGGTACCTCCCCAGCCTCTCTGCTGGACCCTTCTGGTCTTGCCTGCCTCAGAGTGGACCGTGCCCACCCGGGAGACACTCTCTGCCAAGTCCCAGGGGGATGTCAGCTCCCCTGGAGCAAGGCTAGGCTGGGGGGCAGGGGCACAAGCCAAGCTCCCATGAGAGTTCACTCTCTGGGACGTTGGGACCGGGCTGAGAGTTGGAGAGGTGAGTGTGGGTGGAGGCCTCCCGCAGGGTGGTCCAGACTGGGAGCAGCTGCAATAGTTGGGGGCGATGAAAGATTCAGGTGGGTAGGGATGACAGAGTGGGCAACCCACATCCCAGACTGAGAGGGATCAAAGCTTGCCCTCCCCCCACAGCTGCTGCTGGGGTTAAAATGTGAGAGTGGGAGATGTTATGCGCCTAACTAGGGGCCTGCCAATTCCTGTATTGAAGTCCTACCCCCTAGTACCTTGGAATGTGCCTGTATCTGGAGACAGGGCTTTTAAAGAGTGGAATCATTTAAGACAGGGTTTCTTGGTTGGTACCTAATCCAATGTGCCTGGTGCCCCTCTAAGAAGAGGAGGTTAGGATACAGAAACACACAGAGGGAAGGCCACGTGAAGACACAGGCAGGGGATGCTCATCTGCAAATCAAACAGAGAGGCCTCAGGAGAAACCAACCCTCCCGACCCTTGGGTCTTGGACTTCCAGGCTCCAGAAATGTGGGGAAATAAATTTCTGTCCTTTAAGCCCTCAGCCTGTGCTATTTGCTACAGCGACCCCAGCAAATTAGCATAGGTGCAAATCTATTTTATTACAGCAATGCCTTAAGCATGGTCACTTTCAGCTCCCCTGGAGAACCCCATGTTCAGATGCTCTGCCAGAAAATAGGCAAATATACCTTTAGGATTATACTCCTGGATTATTATTTCCCATGGATTAGGGTAAAGATTGGAGCAGCTGGAGGAGTCGATATTCTTCAAGGAGACCAGACAGGACACCAGTCCTCAGCAGTGAGTTGGATCTGCCTTTAGGAATGTAGGTGAAAAAGAGACACAAGGTCAGCAATACAGAGACCAACCAGGAAGGTACCGCTGTCTTCCTTTTGGAAGGGATAGGGGTGTTTTCCTCCCCCCTGGAATCAACAGAAAGCCTGTAAAAAGAGGAGCTTATGAGCATTTAGCAAGCGCCTGAGGCAGCACACAACTCCAGGATGCGGTGGGGTGCTGAAACGTCACAATCTGGATGGCAAGGTGTGTGTCCACAAAACAGCCACAACAGCTAGTCCTTTTCCATTCAGACGTTAATGACAGACCGTGCTCTAAGCATGTTACACAAGTCATCTTCATTAATCCTCACAAAGCCCTCTGAGACAGGCATTATTTGTGCCCCTGTTTCATGTATGAGAAAACCAAGACACAAAGAGATTACACGATTTGGCAAAGAACACAAATCTTGTAAGAAGGAAGAGTAATAACATTAGATGGAGAAGAGACTTGAAGAAAGGAAAGGTGAAGGCACAGGGTAGCAGACACATGGGCTGCCCTCCAAAGTTTAGTCCCCCAGTTTGGGGTGACTTTAGAACACTTATTGGAACCCTTCAGTGAAGAACTGCATAACTCACCACTGGGGTCCAGGGAGTATTCAATCTGAAGCCCTGAGGGACTATTGTTGAGATAATCAAAATGTCAGTTAAAGTGGAGAGTCATAAACAATGGCACATGGATCTTAGATATTTTGGGACAATTTCTAAAATGCATGCCTCCATTAATCACTCTGGGTATATGACCAAAGCCTATTCTTTGAGCAGAAGTTCACTGACTAGAACTCCAGTTTATCTATTTTTTTTTTTTAATAAGCCACACCCATGATGCCTCATCTTTGGTTTCCTGTTCTGGTTCTTTAATATGCAGAGCAGTGAGGGTGTGGGCTGGTTCACACTCGCTGTGTACAGGGTGGGCAAGACAGCCCTTCTGTGCCCACATGAAGTTTGTTACGGCCAAATAACTTCCCTGGGTCAGCAGAAGGTAAGTGGAAGTCATGCGAGTCACTCCTGAGCAGAAGCTGGCAAAGCCCCCACATGTTCTTTTCCTTCTGCCTTGGTTTCTGGCAAAGGTCCAGATATCGGCTGCACCACCAGTCTGAGGCCTGAAGCAGAGCCCCTGCTTACCAGGAGAAGTCTGCAGCAGGACCAAGGAGAAAACTCTGTGTGGGTTGAACTGCTGAGGTTTGGGGAGTGATTTGTTACTGCAGTCTAGCCTACTACCTCCTCCCAACTGGTATACTCATCAAGTACTACGAGTCCTATCTTGGTCTGGGCATTTTGATGTATTTCTCTATATTTCCCCAGTATTTCTGTATAGTCTCCTCAGACCTCATTTCACTCTTCTTTCTAGCTCTTTGTTTTTACTGTGGGATACCCAGAGGACCCAGCCCTTATTTATGATGCTGTTTTGTAGTAAACGTGTGCAAGGCCTCCAAGGAGAGGCCCACTGGGCTCACACAAGGCAGCACGCTGAGTGTGGTCACCTGGGACGCCCTGGGGGCAGGAATCGCGCCCACCCCCCTCCTGCATTTCCCTCCTGCTGAGACAGATGGCTCTCTGGCAACCCTGGGCATTTTTCCACATTCCTACTGGGTACTCCACGAATTCAAGGCCCTGACCTCTCTTCACCTGGGCCACTCCTCAGAGTCATCTTTGCCACTAGCAATCTTGAGAGAAGAGGTAACATCTCCCACCAGGCAAAGAGCAGTCTTTCTCCCGCTTTCTATAAAAGTGGAAAATCTCCTGAGGCCAGTGTTCCTCTCCTGTTACTCTAGCCACTGAGTACCCCATCCATCCTGGGCCCCTCACAATGCCTGTGTGGGACTTGAGTGGCGCAGAGAACCAGAGCCAACCATCAGAGTGCTCTGGGGACTGCTTTTGCCTGAGTAATGAAGTCCTTTGTCTCAGACCTAGGAGTCTGGGCTCTTTGGCTGGCATCTGTGTAACAGAAGCAGGCTAACTTGTGAGCTTATAAACAGGATAACGGGGTTTCCCAAGTGGCTCTGTGCTAAAGAACCTGCTTGCCAATGCAGGTGACCCAGGTTCGATCTCTGGGTCGGAAAGATCCCTTGGAGGAGGGAATGGCAACCCACTCCAGTATTCTTGCCTGGAAAACCCCTGGACAGAGGAGCCTGGTGGGTTACAGTCTATGGGGTCGCAAAAGAGTCGGACACGACTAAGTGACTAAACAACAACTGCAAACAGGGTAATGTAGCAGACTCTGCACTGCTCTTGACACCCCACCCCAGTTCTGCTCAGGACCGGGCAGTCTGCGGACTGATGGGCAGTCAGCAAGTGTCCTTTTCATTCACTGACCTGGGGACTGGGGAGTCTCCGGGCAGTTCCTTCTATACCAGTTCCCTAGGGGCTGTATTACTGCTGCTTCGTGGAGCCTCAGTGTTCCCCTCTGTGAGAGGCACGGCAACCAGGCCCAGTTCACACTCAGGGCTGCTGGAGTCGGGTTTGGAGGAAGATGACTGGCCTTCTCTGGCAATCGCCAGCTGATTTCTGTCTTCCTTTGAGGTGATGCCAGCACGCTTGGACTCCAACCAGAGGACTTAGGAAAGAGGAAGGAAGAACTCACTGTGAGTGAGAAAGGGGGAACGCAGCCAGCGGAGACGCACTTGGCCGCGGAGTCCTTCCTTCTGGTCTGCGCGAGCGGGACAGGGGCTCAGTGTTGTCATGAGGCCGGGCTGTTGTGTGTCTCTCCTGGGGTTCTGTTTGGAGAAAGAGATGTGATGCCCACCTTCAGGGAGCTGACTGGAAGGAGTTGCCATAGTTTCTAGCCGAGGATTTGAGGTGGCCTTGTCAGGGAGGCTGTGGCAGCCTGGGGAAGGCAGTACGTGCGTGCTCAGTTGCTCAGTTGAGTTCGACTATTTGCGACTCCATGGCCTGCAGTCCACCACGCTCCTTTGTTCATGGGATTTCCCAGGCAAGAATACTTGAGTGGGTTGTCATTTCCTCCTCCAGGGGATCTTCCCTACCCAGGGATTGAACCTGTGTCTCCTGTGGGAAGGCAGAAGGTAGCCAGAAACAAGGGGATGGGTGTGTGCGGTCGCTCCACACGAAGTGCTGGAATTTGCTCCCAAATCAACTCTTGGCAAAACTAGGTTGTGTTCATGCTCTTCCCCTTTAATAAATCCAAAGAAACCAACTTAATGTGAAGTTGGGAAAAAAAAAAACCCAAAGGGACAATTACTTGACTAGCATCTTTGCTGCGTCTCCAACAGCTGTCACCGGGGAACACCTGTGCGCCCGCATCTCTTTCCTCCGCTTCAGGAAGGAGGTGGTTTAGGGAAGACTACAGGTGGGGCTGGAAGGGGAGAAGAGAGGCAGAGGGGGGACAGGGGCTAAAGCAGCTCTCTTGGGAGGGGCTGCTGCAGGAGAGAGTAGGCATGAAGGAGGCGACGCGATGCAGTTTACTTTTCAGCATGGGGTGTGGCGTCTGACCGGCTCTGGGGGCCTCGGTGTGCCCTCGTCTGCTGCAGCCAGCCCAGGGCTTTCTTTTCACAGAAGCTTCTGGCAAAGGTTGTCCCTCCTAGTCTTGGGTCCCAGGGTTTGGGGGCGGGGTCCAGCTGGTCTCAGGCACACAGCCTCTCCGCCCTCCATGTAGGAAGGGCCTGTCGCCAGGAGAAGGATAACCCTCCTGTGTCCGAGTCCTCATTTCACTTGCAGCTGGGCGCTAATCCAATTGCTGGCTCTAACCTAATTCTCCATTGATGCCCGAGTCCTTTGCCTGCCGATATTAAAACTCTTTTCATTTAATTGTGTAGAAGATAGATCCTCCTCAGCCGTCAGGTGGTAAATATAGAAGAGCTGATGCGTAGCTCTGATTTCTTCCTTGGCAGGGCTCCTGTGGCTCTGAATAATTGGGAACTAAGATGTTCTGGAAGGAGGGAAAAGGAGTTGGGTGGGGCGCTGGGCCGTTACCGTGGCCCAAAGGTTACAGCTCAGAGGCAGCTGGGCCTGGTCAGCGTGTTCCTGGCCTGGTCGGTGAGTCTGTTTCATAAGGACAGTCACCTCCCTCCTGAATCTTTCACATGACTGAAGTCCTGAGATGTTGCAGGAGAATCAAATGTTTCTGAATCGAGGATGATCAAGGAGAGGGGGCTGTCCTACCAGCAAGAGCAGGAGGGGTCATGAGACTCCCAGAGTCAGAGGCAGGGAGCAGTGGTCCAGAAGAGCCCCTGTGATCTCACCACAGAGAAGACTGTTTGAGTCTAGGCACACAGTCACCTGCAAAATCAGGGTTTTTAATGGACCGAGACCCACTAAGACAACCGGCTGAAGCGCCCTTGTCCAGTGACCACAAACAGGGCAATGAAGAGGTGGTGACAGAGGGCACGCCTCATGGTTTCCAGTTCAGCCTAAAACAAGGTGGCCATCCTATTTCCCAGTGGAGGGATGGATGGAGCATCAGAGTGAGACCCTGGTGGCCATTCGTTAGGAGGCTCATCCACCCAGAAGAGGCCTCCTGACATTACTCCTGCCACATGCTGCCTATCCCCACCCTCTTAAAACACACTTACGCAGGGAAAGGTGGTACAGACATAAAGACCACATGGTCCAGGCAGCGGGTCATGGGTGGAGCCTGTTGCTGGCCTCACACCCGAGGAAGCAGGAAGCATCCTAGCAAGATCCGCTAGTATCTTGGTCACCAGACATGGGCTTCTCTGGCGGCCCACCCCAACTGTGGCTTCTCAGGAGCTCACAGCTTCTGGGGCTACCTCGGGCTCTGGAGGACCTGGCACACACTCCAACTGTCTTCTCAGGGATGGTTGCTGCTGCCTCTAGGCCACCTGCTCAGCTCCCAGCTCCTCAGAGATCCTTGTGCTTGACCACTGGAGGACCTGAGCTTCCTGGACTGGCCGTGCTTCCTATACGAGAGGCTTTGCTATATCTTAGCTTCCTGAAACCCCCTCCCCCTCCCCCTTCTCATGGGCTGGGAGGAACCTCAGATGGTCCTTTCCTCTCCTCTTCCCTTCCCGCCTCAAGACAAGGCACATATCCAGCATTTCCTGAGGGCTGTTACCTCCTAGATATTGGGGGATTCTTAGGGCTCCATCCCCTCCTGGCATGGCTACCCTAGGCCTTTCTGACTTCACCTGTCCACTTTCAAGACCAGCTTCTCCCTTCCCACCTCCAGCCTGGGCTCAGCCTTTACCTCTCTTTCACCTGCTGAGCTAGGAGATGCTGGGGCAAGGAGAGGGCACGCCTGGGGCTTGGAGTAGCTGAATCCTCTGACCAGGAGATCCTGGAGAAGGTGACCAGAGAAGTTTGCAAGACCGTGCCCCAGATATCACCACTGTTCTTTCCTTCAGAATCTGAGGCCAAGCCTGTGACTTGGGTCACTCTCCCCAATAGTGTTTTCAGAAAAACACTGCTAGGACAGGTGACTGCTGGGAACATGGGCCCAGATGGTCTAGTCACAGGATCCCTGAGTGCTGGGGCCGTAACAGTCAGTGCTGCTGAGCAGAGCAACCTCTGTTCAAATGAGGAAACTGAGGATCAAATACAGCACACAGGAGGGTGTGTTTGCCCAGGCTCATGCTGTGTCTCCACTCAGAGACCCTGGCTTCCTAACTCCAGTCTGCACTCCAGGCATTTCTGACAATACAGTCAGAATGATGGGGATTCTTCCGAGCATGAGGGTCAGGATGACGGCATGCCAATTCCATCTCCATGCTCTGCTGGCTGTGTGACCTCCAGAAAGTCACCTGACCTCTCTGGGCATCAGTTTCTTCATCAGTCAATTGGGGGTGTCAATTGTATCTACCTCATATGAGGCTTGAGAATGCACTGAGATCATTCTCCCAAAGCCCCAGCACAGCACTTGGCATGTAATGAGTGATAATTAGCCATCATGCAACATTCAGCTCCTCTGGATCGCAAATATCCTTAAAACCAATGTGAACCAGAATGAACATTAGCTATTCAAGAAACAAGCAGGCATTTAATTTACTCCCTAAGCAAATCGAAAGGTTCTGTGTCAGGACACCCTTTGGATGGTTTTCCAGAAAAAGAAAGTGACACGGATGTCGTTCTTCCCCCTGTAGAGGTTTCCCAGCCCAGAACAGGGGCAACAGAGACAGTCCTCTCACTCTGAAGCTGCTCACAGGAGGCAGAGGGAGCCATCCAAGTCAGGATGCTGCCGGTTCTCTTCTAGAAGGTCCAGAAGCCCAGGACTGCCCTGACCTGCAGCCCGCCCTCAACTGAGCAGTGTATCTAGTGCTGCGAGAAACCCCACTCCCCATCCAAGGACCTTTGGCTCAATGATTATGCCCCCCACGGTTCAGTCTCAGCCAAGGTGTTAAGTAAAAATGCTACTACTCACTAGGATCAGAAGAACTAGGGTGAGGAGAGTGGGGCACTTCTAAGATATAAAATTTAAGAGGCAGACTCAGTGGGGGCTTCCCAGATGACTCTAGTGGTAAAGAACCCACCTGCCAATGCAGGAGACATAAATGACGCGATTGATCCCTGGGTCAGGAAGATCCCCTGGAGGAAGGCATGGCAACCTACTCCAGAATCTTTGCCTGGAGAATCCCGTGGACAGACGAGCCTGGCATTGAGTCACAGAGTCGGACACAAGTGAAGTGACTTAGCACACATGCATTCCCCAAACTCAGTAGCCAAGATAAATAATATTTCAAGACACTAAAATTGACTTAAAAATCCATGATGAACAAAACATCACCCATGCCTTTAAATGAAGATGGACTCTGTCCCTGCCGAACCGGAGAGTAAGTGCCTCCCTTGCCTCTCTCTAGTCCCAGCCCTGAAGCTCAGGTCCCTTCTCAGACAGTAGATGAGACGCCCTGGGAAGGGTGTTCCAGACAGTGGTACCACCTGCGGGAAGCTCTGCAGGTAGTTCTGCTGTGCAGAGAGTTGAGTTCCCTTGCTCTGAAAGAAGTAACTAATGCAGGCATGTCTGAGGTTTGTAGAGGAGAATAAGGGGATGCAATGTGATCCCCTAATTGCAGCTGTTTAAGAGTTCTGTGTAGATAGACAGACAGCGCCCCACCCACCAAAGGCACTGAAATTCTGCTTTTCCAACTTTATTCCTTTGGGGCTTTCTCTGTGGGTTTTCTTTCAGAACTCAGAAATCCTAGAATAATTAAGCAATGCAATAATTTAACTTGTTGAGTCTTTGCGGACGCTCTGCTCCACAGTTTCCACTCCAGATAACTGGGGTCTACTTATTTAAATCCTGTGCAGATTTCCAGCCCCAGTTTATTGAGATTCTATCTGAGGAATCCCTCCCTCTATTCATTGCATACGTACACATTTGAGGACCTACAATGTGCCAGTCTGGATTACGGACAAGGACTGAATTTTACAAATTTTGCTTGGAGAACTCAAAATAATGCCAGCATATAACAAAAGTTAAATTATACTAGAAGGTCTAGAATGAAAAGCAGCAATCTCTGGTCCGAGCTTCTCCAAGTTCAGTATCATTTCTAGGCACTTATCACCCTTAATTCTTGTAGGTATTTCGTCTAGTATTTAGTTCCATTTTTCTAACTATAGGCATGCAAATTTTTTTATTTACCAGCTTTGGGCATTCACTTTTGAACTCTTGCCATGGTAAAAAAAAATAATAAGACAAATCTCCCATCTCCTTCCTGTTTCCTTTCCCTCCATCCTTCCAACATGGTTATTTTCATGTTTTTTTTTTTTAACTGAACAATAAAGCAAGCTTTGCTGCGCTCAGTTGTACAGTATAACTGCATTCTTTTTTATACAACCTAGAGCTAATAACAACCTTTTTTATTTATCTGATGTGAGGTACCTCGTGTTAACCTTTTCAGTGTCCCTGCCTCTTACCTATCAATAGCAGTTCCACTCAGTCAAACACACGGGTTTTAATTTCCCCTGTTCTCTTGTTTTAAGCTGGACGTGTTGCTCGCTAAGCCTGGGACTCAAATGTCTTCTTAGGACTCTTGGTCTTCGTCTTCGCGCTGAGACATACTTCAGTGCACATCTCAGTTCACGTCCTTATTTCTGGAATCTCTTTCTTTTTCTTCCAAAACAGCATTTGTTCCCCTGTTTTGGTGGCACCTAGAGGTCGCAAAGAGTCGGACACGACTGAGCGACTGAACTGAACTGAACTGATGCTCCAGTAGCTTCCTGAGAAAGGGACCTGGGAAGTAAAATTCTCCATCCTTTTATGTCTGAAAATGTCTTTATTCTATCCTCACATTTTGTTGTAAGTTTCCCAGAGCATGAAGTTCTAATTGGAAATACATTCCCTTGTAAAGCATTGCCCATTGACTTCTAAACAGAACTGCTGGTAACCCGATGCCACTCCTGGTTTCCTGTGACCTGCTCTGTCACTTGGAAGCTCCTAAGATCTCTTCACAACCATCCTGATTCTCGCTCATGACTCTTCACATCCATTATGCTAGGACCCAAGTGAACCCTTTTGTTCTGGAAATTCTTGTCCCTCAACCCTGGTGCGGTTTTGTGTGTAATTTCTTTGTTTCCATTTTCTCTGTCCTTGCTTTCTTGAATTACCTTTAGCCAAATGTTGGACTTCCTAAAATGAAGCTCTAATTCTGTTGTAACATTTCCCCCCTATATTCTTAAAGAGAATTTTTTCTGAATGGATTCCTCATATTTCATCTTCTACGCATATATCGGTTTTTAAATTTATCACTCTTTTTATTTTAATTTCTGAGAACTCATTTTTGTTCTCTGTTCCTTTTTCCAAACCCCCTTGTGTCTGGATGTGATATTTTTCTTCTCATTAAGAATGCTATAATTAGCGTTGTTAAAGTTTCCTTCTGTTCTCTGCATAGTCTCTATTTTTCTTCCTTCCTTCCTTCCTTTCTCTCTTTCTTCTTTCCATCCTTCTTGTTTCTTTCTTTGCAGTTTGGATCTTGTATTTTGTTTGGACCTTGTCTGGTCTTTAAAGTCAGATGTCTAGTGGTCCTTGGGTACCATTTCTTACTACTTGCATGCTCAGTTGCTCAGTTGTGTCCAACTCTTTGTGACCCACAGACTGTAGCCTGCCAGGATCCTCTGTCCCTGGGATTCTCCATGCAAGAATACTGGAGTGGGTTGCCATGCCCTCCTCCAGGGGATATTCCCAACCCAGGGATCAAACCCACATCTCTTGTGGCTCTTGCATTGGCAGATGTGTTCTTTACCACTGAGCCACTTGGGAAGAGCTTCCCAGATGCTGACTAAAGCCCTGTGTACCTGGCCAGGCTCAGCTATTGATGGCCTCCACTGGAGGTGGTCAGATGGCAAGCCTGCTTTTCTGTTGGGGGATACCTATATGTCAGATTTTGTTTATATCTATTTTATGGGCTTGTTCAGATCTCCTGAGAAGACTCTGACATCCTGTGTGTGGCTGTTGGCCTCCCAGGATCCAGGAGGACTGGAGGGGAAACACCTGAGAGAGGTTTCAGAAGGGGAATCCACAGGACTTGTTTTTCCCTGAAGTTACTAATTTTTTGTTGGCTTGTTTCTTACTTAGTTTCCATGTACCTGCCACGAATTCTTCCTCAAATTTCCAACAAAACATAAAAATGCTCTCGATTCCGTCAACCTCCTTAAATAAGCTAAAAGTGTGATTTTTTTTTTTTTGAAAGACATGCCCCTTAGAACCTTCTGTTCTGGCCTGGACGTGGTACTCTCCACATCTCTTCTGCAGCCAAGGAGAATCACTGTAGAGCTGTCCTTCCTTATCATCCTGAGGATTTACTTCTCTCTCTCATGAGTTGACCTCACTATGTCCTGGATCCAATGCCTTTCTGTTTCCTAGCTAACTTCCTTGTTTTAAGATAGCACATTCTCCAGTAACTACCTAAGAAACGTACACAGGAGATAAATTTTGTGAATCATTGAATGTCTGAATATGTATTAATTTTACCTTTTATTTACTCTTTATTTTACTTACATGATGGATAGTTGGGCTAGATATGGAATTCAATGTTGCAAATAAATTTTCTAAGTTTTTAAGACATTTCTTCATTGTTTTCTAGTTTCCAGTATTGCTGTTAAGAAGTCTAATGTCATTCTAAGTCTTTGTCCTTTGTACATGAATTGTCGTTCTCCTTTTTCCCTAAATTTTTCAGGATTTTTTTTCTTCTGTCTCTGCTGCTCTGTGCTTTGAATGAATGAATCCTTTAGATTCTTTGCTGCTAGGTTCTCATGAGTGCTTTCAATGTAGAGATTCATATCCTTCAGTTCTAGAAAAGCTTCTTGTATCATCTCTGAAATTTTTCTCCCCCCTTTATTCTCTCTGTTTGCACTTTCTAGAACTCCTGTCACTAAGATAACTTGCTTCCAATTTCTTATCTTTTATCTCTTACTTTCCAACTTGTCATTTTGCTCTATTTTTTGAAAAGATGTTTTCGAACTCTTTTAGCTCTTCCACTGATTTTAGCTATAATATTTTTCCTTTTTACTTTCCATGAGCTTTTGCTTATTTTTTGAAAGTTTCCTTTTTTTTTTTTTAAAAAAATAACATTCTGTGCTTTTTTTTCTCCCATAGATGCAATATACTCTATCACTTTTCAGAGGATATTAATCTATACTTTTAGTTGTTTCCTCCCTACTTATCTCTGTTTCTCTAAGTTTCTTTCTTTATCTGCCTGATGCCTTTCTTGCTCCCCACTCCTTGTTTAGTGCCTTTCATGTTGAAGGCATTTCTAGTATGTCTAAGGATCCTTGGCAGGAGTTCATTTAAAAAGAGACACCCACCATCTGATCGCAGACTCTGTGGACAGGGCTTGTCCTCAGAGGGGCTTTCCTGAGGGGATCAGGTGCTGAGCTCATGCTACTATCTCTAGATCTTTCCTCTTGAGCTGATTGGTTTCTCCAGAGAGTGGTCTCTCCTATCCTACTGAGAGTCTTTTCAGTGGAGTAGCAGCTGGGACTGGAGATCCACCATTCTGTAGGCATCCCTCATTTTCAGTATGGCACTTCATCTCCTGACCCCACTGCTCAGTCCCAGTGTCACTAAGAAATTCTCTTTCCATCCTCAGCTAGTAGGGAAGAAATTTGCAGAGAGAATGGGGCAGGGAGAGGGTGGGGTCTGAGTTCTTTCTTAAAGTGATTTTCACTGTTTCTTGCTCATCCTCACTCCTGCTTTCAGAGGCATCTGGCTGCTCTCTGTCCTGCTGCTTTCCAAGCATCGAGGTAGAATCCGGCTCGCTTCTTGCTGCTTTCCGTTTCTACTGGCATGTACATGTCCACTCTCTCAACTTTGCCAAGGCAGTTACTGCTGGACCATCCACTTTTCCCTTTCCAAAACTGTACTGTGTCCTACTGCATCAAGCTGTGCTCTCCATGATCCTTCTGTCCATACGTGTCTTGTTCACAATCAAGAAGTGGAGCCGAGTGACGGGAAACCATTGGCTAAAGGACATGTTGCTGACTTCTGCCCTTCTCCCACCACCCATCAAGTCCCAACCTTCCTGCCCCAGCATCTCCTCCCTCCATGGGTATTTGGGGCCCTTATGCAATTGACTGCTGCCTGTCACAGGTTGGTCCATCCTAAGGGGATGCCTCCGAGGGTAGATGCCCTAAGCTCCAGTGGTGACCATTCTGGCATCTGGCCACACTCTGGGAAAATAGTGTTGTGTTAACACAACAGTGGCTGCCCTGAGTCTCCCTTGGAGGGAGCACGTGGGTGGTGCCCAGGATTGGTCAAAGAGTCCAAGGACTCAATCCCTCATCTATTCCAGCTCAGATAGAAATCCAATCCCCAGCCTAGCCCTGTGAGAAATAAATGCCACTCTCAGGGGTTCACTCCTCAGAGTAAAGCCATGCTAAAATGCTTCAATTCTGGGAAAGACCTGATTGAAGACTTACCAGTCATGTCGTCCTCTGTGTGAATGAGAGCCTCCCGCCTTCCCGACCTCAGCTCTTAATGATGAGGGTGGGAATGCAGGGCACCCGAGAGGAAAATGCTTTTGTTGGAGGTCACACGGCAGAAGCGAGGCTGAGACAGGGAGCCCGAACCTACAGTGGTCATGCACCACTCGCTCTGTCCCCAGGGGGCTGCCCCAGGATGGAGGTGGACCAGGTGGAGACTGTGGAGAAGTTTCTGGGACGGATGTAAGTTGTGGGGGAGGATACGGGAAATGGAGGAAAACTCCGCCCCACCCACTCTGCCTTGAGCCGGTTGTGGATCCCTGGTTCCCACTCTTCTGGGGGCTGGGGAGAGGGTATGCCTCCGCATGCTTTCCTGGCTGTTGTTCCAACACCGGCTGTTACCCTCTTTCCTTCAAGCTGAGGGTGGAGCTTTTGTTGTTGTTTTTGCAGTGTTTTTGGCATCCAGGGTGAATTCTGGTTGTCATGGCAACCCCAGCAGAGGGAAGGAGGGAGAGGGCCTGAGGGAGGCGAATTTATTCCACTGTCAGCTGGTTCTCCAAGAGGGGATCTGCTGAGGATGGAGACTGAGGGGCCAGAGGAAGGCCCTGGGGCCCCCATGTCTCCCTTCCTGGCCCGACTCCAAGCTGGCTTCTGCACCACCACTTCTCCACGCTTCTTCTCTTGGGGGCGACATGGGCCTTCCCCACTGCCACATGACATTCTGGGTCTAGAGAAGGATACCCTAGCGGGGATGGAGAAAGGGGAGGGAGAGCCCCAGAGAAACATCCAGGACCTGGGAACTTGTGCTGACCTCTTAATCCTGTTGGGGCAGTGGCCATGGGGTGGGCCAGTGCTAGGAAGTCCTCTGGGTGGCCTGAGAACACAAACTCAATCACTTTAGGCCTTCGGCCCAGAAATCAAATAAGAGCACAGGACCATTGTTTGATGGTTAAATATCTTTCTAAGGAAATCGCCTCCTTTGCTATTTTCTTCTTAAAACATATGTCCCTCCCATTCAATTCTCCACTTCTGATAGTGACACATTGACAGAGTAACAGCTTTCTATGAAAACAACAGCAGATGACTGGCGATAAATGGCATCTGGAGTTAGGGATGAGGGACAATGGGGAGTGGTGGGGACCATGGCCAAATGGAGAGCCCTTTTTCAGGATGACGGGCCCTGCGCCTGCCCACTCCAATTGACTGCTGCCTTGTGGACATCCTGGGTCAATTGCTCAGAAGTCAGAAATCCATTGTATGTGAAGTTTCCTGAATTTTACCTTTTTCCTCACTGTAGTCCTGTGCCCACCTAGTTCCGGGACTTCTGAAGATCATAGACAAAGAGGCCCCTGTGATCACTTAAACAGTTGAAGTGGGTCAAGCCTCTAGAAATGATCTCATTTGCCTCGTCCTGTTACAGACAGAGAAACGGGGGCAGAGACCTGCCTGGCTAATGGCACTGCATGGGTTAGCGGCAGGGCTGCAGCTGGAGGTACTCAAGGTGGATAAGCAGAAAGACAGCCCAGGTCCTACATGCGCTGCAGGGCCACTCGATGAGCACCTGGCCCCGTCAGGATCAGATTGGCTGAGAAAACCTAGGGATCATATCATTTTAGCTCATATTTATTAGGACAGGCATCCGTCTTGGTTCTTTACATATATATGTTGAACGAGCAGGACTTGCCTATTGAAAATAAATTTATTTTCGGATCTCATAGGCTCTTTAAAATGTATTTTTAAGGCGGTCTTCTCTTGCTCCAGTGAAAACTCAGGCTGGTCCCATGCATTTTCCACTCACTCTTAGGCCACAGAGGAGACATGAATTAAAACTCTGAAATTGATTTAACAGCACATTCCCCCTGGCCCAACTCAGGTATGGAATGTGCCATGGGAAGAGAGAATTTGTTCTTATGCTAGTGCTTCTCCCCTCCTTCAGCCCCTGTCCAGCTTGCTAGCCAGTTTCTGACTCCTCCTGGGTGTGGGAGGACACAGGGGAGGTGGGGCTGACAAGGAGAGGAAAAGTCTTGCTGGAGCTGGCACCACCATGAACTGACCTTGTATTCTCTGAGCGCAGCAGATGGGTAAAGCCAGTTCCTCCTTTGCAGTCCCTGGGTAGGGGCCATCTCTATACTGTGGCCCAGGGAAAGAGATGGCACCAATCACGGTGGGTAGCAATGCCCACCCCACAGCTCACCATCTAGCCACAGGGGTCTCCCCATCAATTGGACCATCCCCAGTAACTTAGTCTGTGTCAATGTTTTATGGCAGGACCACTTCCCCACTGCATGACCTTGTTAAAGACCTTGGGTAATCTCTTTTGGTCTTAGTTGTCCTCATCTGTAACATAAAAAGGTCCATACCTTGCCTTCCTGCTGGTGAGGAGCAGCCGGGTCCTCTGCAGGGCATGGGCGAGAGAGGAAGCCTCTTTTCCTGGCTCCTACCTGGGTATCCCCTTCACAAGGACTCTGAGTTCCAGTCCCCACGAGAATCTCCGCTGCCTGCCTGGGGGACCCCTACCAATCTCTGAGGTCTCCCCTGCCCCTCCAAGCACTGGGGGGCTCCTGGCCTCACCCACACTTCCTCCCCGGTACCAACAGCGGAGCAAGAGAAGCTGCTGACTGTGGTGGGGTAAGGAAGGGGCAGGAGTTGATGCCTGGTGGGTCTCTGGACTGCTTCTTCTTCTTGCCCTCCATCTCTTGACCCCACCCTGTCCCCAGGCACAAGACCCTGCTCTTGGTAAATTGGCCATGGAGGAAGGTGAGGACCCCAAGGGGCCGAATCAGTGCTTGGATGTGAGGTACAGAGGTGTAAGGTGGGGGAGTGGGCACAGGGACAGGGTAGGGGGCTGGGTTCATCACCAGGAGTCCCTGCTCCTCCCCCAGGACTCAACAGCTGTGCCATTGAGGTCAGGAAGTCACACGGATTCTCAGATGAGATGGGTCAGGTCAGATTAACCCGGAAACAAAAAATAATCCCCCTGACACTTTTGCCCCAGCCCCCAGAGACCAGCTCTGTTACCTAGGCTCCTGCAGGCCTCCCTGCTGGGGCCTCTGGTCCAGCCCTTTGAGCACTCTAGGGACGGTCACCTTTCTTTGAGGCCTAGGGCTGGGCTGTATCCATTTCCCGCCCTAGACTCCAGCGCTGGGTCTCCTACCTGGCACAGAGCGGCCATTCGACCACTCATTGCTGAACGAGTGAATACATCCGGTAGGATGAGCGGAGGAGAGACGGGAGGGGCGGGAGCCCTGGAGGAAGGGCTGGGTGTGAGCGCCAGTTCTGTCCAGCTGGGTTCATTTCTGCCTGGCGGGAAATATGGGGGTGGTGGTGGGCTCTGAGGATAAGGCTCCCTGCTCTAGTGTGCGGGGCTTGCCCCAGGCTGACAGCTCTGCTGCTAGTGTGAGGGCGACAGCTCAACCCCACTCCTCTCAGCCTGCCCAGGTCTAGGGGTGGGGGGCAGGGGTTGCTTTGGGGAGAAAGGGGGACACGTGGAGGAAGCCAGCGGGAGGACCAGGTGGGCGTGGAGACCAGAGGAAGAGAAAGAGACTCAGAAGGAGGGAGGCTGAAGCAGGGATGGGGAATCTGGAGGGGTTTCCTCTCCGGGCCCTAATGTCTTGATTGACCAAGCAAAATCTACCTGTTTCTGTATCTCCTTCAGGAACCACTTCCTGGTTCACTGACTCCGGTCATCTCCTCTGCAGATGGGTGAGGACTACCACAGTGCCTTCCGTAGGCTGTGGGCTCTGAGGAAGGCACTGATCCATGCCTGGAGGATGGCTGACCAGAGCCATTCAAGCTCACCCTCTTAGTCCTTAGACTCAAGGGGGCCGAGGTAGGGAAGAGCGTGGCATGCTTAGAGATCAGAGGTCCTGGGTTCTAATCCCTGATTGTTGTTCACTAGGTGCCTCTATGGGCCAGTTGCTTAAGCACAATCTGCCTAAGTTTGCCTATCTGTAAACTGGAGGCAATAATCAGATCATTTCATTTCATGGTGGTGTTATGAGAGTTGAATGAGATAATTCAAGTAGAGCACTGAGCCTGGGACAGCATAAGGTCTCCGTTAATATGTGCTATTATTACTTGGGGCTCTCAATGGATTTGGGGCAAAAGGCAAACATTTAACATCCTCATGCTGGTGATCATATCCACCAAAAGGAAGGGAATGACCCTGGCTCAGACTGCCTGCCAAGGATGGTGAGAGAACTCAAGCTGATGATGGATGGGAAAAGTAATAATTTCCAATAATTCCAATGGCCTCCTCCTTGGTTTTTTACATTATTTTCAATCTTCATCTAATCCTTTGAAGAAGATGTAAATGCCCATTATATAGATGAAGAGACTGAGGCTTGGGGAAGGTAGGTGGTTTGCCCAGGGTCACAGGCCCTGCTGGGGACAGCAGGGAGGGCTCCTCTAGATTCCCACCTAGGGATGGGGCTGGTGTGTCCAGGGTGAGGGCAGGAGGAGGAGGAGGGGTTTCTGCTTCATCCCTGTCCAGTAACCCTCTTCATGTGTCCCACACACTGCTCCCTGCTGATTCTGAACAGCAGGCCTCCGATCTCCCGCCACAATCACCTGTCTATTTGAGGAGAAAATTAGACTAAAATGGTCTGGACCATTCAGCCTACAGTTTAGGAGAAGGGAGGGCGGGGAGGGATGATCAGGATCAGGGAGGAAGAGAGCAGCTTCTGAATTGATGTTTGCACTGCCAGGGCCTCAGAAGGTAGCAGTCCCAGGCTCAGGTCCACAGTTGGGGAGGAGGTAAATGCCAGGAGTCAGAGGACTTAGACCCAGGCTCCTAACTGCCTGAGCTCCCAAACTGCTCCCCCAAGAAGATGTGGTGTAAAACCCATCCAAGACCACTGGGATCCCAGCGTTTTCCTCTGAGAACAGTAAATGTAGCTATCCAGGCCAAGGAAAGGTGGAGGGCATGAGTGGTCCCTCTGAATGTTGAAGGAGACCCTGCTCTACACTCTGACCCCTAAGTCCTGGTCTTTACTTTATTGGCCTCCTGGAAACACTGGGATGGAGACCTGTGACCTATCCTTCAGGAAGCCCCTGGCTGGTAGGGAGACCAGCCTTACCAGCTTGTCAGTCAGAGAAGAGCCCAGGCTGAAGTGAGAGCCAGGCTGGAGGGGAGAGCTCAACCCTTTGGGACATGGGAGTTCAGAGAAGGGAGGTCCTTGGGGGTTGAGGCTGTTGGGAAACTCCTCTGGGAGGGTGGATAGAGCTGGTCTTTCAAGACTTGGACATGAGAACTGAGGCAGAAGAGCCTCATTGGAGGCTATCATCTTGCAACATGAGTTGGGGCAAAAGTTGAGAATAAACCAAGAAAGGATGGGGGAAGGTGAAGGAGAACTCCACCTGATTGGATCAAGGAAGTTTGGTGTGGAGAGTAAGTCAGGAAAGAGAAAACAGACCTGGAAGCTAATGGCAGAGAGAGTTAGGTGTGATGCAATGGGAAATAGGGAGCCACTGAGGACTTTAGAGCAAGGGAATGGCTTGGTCAGATTAACAGGTGGCAAAACTCATTCAATTCCTGGTGGGACACTGGCGGAGAGTAGAGGCCTGGTACCTGTGGGGAAGATGTTGCAACTGGTAGAATGTAACAGTCCCTGGCTTGCGCAATTCCTTATGGTCAGAAAAGAGAAACAAAATGCCTTTCTAATGTAAATGAGGGACAGGACTGGTTGGATTAGATCAGAATAGGAGTGATCTATGTAGAAGAGGCTAATTCTTAACTAGGTTTCTGATTTGGGCAATTAGGTCATTTACAAGGACTGAGAATGCAGAGATGAGCTGGATTTTGGACTGGCTGACTGCCAAGTATCTGTGGGGCATCAAGGTGGAGATGCCCCAATAGATAGTTGGATAGATAGGAGTGGGGCTTAAATGATGGATTTGTTCTCACTGGTAAATAGATTGGGATACAGGGTGGTGCTCAGTGGGGTGGGTGCAGGTGTATGGTAGGAGTATCAGAGTCCACGGGGGACATCTCTACCCGCTCCCACAGAGACAGTGCTATGACTAAAAGTGCTACTGCAGAGTGAGAAGAGGGTGGGGACACAGCCCAGGACCACCATCATTTAATGCGGGAGCAGAGGAGGAGTGGCACTGGGTGGGGTTAGGAAGTTCAGGGTCAGAGTCATAGGTGTCTGTGTTGCCAAGGGGAGTGCAGTGAGGTGTGGGTTACAGCATGAGGTCAGCTGATGGCAGAGCCCATGTTTCAGAAGCCAAGTCACTCCTGCTGTGGCTGACTCCCACTGGTTCTGAAAATTGTCCTGGAAGGAATGTGGGGTGCACTACTGTGGGCCCCCAAAGCCCCAGGGATGCCCTCCAGCTTGTGCTCATGGGAAGAGGCAGCTGACTAGCCAACCTCTCTCCCTCTCCTAGACCATTTGTCCCGGGTCTCGGCCATCTGTCTTCTCGGCCCTCCTAGTCCCTCTCCTCCCTGCCTCACACTTTCAGAGCCAGAAGACTAGGCCACCCCGGGCCTGAGTGTGTTACCAGTTCCTGCACCCGACTCCAGGGCCCCAGAGCTCCCCCTTTCCAACAGGGCAGAAGCACCACCCAGACTGAACCCGAATTTTATGCTGCAGTTCTGACCTCCTGTGGCGTGAACAAGCCATTCCTGGTCTTGTGAGGGAGTGAACAGACTTTGGGGGGAGGCATGGACTGGGCCCAGTTCTGAGGTGATGAAGTGTACCAGTAAGTTGGCCACTGGGACCTGGCTGGGAGAGCGGATGGTCTCTGCCACCCACCTGATGGCTGAGGGAGGCAGCCAGCACCGGGGGCATTGGGCAGCTGAAGGCACACACCCTGATGTCCACATAGGGGGCGCCTGGAGGTCTGGGCAGCAGCTGAGTCATCTCTAAAGCTGCCATGGCTGGAACATCCAGTGCCCACTGGTGGACAGGAGCTTATCTGGGCCACCCGCTGCCGGCCTGTGTCTGACGTGATCTCCTGGAGGAGACTGTGTCCCTGGCACTGGTCTGTAGCATGGAGGCCTTGCAGAGCTGGGCAGAGGTGGTGAGGAGGCCCCTGAAACCCGTGGCCCAGGACCAACACATAGGACTCGGGTCTTAGAGGCACAGGGTGAGTTCTTATCCAAAGAGATTCAAAGTCCCTTTGCTTCTATTTCAGCAACCCCTGCCAGGTAGCTCCAAACTGTAGCTGCTTCCCTAAGGGACCCTCATATCTCCCGCCCTGGGCTCAACAAGATCAGAAAAACCTAGCTATGCCCAGAATGGAGGCTTACTGTGGGTAGGTGGTCTGGCAACATAGAAAGAGGTCGAGAGGTTTAAATATGGAGACTTGGAGAATGTCTTGCCTGGTGTGGGTTTCCAAACATTTTTAGCAGTGGCTCAAGTACATGAAAGTAGTCACAGTGACTGCCCTGGGGGGTGAGGGGCTGGGGTCCCTGTTGACCCCACAGAAGCCCCTGGAGTGTCTGTGATTAATACCTGCAACTCTAGGTGGCACAGTCTGAAAAGCCATATGTATCAGCTTCAATCTCTGCGTGATAGATTCAGCCTCCCTGGTTTACAGATAGGCACGCTGAGACTTGAGGAGGAGGAACGATCTACATGAGGTTGTTTGTGGCAAAGCCGAGGACATGAACCCCCGTTCCTGCATCCCAGCCTGGGGCCTCCCAGCTGCCTGAGAGAACTCCATCTTCCTGACTGCTGATTGGATTCCAACAGCTCTGTTTTAAAGAATAATTTTATTGTCCTAATTATGCATCTCAATATTCTAAACCATCTTACATCTGCTTTGGAAGCAGGCAGAGTGAAGGTTGTCAATGCATATGTAAAATCATTATGCTCCTTTTTTTCCCCCGTGGGAAGCAATAAAAGAATGAATCTGGTCCCTGCCCTTGCTAAGCTCACAGTCTGGGTGGGGTGTTAGGGGAGAGAGGGTGGCAGATTCTGGGTCCACCCTCAGAAGCTGCAGACAAACTGGGGAGGGGGGCAGTACGGCAGACACCACAAGGGCATCATTCTGGCTAGCTGCAGAGCAGAGACATAATCATAGTTCTTCTGTCTTTGGCCCGAATGCTATTAAGAATGTGGATTCTGCCACTTAATAGCTATGACCTCAGACAAGTTTGTTCACATCTTTCTGCCTCAGTTTCCTCATCTGAGTGTAAAGATTATAAAAGCACAAGCCTCAAAGAGCTATTATGAAATTTATCATGTATCAGTTCATGCAAAACACTTGGCGCTGCACTTGGCAGGTGGTAAATGCCGCTAACAGCCAGCCGATGATGGTGATATGACTGGGTTCCCGTGGGCTCAGGTGGGGCGTCTACCCTGAAGGAGGGGCTATGGGGTGAGCTGTTCCAGGGGCAGCACTTCTTGCCCGAGGCTTGGTCATTAGAACCTTGATTGAATATAGAGGAGAGTGTGCTGGCCCCAGAAGCAAGACGCTTGGAACTCAGATCCTTACTCTGCCACTGGGGCGGGTCTTTTTCTTTCCTGAGCCTCAGTTTTTGCATCTGTAAGATGGGGAGCGTTATACCAAACACACCATGGTGCTGTGAATGTTAGATCAGATCAATGTGTGAAATGCTTATCACTTTACCTGGCATGCTGGAAGAGGCCTTTGGAAAATATTAGTTCCCCTCCCAAAGAGAATAGGTAGGAGAACCCTGGGTAATGCATCACATAAGTTTCCTCTTTAGAGTTTGGGGAGAAGTTGGCAGTGGCAGCACCAGGAGCTAACAGAGATGGGAGCAAGTGGAGAAATCCGGTGAGACATTGGAAACTTTCATTTTCATTCACTGAGCACCTGGACAAGAACTGTGTCTGGCGCCTGGGCTGGGTCCTGGGCAGATACAATCTCTGCCTGTGAGAGCTCCCGGGCTGGAGAAAGCCGGGTGAAGATGTCCCCTTAACTGAATGCCATGTCAAGTGTAACTATTAATGGGGGCTGAGGGCCCTTTAAGCCGGAGATGGTGGGGGTTTTGTTTTGTTTTGGTTGGTTGGGGTTTGAGAGAAAGCTTTGATAGAAGACATTTTGGTAGGACAGGTAGGTTGAAGGGCATGCCTGGCGCAGGGAGCTCATGGGCAAGGGGAGGGTTGGGGAATTATGCAGGGTGTTTGGTAGACTGAATGAAGGTCTAAATTGCGAAGTTTTCTTCCCCAAAAGGAGGCAAGCCTGAAACTCTGCTCCATCCCCACCGGTTGCTTAGATCACCCTATTCAACTGGATCAGAATTCTTCCTGGAGGAATTTCTCAATATACAGACCAAAGCTGTAGGACTGTACAGGGGAATATGGACTGCAAGTTCATCAAGGCCTTGGGAGGGTCCAGAGAAGGCTGTGGTGAGCCTGGGTAGGGTCAGACTAGGCCTGGAAGTCTTCTTGGAGGAGGTAATGTATATGGAAACCTGCCCTTGTGTCAGGAGAAAGCCAAGCTAAACAGATGATCATTTACTTCGTACTGCATATCAGAGCTGTTTCCCTCAGATTACTTCTCACTAAGAAGACAGGCCTCTTTTCAGGCATGGCAGTTCTGTTTTCCCCAGATGAGGATAATCAGCTTGTTTGGGAGTCAGGCTGACAGCTCAGGCAGCAGGCAGGGGCTGGGGGCGGGAGGCCCTGGGCTGCAGGCAGCTCTGAGGGAACCAAATGATGCTGCTGTCTGGGTGACAACCTGGAGCAGGAGGGGATTTCTGTTTGCACCACGGAGGAGTAGGCTGCAGGGCAATGAGCTCAGTTATGTGAACCCCAGACCCTACCTGGCCGTCTCATGCCTGAGTCCTGCCACCTCTTCCTCCAAGAAAAGACACCCATCAAGATCTATGCTTGGAGCTATGGCAGGTCTTTTCACACCTCCTGCAGGGAAGGACCTGATGCCCACTCTCCCTCCCTTTCTCTGGGAAAACCTACCTTGCTGACGGCCCCACCCACATGCCCCCACAACCCTGAGAGGCCCAGCCTCAGACTCCAGCCCAGACAGGAATTTTCATGGACCCATGAACTTGGGAATGGGGGCACCTGCCAGCCTTGGGGTCTCCATGGACAGGCCACCGATGAGCCACTCTTCTGCTTGAGGGTCAGCTCCAAGCCCTTGTCCTGTTCATCACAGCCAAGCACTTGACTGGAGAGCTTGAGTACTGAACACAGCAGGGCTGAGGAAGGCTATCTTAGAATCGCCTTCGCAAAACAACCATGTGTACCCTGAGGATGGCAACCTAGACCTTGTGTCTGCAGGTCTGTGGGAGGACCCATAGCTGCTTCACCAGCTTTGAGAAGGCAAGCCTGGCCATATGGCCTTTCTCAGAGGCTTGCACTTTCTCCTCAACACAACATACCCTTTGATTTCCTCCTGTGTGGAAGGAAGGGGGTGGACTTCACCGGCTCCAGGGTCCCGCTGCCCCCATCTCACCACCCCTTCTCCGGCTCCCCTCTCGGGGCCCAGCTTCCATCTCTCAGTGTTTGCTTATTCACTTCCAGGGCATCCAGAGCCGGGAGATTTCCTCAGACTCTGTGGCTGCACATGCCGGCAGTCCCAGGGAGCAAGGTTTAGTGGGGGACCTTTAACAAAGCGGGAGGTCTTTCCCGAGGATGCAGATGGGAGACCTGGCCGTGGAGACCAGTATGCCCCCCGGCTGTGTGTTGCTGGGTTGTGGCCCCTGCGGGTCTGTGGAGTCCAAGGCTGAGGGGCAGGGCCCCTTGCTCTGTCCTGGTTCCCCCACCAGTGACCCTCAGGGTGTCGACCTGTCAGGTCCTCCACTGTCGGCGCCTCAGTTTCCCCATCTGCCTCCCGCACGTGGAGGAGGGACCTGAACGGCGTCCCTGCAGCCGTGGCCCCCTGGAGAGGCACCTTGGGGACCAGCAGCCACTGGCCCTCGGGAGCCGTGTGAAGCAGCTGTCCTTCTCCGTGGTCTCCAAGGCAACGCCGAGCTGCCTGCCAAGCTCGCTGCCGAGGGTTGGCTCTCGCACGCATCTTTAGTGCCTCACTGAGATGGCTGATGGCAGGAGCCAGGGCGAGGCCCAGCCTCCCCAGCTGTCACAGGAGCAAATCGGACAAAGGCTGAGTGGGGTCAAGGGGGGCGGCGCCGGGGCAGGGGGCCTGGGAAAGCCACTCAGAGGCTGGGCTGCCCTCCGCCTACCTCATCCTCCTAACACTGCCCTCTCAGTGACCCCTGCTTTCTAGAACACTCCGTTTGGAATCTCAGTTTCCCCATATATCAAAGGGGTGGGGGCCAATCTGTAGCCCTTCAGACATTAATGGCCTGAGACAAGAGCCCAGTTGGAATGTCAGAGGTCTAGGGAGTGGACCCTGAACAGTCTCTGGACAGTTGCCCCAGCAGGACATCAGAGGGTGTATCTCTCCATGGCATTTGCTAGACAAAGTCTCCAGGAGCATTTGCTCCAAGGTCCGGAAGCTACCCTCTGCTCCTCACTCAACACCCCTGGTGACGAGCCTTCTCCTAGCTGCCACTCCCAGGACTGGCAGTCTCTGGGGACCAGATACTTGTTTCTTAGAGTCACTCCTGCATAAGGCCACTCTCCCACTAGCATTCTGGGAGGTGTGGAAGTTAGAGCTGGCGCAGGGAGTTGGGATCAGAGGGGGATGGACAGAGAGCAGAGAGTCCTGCAGATGGTTGTCTTGGTATATGAATAGCTGGGGCGGTGGGAGCAGCGACCTCCCAGCACCCACAAGAGAAGGACAGGGAAAAGAGGTGCCAACCCCCCCCCCGCCCCCCGCAGCAGACTGCCAGGTTCAGAGCACAGAGGCAGGCATTCCCCGCCCAGGCTGAGTTCCCTGGGTCCTGGGCCAGACCTGGGGCACTAGAAGGAACCATTGCTGTTATGGAGAGTTCCACTGGGACTGGGCAGCTGACAGCATTAGGTCAAGCTACTGCCAGCCCCTGTGGCCCCTTGGTGTGAGTTAGAGAAAGACTCCTTCTGTCGGCAGACCTAGCCCTGCAGTGCATGGATTTCTCCCTTTGCCACACGCGCAGGTGGTCATTGCTCAGGGCTGAACCTGAATTGCCATCCAGAGCAGCTGGCCAAGCAGCAGTTGGAGAGGCAGTGACGCTTCGACCAACCCCCTGGAGAGTCAAGGGTGGTTCCTGGCACAGCTGTGTGGGGAAGGGCTGGGGACTTGGAGTGAGGCCTGGAGGCTGGGTCAGAAAGGGCCTTGGTTCCTTCAGTCCTAGCTGAGAGCACTTACTCTGCCTGGCTCCCCTCAGGATGCTGGGAGGACAGTGGTCATCCAGACAGACAAGGTCCCTGTGGTCCCGAAGCTTACGTTTCAGAGTAAAGAAACAGGCAACAGTAACCCAGGAAAACGTCAGGCAGCGTTTAAAGACTTACACTCCGGGGATGGGGAGTGAGTGAAGAGCAGTGGGAGCTTGGAGGTGGGTAGAGATATCTGACAGTCTCCATAGAGCCGTACACTGAGGCCTGAGCTCAGTGGGGTTACTTCTGGCCTCTAGGGAGTAGAGGTCAGAAAAGAAACAAAGTGTAGTTGCTTAGTCATGTCCGACTCTGTGACCCCATGGACTGTAGCCTACCAGGCTCCTCTGTCTATGGGATTTCCCAGGCAAGAATACTGGAATGGGTTGCCATTCCCTTCTCCAGGGGATCTTCCGCACCCAGGGATCGAACCCGTGTCTTCCGCATTCCAGGCAGATTCTTTATCATTGGAGCCACTGGGGAAGCCCCAGTAGAGGTCAGGGATGCTGTTAAAAATCCCACAAGGCACAGGACAGTCCCCACAACCAAGAACTGTCTGCCCCCAAATTTCAGTAGTGCTGAGGTTGTGCTCCCCAGGGCTGCTGTTCTTATTGGATAATCCAGGGCCCCTGTACTCACATTTCCAGCATTTTCTATATATACTCTGGGTTCAGATTCTGTCTCCACCACTTGCCCAAAAGTTACCAATGGTGTAGAGGCCGAAAAACTGTTCTAGAGGAAGAGTGGAAGCTTTGAGAATAGTTAGACCTGCACGGGCCTACATAGCAGCCACAGGCCATATGGGGCTTTAGAGCATTGAAATGGGGTAGTCCCAGCTGAGATGTGCTGGGAGTATAAAACACACACTGGATTTAAGAAATAGTACAAAAAATAATGTAAAATATTTATCTTTTTAAATTGATTATATGTTAAAATCATAATGTTTTACATATAGTGGGTTGAATAAAACATTAAAACTAATTCCACTTCTTTTTATCTTTTATAATGTGGCTAGTAGAAAATTTTAAATCATATGTACAACTTCTGTTTGTAGCTCAGGTTATTATGTTTCTACTGGATGGTGCTGAGTTGGACAGTGATGATATTAACTACTTCCTATATGCCAAGCACTATTCTTTTTTACATACATCGTTTGACTTAATTTTCATAATGACTTCATCAGGGATATATTGCTATTATTTTCACTTTCTATGTGAGACAGCTGTGGCTCAGATAGGTCAATTAACTTGCCCAAGGGCACACAGGGAGTAAGTGTAGAGCTGATTCACTGGGTTTGCTTTGAACAGCAGGTGGAGGGTGATGCTGATTACTGAGTTGGGAAAGTTGGGGGAGGAAGCAGGCATGGAAGTGGACTCATGTGTTCTGAGTGGTCCTGCTAAGCTTGAGATGACTGCAGACATCCAACCGGAGATATCAAGAAGGCAGGGAGTTTACAGGGAGACATTTGAGGTAGAGATACACAACTGGGGGTCAGCAGGCGAAAAATGGAATTTAAAGCCATAGAGGGCAATGTGACCCCATAGAGAGGGTTTCTTAGGATGGAGCCTGGAGCACACCAACATTGGAGGGAGAGGCGTGGAGAAGGAGCCGCAACAGGAGGCTGAGACAGAGAAGCAAGTGAGGCAAGAGGAAAACTAGGCAGGAAAAGAAGATGCCTCAAGAAAGAGTGTTATCAGGCTGATCTGGGGGCCTGGGAGCCTCCGGTCGGTTGGAGCAAGACAGGAGGAGAACTCACTGGCCCAAGGTAGGACATCTGGGGGACTGGGCTCACCCATGAGCTGGAGCCCTGCAGGATGGCCAGACCCATGGTGAGTTCCAGAACTAGACATCCCTGGTTCCTGAAAAGATCAGGGAGGGGCCACACCAAGTGCACCCAGCTAAAGTGAGAGGCAGGCCCTGGGGTGTGGGAGTGGGACCCAGAAGTCCTCCCATATGACTGACTAGCCTAACAGTTCTTGGTAGCTAAGCTGAGCAGATGCCCTCATACACAACCTTTTTATGGTTGGAGACAGAAGATGCTTCTTTTCCCCTCCACCTTCTCATAAATCCATCAGTCCTTCTCTCCTGGGCTACTCCTGCTTCTTTTGCTCCTCTTTGCAGTAGCCCATAAATTCAGCTCAGAGCTCAGAGTTTGTAGTTCAGGATACCTGGGGATTTATAGGTAGAAACGGATCTGAGCTTCCAGCGTTCTGTCTCTTCTTCTAGAAGCTTCTGGCCCCCAGCCTTATTTCCCACTGGCTCTAAGTTGATTTGAAAGTTCTCTGTGTCTAGGAATCTGTTCTCAAGAGCACTTGTTTCTGCTTTGGCAACCTCCTCGCTGGCATCTGGCTCCTGACCACAGCCCAACCTGGCTTCTGTTCTCAGTGTGCCCACCCTGGACATTTCGGGCAGCCCCTGCCTGGAGCCCACGCCTAGTCTGGGCTCTCCCGTGGCTTCATCAGAGCCATCTCCCCAGTGCACTAGCCCCTGCATGTCCCCAGTCACTAATCTCTTCATCAGCAGCTTCTCTTCAACCGCATTGCCCACAGAACCAAGTGCTTTGTCGATGAAAAACTCCTTTGGGGGCAAACACAGGAAATTAAAGACTCTGAGTGCAGTAAGAAAATCCATTCTTTTTCATAGATTTCTGCAGTCTGATTGCTTTGGCTTCTGCTGAGTGGCTAGGATCTCCTGGTTGGAGCTCACACCCAAGGGGCCTGGCCAGAGTAGGTGATATCGCCAGGAGAGCAGGGCTCTGTCTGAGATTCCACCATCCATGTCCATGCTGCTAGGGCTATAGGGCTGGTCACTTGGTCAGCAGGATGTCCTGGGCAGGAGGGAGCCTTCAGGGCACCATCAGAGCTCACACCTAGAGTGGATCTACCCATGGCCAGCTGGGAAAGAACATGTCCTGCCAGAGGAGAGCTTTGTGACTCTGAGTGTTAAGTATGAGGGGAACTGCCTTCTCCAGGGATGCGAGGGGACCACGGCCCTACCTCCCAGTCCCAGTGGGTTAGTGCTGCTCTGTGACTCCACGGTTCAATCTGTAAAATGAGGGAGTTTGGATTGATGGTGTTTAAGGTCCTTTGGGTATATAATTGATGCAACAAATGCTAGTTGAGCTCTGTCCACGTGCCAGAACTTTCAGGAACCTCAATCAACAGCTCCCAGGGCTTCAAGTCAACCAGGCAGTAGCGGCCTCCCCTCACCTCCTGAGTCCGGCCACTGCGGAGACCAGATTCAACTTGCTGCTCAGCTCACAAGCTCACTGGCCCAGACCTTTGGAAGTGCCCGCAATACCAGGGGGCCTCAGGGACACTGGACTCAGGTGGGTATTGGGTGTCTTCTCTGAGAACCCCCGAGATTCCACCAAGGCACTTCACTGTGGCTGGGCTCTGCACTCAGAGGAGACAGGGTCACTGAGAAGGCAGACCAGGTGCAGAGTGATGGAAGCAGGGGATGCCCTGCAGGGTGGAGGCAGAGGGCAAGGAGACACGACCTACATCCAGGACCCTAACTCACCATCTCTGGGAGCAGAAAGAGGAGCAATGAATGGAGAGGGCAAGCAGAGCAGAATCTGGAGTATGACGCAGGGAGCACTCCTTTAGGTCACTCAGGCCCTGCCACGGGTTGAGTGTGGGGACTGGGGGCTGGGGTTGCAGCTGGCTCTGGGAGAGCCTCCCAACTCAGGGTTCCAGGGAGCGGCCCAGTCCAGGCACGGGGAAAGCAACGCCCACAGGGCAGGACAGGCCACGCAGCCCCAGGGGTGCAGCAACGATCAAAGACAGACAACCTGTTAGCATCAGGGTAGGGGCTCAGCATCAGCTGTCCAAGCCTATCAGGTCTTTTAGTCCCAGCCAGACATGGGCTCCACCATCCCATTCATTTGTCTACTGACTCATCCGGGGAACATTTCCTAGTTGCCCTGCTTTTGCCACCACCAGCCTCATCCCCACTGCCTCTTGCCCAAGGGGCTCCTTCCCCACTCACAAGCTGTCGATGCTATTCCCCGTGAACCCTCCCTTGTGTCAGGCAATACTTCCTGGTTGTGTGTCTGACTTTTCACATTTTCTCTGGACACCCCAGGTGGAGTAACTGATTTCTCACCTTGGAGATGGTCATTTCAGGTGCTGGATCAGTAAGTCCTCTTCCTGCCAGCCCATAATATTACCAGAAATCTCCTGGTTACAGGGAACTCATAGTCCTCAGACTTCACATTCGTACCACACTGAACACTTACAAGTGTTACTTGATTAATATAAAGGAAAAAGATGAACCAATAGGCAGCTACTCTGGGTCAGGCCTTTTCCTGATTCACTCACAATTTCCTGATGTTTGTGTAATCTGTCAACAGCAAAAATAGCTAATATTTACTATTGGCTACTGTGATGGTCTAAGCTTTCTGCGAGGTGATTTGTAGATGAAGCATCTTCAGAAGGATAAGTGCTTCGTAACTTGCTTAGTGTCACATAATCAAAGGTTGGTAGTGCTGATATTCAAACGGGTCTGGTGATCCTTGCCACCTTCCACCCTGACTTCCCAGGACAGACATGGGTCACATGCTGTGGGGGACCCAGACGAGGGAAAAACATGTTTGATTTCAAGACAATGCTGCAGCTGGGACATCCTGCTGGGGGACTTCCTATCGTGACCTCTGCCCTCCTGAACTGCAGGCTCCTCCTGACCAAATGCGAAGGGCTTTTCCCCTTCATGGCTTTCACTGAAGTCAGGTGCATTCTTCTGTAAGCATAGGGGTCCCCTTCCTCTCTTTCTCTCCCTCCCCCGCTCTGTCTTTCACCAAACCTGGAGAGCAGCAGAGGTAGGGAAGATAAAAGGTGTTCATAAATCCTTATAATTTCATTACTGGCCACTCTGATGCTCACCAAAAACTTACCGTCTTGGTAGGAATGAGTAGAACTAGGCTATTTCATAGGAGAGAAATCGGAGGTTCAGAAAAACAAAAAGGCTGGAAAGAAAGGGAGCAGTAGATACCCGGAGTGCTCCCTGTGTGTGAGCTCACAGCAAAGGCAGCTGGGCCCTGCAGACAGGGAGCCCAGCTCTGGTGACAGCCTTGGTGGAGTTCCCCGGGGCAGGGCCTCCAACCCAGCAGGGAAGGTGGAATTTCCTCCCTTGCAGCTTCTGGCCAGCTCAGCTGTGAGGACTGGAGCAGCTTCCCGAGTGGCGGCCAGGCAACCCCAGGAGGGAGGGAGGAAGGGAGAGAGGAGAATCTGTTTTGTCACTCCAGAGCCTCGTGACGTCTAGAGGGCTATTGCTCTCTTTGCCTCTCCTGGAACTTATCTCAGGGTAAGTCGTCTCTTTGCCTCTCCTTGCCTTGTGTCGTGTAAGAACTGGTGTGGAGATGACTGGGCAGTTGCTCTATGTTATCCGCTCTTTTGCCTCTCCCAGTGGGTCCAGGTGGTGTGAGAGGGCCTGGAATTGATGGGACTGGAAGATGGATTCTTTTGTCATTCTCTGCTCCTTCCCTTGGTCATCTCATCCATTCCCACAGCTTCATCACCATCCACACTACTGGTTCTCATCTCTGGCTGCATGTTAGTACCACCAGAGGGGATTTTTAAAGATGCTGATACCAAGCCCTGTCCCAGACTGAACAAATCAGAATCTCTGGGGTTGGGCCCGGGTGTCTGAATTTGTTAAATGCCCTTGTGCGGTAAGGGCTGAGAACCACACATTCATTCTCTGATAATACTTTCTTCCAACTCCAATCTTTCTTCTAAGTTTCCCACCTGCTCCCTGGACATCTCTTTCTGTTTCCTTCCGGGAAACAACTTGCCCAAGTTACATTCACAATATGGATGAATCCCACCTCGTGCCACCGTGAAGCCTGTTTCTCCCCCAGGATCCCTGTCTTAGTGAGCTTGACCCGCACCATCCAGTGGTGTAAGCCAGTGACCAGATGGCAGTCCTGTCTCTCTTGTCCATATTCTTCATGTCCAACCTGTCGTTCTATGAAGATATGATTCAGCAGCTGTAACAGAGAGACCCAAATAGCAATGCCCAGACAAAATGAAGCTTACATAAAAGGGTGGGTGGAAAATTTAGGACTGGCATGGCCACTCCATAATCACTGGAGGCCTGGTCTCCCTCTTAATAGTGTCTTTGCTCTCCAGCATAAGCAGGTTTCTTCTCTTTGTCCAAGATGGTTTCTTTAGTTCCCACTGTCATGTCCCAATTCCAGCCATCGGGAAGGGGTGAGGGGGAAGGGGAGGTCACGGCCCTTTAGGGCACAAGTTGGATGTCATTCACATCATTTCTGCTCACATCCCATTGACCTGAATCTAGACAGAGGCCCACACCTGGCTGCAAGGAAAAGTGGGAATTGTATCTTCATGATTTCATTTGCTCTGGCTCCTCCACTTCCTCTTCCACCATCCCCTTAGTCCAACCCATAATTTCCTGTCTCATCTACTGCAAGAGCCTTCTAGTGGGTCTGCCCACAACCTCCGGCCTGGTTTTAAATGCAAATGGGTGATATGGTTTAAAAGCAAACAAGACCAGATCATCTGTTCAGCAGCTTCCCATTGCTCTCAGGATAAGTCCCAGAGGCCCTCAGGATCTCACCTGGTCCTCTGGCCTCAGATCAAGCCTCTCTCCCTTGCTGTCTGTCTTCCAGCCATACTGGTCTCAGTCCAGTGGGTTGAGAGCAATGGCTCCATCTCTCTGTTCATGGTCCTGGTTCTTGTTGCTTTCTCTGCTGCAGTATTTTCTCCCCACCCTGACCCCCTACCTCCCCCCACTCCCAGCCCCATCAGACCTTGTCCTTTAGAACCAAGACAAGTGGACCGTTTCTCTGGAAAGCCTCTTGGACTGCATGGATAAGATCAGGCCATCTGTTACTTAGGCTTACTGTACCCTTTTCTTTCATTTCAGTGTTAAAGGTTGGATAGTTGAGCTATTTCAAATCCTGAAAGATGATGCTGTGAAAGTGCTGCACTCAATATGCCAGCAAATTTGGAAAACTCAGCAGTGGCCACAGGACTGGAAAAGGTCAGTCTTCATTCCAATCCCAAAGAAAGGCAATGCCAAAGAATGCTCAAACTACCGCACAATTGCACTCATCTCACACACTAGTAAAGTCATGCTCAAAATTCTCCAAGCCGACTTCAGCAATACGTGAACCGCGAACTGTCAGATGTTCAAGCTGGTTTTTGAAAAGGCAGAGGAACCAGAGATCAAATTGCCAACATCCGCTGGATCATGGAGAAAGCAAGAGAGATCCAGAAAACCATCTATTTCTGCTTTATTGACTATGTCAAAGCCTTTGACTGTGTGGATCACAATAAACTGTGGAAAATTCTGAAAGAGATGGGAATACCAGACCACCTGACCTGCCTCTTGAGAAACCTGTATGCAAGTCAGGAAGCAACAGTTAGAACTGGACATGGAACAACAGACTGGTTCCAAAAGGGAAAAGGAGTATGTCAAGGCTGTATATTGTCACCCTACTTATTTAACTTATATGCAGAGTACATCATGAGAAACACTGGGCTGGAAGAAGCACAAGCTGGAATCAGATTGCTGGGAGAGATATCAATAACCTCAGATATGCAGATGACACCACCCTTATGGCAGAAAGTGAAGAGGAACTCAAAAGCCTCTTGATGAAAGTGAAAGAGGAGAGTGAAAAGGTTGGCTTGAAGCTCAACATTCAGAAAACTAAGATCATGGCATCTGGTCTCATCACTTCGTGGCAAATAGATGGGGAAACAGTGGAAACAGTGTCAGACTTCATTTTTTTGGGCTCCAAAATCACTGTAGATGCTGATTGTAGCCATGAAATTATGTGATGCTTACTCCTTGGAAGGAAAGTTATGACCAACCTAGATAGTATATTAAAAAGCAGAGTCATTACTTTGCCAGCAAAGGTCCGTCTAGTCAAGGCTATGGTTTTTTCAGTGGTCATGTATGGATGTGAGAGTTGGACTGTGAAGAAAGCTGAGCGCCGAAGAATTGATGCTTTTGAACTGTGGTGCTGGAGAAGACTCTTGAGAGCCCCTTGGACTGCAAGGAGCTCCAACCAGTCCATTCTAAAGGAGACCAGTCCTGGGTGTTCATTGGAAGGACTGATGCTAAAGTTGAAACTCCAATACTTTGGCCACCTTATGGGACGAGTTGACTCACTGGAAAAGACTCTGATGCTGGGAGGGATTGGGGGAAGGAGGAGAAGGGGACGACAGAGAATGAGATGGCTGGATGGTATCACCGACTCGATGGGCATGAGTTTGAGTGAACTCTGGGAGTTGGTGATAGACAGGGAGGCCTGGTGTGCTGTGATTCATGGGGTCGCAAAGAATTGGACATGACTGAGCGACTGAACTGAACTGAACTGAACTGAATATTACTTGTGTGATCGTTGCATAACTTTGGTGCCCCTCATCTGACCCAAAGCTCCAGGAGGGCAGGGACTGTTGTGACCCCCATGCCTGGCAAGTTGCCTGGCCCACAATGGTCCTCACTAAACGTTGGCTGCCTGGGTGAACTGTGAGGCGTGGCAAAGTGTGGAGAATGACTCCCAGGTTTCTGGCTCACACTGAATGCCAAACATGCAGTCAGGGCCCAGGGAGGTGGGTGCAGATTGGAGTAGGATCCTGTGTGCAGTGTTGGAAATGGTGGGCCAGGGATGTCAACTAGGCTGTTGGATAGTGACCTTGGACTTCCAGGAAGATGTATAACTTGAATCAACTGACATTGGCTTCTCCTCTTGGTTCAAGGTTATCATGGATCAAGGCTGCCACAAAGGCAATCACTTGGCGGGGGCGGGGGGTGGTAAGAATAGGGGTCCTGGTCTTGTGTCCAACTTTAGACAAGAGGAATTTTGAAAGGGGTACCAGAAGAACTCCTTAATGCAATTTTCTCTACTGAATTGTATTCTCCAAAAGGCCTGTTCAAGGCCTCAGATTGTCAGGGAAGCTGAGGGTCTGGGTAGCAAGCACAGTGAGCACAGAAGGGCTGGAGTGGTGGTGACAGGGCACACTTCTCGCCACTCTCTACACCCATGAGCAGCCTTGTTCAGCAAACACATATGGGATGTCTACTGAATGCCAGAGGCCTGGGGACCAATCAAGATAGTGGCAGTGGCAGCAGAGTATAGCTGCTATTTATAGAGCCTCACTCATATCAGATATCACCCTAGGCACTAGGCATAGAAACACATTTGATCCTTAAAACAGCTCCATGTGCCATGATTCACATTTTGCAGCTGGGGAAACTGTGCTCAGTTGCTCAGTTGTGTCTGACTCTTGGCGACCCCATGGACTGCAGCCCTCCAGGCTCCTCTGTCCATCAGCTTTCCCAGGCCAGAATACAGGAGTGGGTTGCCATTTTCTTCTCTAGGGGATCTCCTTGACCCAGGGATCGAACCCACAGTCTGTCTCCTGTGTCTCCTGCATTGGCAGGTGGATTCTTTACCACTGAGCCACCTGGGAAGCCCAGGGGAAACCAAGGCAATAAAAAAAGTCAAAACAAGATCACAGCTACTTAGTAGAAAAAAAGAAGAACAACTATAGCCCCTTTGTTTAAAAATGCTTAGAGACGTGGGATTATCTTATACAGTGAGGCTAGCTATTATCACTCCCCTTAGGTAGATGGGGAAGAAGATCTGGTGCCTGGAACACTTTCTAGTTGTACTAATTCTCTCCGCCTTTCTCTGGCCCTTTCCCTTTTGCACCCATTATGACCACTTAAAAAACTAGTTTTAAGAAGATAGCTGGTGGGCTGTCTGCATTTCAGTGAAAGGTGATGGGTGATCATGGCAAAGTTAACTTTCAGCAACCTGCTGGGCTAGTAATCCTTCACAGAACTTGGCAATTTAAAAGGTCCTTTATAGAACTCAATCTTGTGAAATACATACTATCGTCTACAAGGCACATATGACTCCAAGAAGTTAGGTGACTTGCCAGGACCGTAAGGCTGGTAAGTTGTGGATCCATTAGAGACGTAAACTCTGTTCCCCAGACTTTCTGTCCAGAGCAGTCTGTTCTGTCTGCATCACTTTCTCCAGATGTCCAGCTTCATTCCCACTTGTGTCTTTCATTTTCCTGTGATACATTTTTCTTTTGCCTTTCCCTACCAGGTTTTCTTAAAACCCACTTTTGATAAATCTCAACAGATCCATGGATGAATGGTTAATTCATACTAAAGTGTTAATGACTGATAATGGCACTCAGCCATTCCCTCTCCAGAAAGTTTTATATTTTAAGACAATAATGATAACAAAAGCTCCTCTTATGGGTCATGCCCCTTGGAGTCTTCACAAACAGTTCCTATTGATTCATTTTTTCTCTCAGATCTACCCATCCTTTCACATCTATGGCCACTGTCGTAGTCCAATTCAGCCCTCCATCATCTGTCCTAAGGACTACCTCAATAGGTTCTTAACTGTTTCCCTGCCTCTCACGCATTCTCCATCCTGCTGTCCAAATGATTCTGTTTAGCATGCCTTGCTTTAAGCCCTTCCCTGACTCTATATCCTCCATAAATAAGGTCAAGCTCTTGGTGTAATTCTTCCTACACACTGGGCTGGGACATGTCTCTGGGCAGTCAGTTGTCAGTCTCTGTGTCACCCAATTTCAGCAAAAACTGCCAAGCTCTCCAAGAGAGTCTTTTCAAGCTCCTTTCATGGGGCTGGGATGAGGGCAAGTGCCCTCTTCTATGTGCCTTCCTTCGGGAGCCCCCACCACAAACACATCCTCGGTAGTTTTAACATGTCTTCCTCATCTTCTCTCATATAGCTTGGAGGTGGTGGTGGGTTGATGTTGGTTAAATAGGTTTGAGGCTCTTCCCTTTGCAGTTACTGCATAGACGATGTCTCTGAATAGTTCTCAAGTGGGTAGAGAGTGGATAGTGGTGGGTATGCATGGGAGGGTTTTTAATGTCACAATAACTGGGCAATGCTGTTAGCATTTAGAACTGGGGACTGGACTAATGCTTAATGGTGTGCATGGCAAGGCAAAGTCTGGCAATAAAGAAGAAGTAGCTTAACCAGGATGCTTACCATGTGAGGTTATATGGCAGAAGTATGGTTCAGGAGCAGTACTGTGACCCAGATTAGAATGCAAGGTCTCTCCTCATCAGACCAGAGCTCTTTGCACTGCATATTTCCTCTGTCTTCCAGAAGAAAATGAGTCTCAGTGGAGAGATTTTTGTGCAGCACTGAACAGGGAAGACTGCCCAGAAGATAGAGGGTTTTCCCTGTGACCCTCATATCTTGTGGTCATCTGAGCCAAGTAAGGCTGGACCTTAGTAGAGGAACTGCTGCAGCCCTGGAATATGGGTGACAGTTTCTCGCTTCTTCGTCAGGTGACTGCAGCTCCAAGAGGTTGGTGGGTTCATTTGTCCGTTCACTGCCTTATCTTCCTGGAAGTGAGCAGTGTGTGTGTCAGACATTTTAAAGTGCCTAAGGCGGGGAGCCTCCAGATGTGCTCGGCACCATATTGATGGGAAGAAGGCAGCTGTCCTTTCACCTTGGAGATGCTACAAGCAGAAACAGGGAATACACAAAGACTCCAATTTATTTGCTATTTGGATTATCACAGAGTTCCTCACCCCAAACTGCTGGGCTCATTAAGGAAAAACAGTGCCCTATTCCAAGACACTAAAACCAGGCCAATCAAAGCCAAAATGGTGAGTGGCAGAAGGGCAGAAAGGAGTGCAGTTGAGGGAAGAGCAGAGAGGTTGGGAGACCTGCCTGAGGCCTGTGTCTATCACCAGGCGTACAAATGTTCATTGATATCACCAACTTCATTTGTCAAGACCACCCAGGCAAGCATCACCACAGCTATCTCCACCTCCAATACCACCAGGGCCACCTCTGCCGACGCTCCTTCGGCTCTCATGCTGCAGTTTGCATCTCCATCACCAGCAGTGTCTTGACGGGTTCTGGTCCACAGACCTCCTTCCTGGTTCTCTTTCTCATGTTGGAAGGAGCTCAGGTTAGAGCAGGAATACATCTGAACTGAAGCCCTTCTCACAGCAGGGAAGGGAGAGTCCATTTGCTCTGTGCTTTGAGAGGGAGATCAGGCTGGGTCTTTGTAGCTGTTTCTAGAAGCCAGCATGCTTTAGAGGTGTGGGGCTATTTGACGGTTTAAGGAATACTAACTGGCCTTCGGATTCTTTGAGTTGAATTCTATTTTCAGAGATCTGTGGACTCATGAAACGTTGTTTGGAGGAAAGTGTAGCTGGGATCGGAGTTTCCAGGTGGCACTAGTGGTGAAGAACCCGCCTGCCAATGCAGAAGACATAAAGAGATGCAGGTTCCATCCCTGTGTTGGGAAGATCCCCTGGAGGAGGGCATGGCAACCCACTCCAGTATTCTTGCCTGGAGAACCCCATGGGCAGAGGGGCCCGGAGAACTACAATCCATAGGGTTGCAAAGAATCGGACAAGACTGGAGCGATTTAGCATGAACGCACGTAGCTGGGATCAGGGCTCAATCTAGAGGTTAATCTATAGCTGGGATAAGGGTTTCCTATGGGACTGGGACTGGGGCCTAATTTGAGAGAAGTTCAGGGTTCAGTGTCTAGCCCAGGTCAAAGGGCCGGCTGGGATTGAGTTAATATTCAGGGTAGAAGTAGTGTCAGGGGCCCGTCAATTGAACCTCTGTTTAATATGCAGAATTTCTCATCAAGTACCACCATTCTACCCTAGGGCAATCCATTTTCTTGAGGGATTCCTCCATTCTCTGCCCCCTGGCCACCTCCCCCTTTTAGCCCTGAGTCTTCTGTCTCCTGGGACTCATAACCTAACCACACTCCTGCTCTAGGGTGTGGACTTCAGAACAGGATAGGGCACCTGGCTGAATCCCCAGCACTGTGCAGCCCGAGCCTGCCTTTGGAAGGGAGGGCAGAGCCAGATCTGGGGCCCAGCGGGCCCTGGCAGCTGGATGGCCAGTTGTAAGGGGATTAGAGCTGGCCATGCCCATGCTCTGCATGCTGCTCCAGTCCCCTCCCTCCCTTTCTCCTCCTGCATCCTCATTAGGATGCAGTCTTAGGCTCCACCTACCCAGCCAGCCTCATTGTCTCAGCCAGTGCCAGCGCCTAGCAGCCCTCCCAGGGGAGCCCTTTGCCACCACTGTCCTGGCCCCTCTCCCTGCCCCTCAGCTCTGAACACCAGCACAACTTATGTTTGTTTTTATCACTGCAAAGAAACCAACAACGCCGGGCCACCTGGTCTCACCAGGTTCTCTCAAAGACCCGGTTCTGAGAGCCTCTTCTGAAATTCTGGGTGTCCTCTCCAAGACTCCTAGGTTCTATCAACAAATCTCATTTCATTCTGAGCTTCCAGAGTTCCATTCTGGAATTCTCCAAGTCCTGGAGTCCATTCTAGGAATCCATGAATTCTAGACTTCCAGGATTTTATGACATAGGTTTCAGACGATTTCATCACAGGGTAGAATTTGTTTATTGTGGGACAGAGTCGCCTTGTGGTTCCAGAAGTGAACTCTGTGCTCATGAATCAGGGTGACAGAGGTTAGAAGATGAGGGCATGGAATTTGCTTCTTTATTCTCTTTGAGAATTTCTGAAGAGCACAGAGAGAAATGAAACCTCTGCCAGAGAAGAGAGAAGGTGGGATTCACTCACTGATTCAACAGGTGTTGGAATAAAGCAATGAGCAAGAAAAGCCCTCCCCTCAAGCAGCTTCCATCCTCTTGGGGGAGACAAATATTCAACAAATAGACAAATAACATGCAACACATTATTTGTTGCATAGCAGATAGTGATAAGTGCTATAAAGAAAAAGCACTTATTTATTCTCATGTTGGAAAGAGCTCATGTTGGAGCAGGAATACATCTGAACTGAAGCCCTTCAGTTATTATTTATTTTTGGCTACACTGTGTGGCATGGGAGATCTTAGTTTCTTGACCAGTAGTTTAACCCAGGTCCCCTGCAGTGGAAGCATGGAATCTTAACCACTGGACCTCCAGGGAAGTCTAATGAGTTACATATATTAACTTATTTACAGTCATAATAATGTGATGCCACTGTTTAGTCCCACTTGATAGATGAGGGAACTGAGGCACAGAAGGTTAATAATTTGTCCAAGTGGCAGAGCCAGGGTGGGAACCCAGTGGTCTGGCTCCAAAATCTGTGCTTACCCACTGTGTTATAACTTGGGGTTAGGAGCAGACAATGATGAATGCAGTGACATTTGACCAGAGCCTTACAGAAGGAGGGGCTTTCCTTGTGGCTCAGCTGATAAAGAATCTGCCAGCAATGCGGGAGACCTGGGTTCGATCCCTGGGTTGGGAAGATCGCCTGGAGAAGGGAAAGGCTACCCACTCCAGTATTCTGGCCTGGAGAATTCCAAGGACTGTATAGTCCATGGGGTTTCAAAGAGTCAGAAACGACTGAGCAACTTTCACTTACAGAAGCAGAGGCAGTGATGTGTGAGGATCTCTGGGAAAGGATGCTCCCCTGTGGAGTAAGGCAGGTCCTGTCTCCCATGATGTTCGACATGTGTTCTCTGTGCTCTGGAAAAAAAAAAAGGCTCCCACGGGGATCTGATGGGAGGGGTAGGCTTGGTGAGATACTTGTCTCTGTGGTCATGAATGACCTGATTGCCCAATCCCAGTCAGATTCCCCTCCATTCTCTTCTACCTGGTCATGCAGACGGGTCCCCTCCTTTCCAGAGAAGTGTCCCCAGAACACAAAGGAGAGAGCTAACAGAGACAGTCCCATGTGACAGGACTAATCAGCTTGCTAATTATGAGTAATTAGAAAGACCTCCCTGCCTTGTCAGGCTCTGGGAGGCCCAGTGTGAAACAGAGTGATGACTTAATCCCCACGGGAAGGAAGAGGGAGCACCGGGCAGAGTCACGGGGGAAGGTGACCAAGCATCCCCAAGCATCTCCACACACACGGCCTCCTCATGCTGCTCTCAGTCTGTCCCACCTGCAGACACAGACAACTCGGCATGCAAAAGGGAGCCCCAGGGACATGGGGATCAAGTTGAGCGAGGTTGAGTCCTGATTTGTGATGGTGCCAGCAGCATCTTTGGAAAAATTACTTCTCCTCCCTGAGACTTGGTCTCTTCATCTGTAAAGCTGGGGTATTCATCATCCCTAATCACACAGCTTTATGACAATTCAAGGAGCTGGTAAAATAACCAAATGTGATGTCTGGCACACAGTAACCCCTCAATTAATGGCAGTGCTTGTTGTTGTTCTGACTTTGCCATCGGTTGCCTTGGAAGACTTGAAAAAGTACTTTCCCTTCTCTAGTCTTGGCTTCCCCACCTGTACATTGGAGGTAGGAGTTGGTGACTCACTTATTCAATTGAACAATATTTCCTGAGCACTGATTTCATGCCAAACACTTGGATGCAACAAGACTAACATGGGTTGTGACCTCAGAGATCTTTGGTCAATAGGTTGTTCCCACCCCATCTCTCACATTCAGTCTCTAGATGACAGGGACCTCAGTAGACAGGCTTGTAAGGTGCCCTGGGACACAAGCCCGTACACGTTCCCTTCTCTCAGATGTGGACAGGATGTAGAAATATAATGAATTTTACTTTCCTGGTTAGGCTAGTTACATGGCAAAGGGGGGAGGATTTTGTAGAGGTTGTTGGGCTTCCCTGGTGGCTCAGATGGTAAAGAATCCGCCTGCAATGCAGGAGACTTGGGTTTGCTCCCTGGTTCAGGAAGATCCCCTGTAGAAGGGAATGGCTACCCACTGCAGTATTCTTGCCTGGAGAATTCCATGGACATAGGAGCCTGGTGGGTTCATGGGATTGCAAAGAGTCAGACACGATGGAGTAACTAAGCACACACACATGATGCTTTGACTTTAAATTTGTCAAAAGGGAGATTCAGTTCAGTTCAGTTCAGTTCAGTTGCTCAGTCGTGTCCGACTCTCTGCGACGCCATGAACCACAGCATGCCAGGCCTCCCTGTCCATCACCAACTCCCGGAGTTCACTCAAACTCATGTCCACAGAGTTCGTGATGCCATCCAGCCATCTCATTCTCTGTCGTCCCCTTCTCCTCCCGCCCCCAACCTTTCCCAGCATAAGAGTCTTTTCCAGTGAGTCAACTCGTCGCATGAGGTGGCCAAAGTATTGCAGTTTCAGCTTTAGCATCAGTCCTTCCAGTGAACACCCAGGATGATTAGCCCAAGACAATTTGAGATAATCAGATGAGCCCTTTAAGAGAGAGTCTAGACTTCAAAGATGGAGGCATCAGTCTCTCTCCTGTTGGCCTTCAAGAAGCAAACTGTCATGTTGTAGAGAGGACCCGGAAGCTGACTGCTTAGCCCCTCAACCATATGGAATAGATTCTATTGACAAGCTTGGAAGAAGACCGTGAGCCTCAGATGAGACCCCAGACCTGACTGACACTCTGATTGCAGTCTTATGACACCCTGAGCAGGGGACTCCACCTGTACTCCTGCCCTAGGGAAACCATGACATAATCAATGTGCATTATTTTAAACTGCCAAGTCGGAGGGAACGTGTTACCCTGCAGTAGAAGCCTGATCTACATACCCCGCCCCTGAGTGCCTACAAGGTCTTGGGTCAAAGTCATCCTGCCAGCTCTATCTTCCCAGCCCCCACTCAGGGCCCAGAGCCCCCAGCACCCCCAGTGACTTCCCAGCAGACAATGCTCCTATCAGTCGTGGCAAAGAATTGTTTCATCAGCTGCCAACCTGCTCCCAAAGTTGGTTGTCAAAGAACATTCTATTTGCCCTACTTTTAATATAATTATCAGCATCGTTTGCACGACATCGAGTCAGGGCTCAGCCCGTCACAGGCCCCCTATTATCCCAAGTTGCTTTTCTGGGAACGGCTGGATCCATGCCTCACGCTTGCTGCCTCCTCCCACATGAATTATCTGTAATTTCCACACCTCCGTGCTTGCTTGCTGGGGTCCCGCGTGAAAGCCAGGACTTGTGCTGGGCCAGATGCACCGTTATTTTCCAGGCAGCCAAGTCAGGCTCTGAGGAAACTGGAACAACAGCAAGTAGGACCAGGCTTTTTCTGTGGGACCTGCAAGGGGGTCGGGAGGGCCAGCAAGGGGTGTGGGTGCCCAACCCAGCAGGAGCTGGAGCCAGACTGAGGGCAGTGAGCAAGCACCTAGCAGAGGGCAAGGCGTGAGCAGCGTGGCTCTTGAACACCTGCAGTGAGGCCCGTTTGTAGAGTGCCCAGGAGGGGGTCTTTCTCGCAGTGGAAGACCTCACACCAACTCCAGAATGTGCCAGTGAAGATGGGGAGGATGGAGGTACAGGGAAGAAAAGAAAGTCCAGTGAATAGAGAATTGGAGATGGACTGGAAATACGCATTCTCCTTCCACCAGAGTTCCCGCAGGGTATTTGGCTCTCATGGGTAAACAGCTGAGTCCCTGGGGAGGGGACTACGGAAGGTGAATGGGAAACTCTGCTTTACGAGGAGAACTGCCTGACAGTGATGAAGCTCTGCCTCTGCAGAGTGGCCCACTGCCTGGCTCAATTCTACAAGAGAGAAAAGGCCTCTCTTGGTAGAGACGGTGTACTTTCGCCCGGCAGATCTGTGGATGGTGCCCGTGTGTGTGCGTGAGAGCATGTTTGGACCCTAGGCGAATGCACCTCTGGCATACCTAATGGACAGAGAACCGCATGTGCGCCTGCGCGGCGAATACTCCCATGCAGCAATGCGCGCTAAGTAGCTTCTGTCGCTTTATCTCTTTGCAACCCCTATGGACTGTAACCTGCTAGGCTCCTTTGTCCATGGGAATCTCCAAGCAAGAATACTGGAGTGGGTTTCTATGTCCTTCTCCAGGGGAGAAGGACCGAAAGATCGAACCCGTGCCTTGGGTGCCTTCCCCACCCAAAGATCGAACCCGTGTCTCATGTCTCTTGCATTGGCAGGCGGGTTCTTTACCACTAGCGCCACCTGGGAACCACCCTCTCCATGCAGCAATAAGTATATGTGGGTGTGTGGGAGGCTTCCCTTGTAGCTCAGCTAGTAAAGAATCCTTCTCCAGGCCAGAGGCTGCAGTTGGGTACTTATGTACATGGAGGACGGAGATGAGACATTTCGCTGTTCATATGTATCTCTCACTTTTGCCTCTTTTTAAAAAACTTTTTATTTTGTATTGGGATATAGCCGATTAACAAACAATGTGATGGTTTCACATGAACAGTGAAGGGACTCAGCCATGCATATACATGGATCCATTCTCCCCCAAACTCCCCTCCCATCCAGGCTGCCACATAACACTGCTCAGAGTTCCATGTGCTACACAGTAGGTCCTGGTTGGCTATCCATTTTACATATGGCAGTGTATCATGTCCATCCCAAGCTCCCTAATTATCCCATGTCCCATCTTTCCCTCCCAGCAACTGTAAGTTCATCCTCTGAGAGTCTCTTTCTGTTTTGTAAGTTCACTTGTATCGTTTCTTTTTAGATTCTACATATAAGAGAAGTCATACAATATCTCTCCTTCTCCATCTGACTTACTTTACTCAGTATGACAATCTCTAGGTCCATCCATGTTGCTGCAGATGGCATTATTTCATTTCTTTTTAATGGCTGAGTAATATTCCATTTCACTTTTACCTCTTTTGATGCCTACTCACAGTTAGCTACACTTTCCACCTTCCAAGAAGCACCTCTTCCTTTCTAAGTGTTATGGTTCAGGGGACAGAACTCAGGACTTGAAATCCAGAGAGCTGGTATGTGGCCCCATCTCTGATACTAATTAGCTTTTATGACTTTGAGCCAATCATTCCTGTTGAGCCTCATTTGCTTTCTCTGTGAAATGGGGTGCTTAACCAGTCAAGTCTGCACTTAGAATTTAGGATTCCCAAATCGGTGACCCCTGGTCTCTTTCTCCCCCTCTGACAGTCCTCCCCTTGCTCACCCTCATCCATCACCGTGCCCTGTGGGCATGGAACAGAGAGGACGCAGAACTCCTGAGCTCTGAGGAGCTCCCAGGAGGCTCTGAGGACATGCCTTCCTTCCGTCTGTGCGCCAGGTTTCTGGTGAGGCAGCTTCAAGTATTCTACAGTTCCTGGAGAACAGTCTGCAAACCATGGGTCTAAGTAGCCTGGTGTTTATTGCCTTGGTTTCTTAGAAAATTTCAAGGGTCCCTGGGGTAGCTGAAAAGGCTCTGGAGGGTACTGGTTTATCCGCTGAGGATGCTGCCCCCTGGGTGAGAGGGCAGAAAGCCTGCTTCTGGAATGGTGCTCTCCCCAGGGAGCCCAGGCCTGCTACCTGGATGTTGCTACAGACTGTCTATCTGCTGGAGAGGGGAGCTTTAGAGGCACTGGACCTGCCTACGCACCATCATGGGACTGACCTTCCAGAGCCTCCCTGCTCACCCCACTTTGTTTCTGGGCCTTCCAGGGGCCACTCCCGGATGCACTTGGGTCGACTCAGAGCCTCCCTGGCTGTCTGACTCCAGCACAGATGCAGGGGGGGACCAGAGGCCCTTCAGAATCAAACTGCCTCTGGAACTGTGCACTGGCTTGTGTGAGAAGTGACCCAGGGTCAGCATTTTGCTCCTTCATAGAAAGAAACCCAGACTCCATAGCCTGCCATACAGGGCCCAGCACATTCCCCAAATAGGAATTAGATGGGCAAATGCACGGAAGGCAGTTACTTTCCCATCCTTTTCATTGCCCAGAGCATGTAGAAAACAAAAACATATGTATGTGAATAGTTCCCAGAGGAAGTAAAAGAGGCTGCTGATGGTTGCTGAGGGCACTGAGGGATGGTCCCTCGACACACCTCTCAGGGTTCCAGACATGTGAGCATGCCACCTTGTGACATGCACAAGGAAGGCATTTAACAGAGGGCTTATGACAGTGGTTCTGAGCCTTGACTGCACATTACAATCCACTGGGGAGGTTTTAAAAAAATCCTTTTGCTCAGGCCTTACCACAGACTGTCTACTGATCTTGGTGGTGAGACCTAGACATGGGGACATTTTTAAAGTTCCCCAAGGATTCTGTAGCACCGGAGGGTTGAGAAGCACTGGCTCAAGATAAGGTGAGCATAGTAAATGTCAGCTGTTTATTGTACAATAAAAATGCCTCGGTGTCCTTGAACGTGCTGTTCTCCCTGCCTGCACAGCTGGACTGGTGTGGCTGGCGTGGGGTGGGGTGGGTAGGGGCTGAGAGTCACGGAGGGAACCGGTGCTCAGGAGAGATGAATGCTGGGTAGGGCAGCCTGGCATCCATCTCCCTCTGCCACATCTCAGAAAATTGAATTAAAATCCATCTTTTTCGGCTGCTGCCCGCCTGGCTGGCTGGCTGGCTTGTGGAAGGGAGCTGAGGCAATGAGCACCTCGGGGGATGGAAAAACTATTGAGGAGACCCCAGTCTCCCCCCCAGGGGAGAGAAGGAAACTCCAGGGGTCCTCTGGGAGGAGCGGATCATCCCACGGGTGGCCCCTCGGCCTCTAGTCTCCCTGAATGAAGCCAGGCAGGCAGGGTGAGAGGATAAAGAAGGAAGTCTGGTCCTGTCCTTGGGGAGGCCCAGCTGGGAGACCAGAATTGGCATAGCTCCTGCTGAAGGAGAACCAGGCTTGTCTGGAGAGATCAGAGCTGTATGCCTGCATGGGTGAACAGTCTAGGGCATGAGAGGCCAGCCTGCTTCAGAATGATTGGGGCTGTTAGCTAGGTCAAAGAACACCAAACTGGGCACATGGAGACAAACTTTAGTCCTCAGTCTAAGTGCGTCCTTGGGCCAGTCCTGTGGCCCCTCCAGGCTTGGATGATTCATTCATAGAGAAGGGAACTAGTCAGCCTTCCTGGATCCCAGCTCTGATGATGCTCATTCCTGTGGCTCATCTAGGCGGATGTTATTAGGTACAGCAGGGATTAGAAGCCGTCTATAAGGACTGCAACACCTTGGAGAGAGTAGAAAGGTGCCCTGCCCAGAACCAACTATAAGAAATGTCCCTTATGGTGGACTCTGTGTGCCTGGCTTAGTGCGCAGCAGGCAGAGCAGGAGCAGGATTTCTGCCCCTACCTGCTCCATGCTGGGCGTGGATGGCACAATGGGACCCGGAGCCCTGGCTGACCCCTAGCTGTGGTCAGCTAGGAGCCTGCCCTCTGTCTAGGAGCCTGACAGCAAAGGGAGAAGAGGTGAAGGGAAGGGATGTGAGCGGAGGACTGCAGGTTAATTCCTGTCCACTGGCTTCCCAAGCAGAGGGGGGAAGGGATGCTCAACCTGCTCACTGCCCACACCAATCTAGACACACATCTGGGACACAAAACAGAGAGCAGGTGTTCCAGAGTCCAGAGGGGTACCTGGCGTATGAAGAGAGAGTAAACATGGAAATGAAGGCTGACTCTGAGCCAAGGGTCCTCATCTAGCCTCCTGACCATGGACATTTCCAGGGACAGCTGGCCTGCTGCAGGTGACCTTCCTGACACTTCGTGCCTCCAATGTCCTGAGTTCCAAGGTTCCCGCCTGACTCTGAGACTGCTGTAGCCCCTCCTTTCTCCTCACAAGGTTTCACAGTTTACAGAGCACTTTCACACACAAAATCTCATTTGATCTTCAAACACCCAGGTTGGAAACCCATGAAAGGAAGTTGCCAGGGGTCAGGCAACAATCTAGAAAGGGGTCTACTCAGGTCTGGAGGGAAGTCCTGCCGGTCTTGTCTGCCTGACTTGACCAAGGCACCGAGCCCTCTTCTCTCCAGAGGGGTCTCACTCTTTACTGATACAGATAAGAACTAACATCCTCCTCTTCCAAGAAGCTTTCCTGGACTGAAAGAAATGTGATCCATGCAGACCAACAGTGTGGTGTGCCAGAGGGGGCTCACTGTGTTGTAGAGAGAAACCATCAATTCACTGAGCAGACTTCCTGGACTCTCAGATACTCCTTTAAGTTTCCCTTATGGAGTCCTGCTCCTAGTCCTCTCCTCCTCAGTTGGGTAAGAATTCCCAAGGAAAGGCTCAAGTCTCTCCCTCCTCCTCCTTCTTGAAGCTTCCTCAACAAGGTGGCATACCCAAAACTCAAACCCACTTGGAAGGTGAACAATAACTTATTTGAATATGGAAAGCCAGAGCCTGGTTGCAGAGCTGTGGGTTGGGGTATGGAGGGAGCTCTTCAGATGCTGACATCTGGGATGGGACCAAGAAACCATGAGCAGGGGCAGATAGGAGCAGTGGGTTGGTTGGTGGGGGTGGGCAGAGGGTAAGTGCTTGGCATGGGAGTATGTAACTAACTGTTCTAGGTTGGGCTTTGGCTTTGCCACCAAGTGGCTACCTGACCTTGACCTGTTTGGGGCGTCCCAGGTTGCACCAGTGGTAAAGAACCCATCTGCCAATGCAGGTGACACAAGAGACACAGGTTCTATCCCAGGGTTGGGAAGATTCCCTGGAGGAGGGCATGGCAACCTACTCCAGTATTTTTGCCTGGAGACTGCCATGGAGAGGAGCCTGGCAGGCTGTAGTCCTTAGGGTTGCAAAGGGTCAGTCAGTTCCCCTCACTAAGCCTCAGCTTATCCATCTGTACCAGGAGGAGGTTGAGCAGTACAATAATAGTTGTTCAGGCTCTACGTCATGTCCGACTCTTCATGACCCCACAGACAGCAGCAAGCCACGCTTTCCTGTCCCTCACTGTCTCCTGGGTTTTGCTCAAACTCATGTCCATTGAGTTCGTGTAGCAATAGTGATTAATTCATTAGTGAGGAAATAAAATCAGTGAAAACCTACTTGGTCCTAGTCTTGTTTAATGCTGTTGACAAGAGGTGGGGGAGGGGGGCACTGAGACGCCCCTGTACAGGGAAAGAGCGAGGCTCAGAGACACCCAGTCACCTGCCGCAGCTCACAGAGCTAACCCTGCCACAGCCTCGACTGGAGCCAGGCAATCTGACCCCAGAGCACTGTTGTTTTAAGCTGCTGTAGGGCGCCCCTGTAAGGCACCCCCACCTCCCTTTTCTGGCCATAGAGGGGATCACATTTGAAGACATTCGGACAGGCTCCCGGAAGCTAGCTGACTTTCCCAGGCCAGGGCTATGGGGGCAAAGAAAAATCCCAAGGGAAGTCTGGCACTTGCCCTGTAAGGAAGGCTTCCTGGAGGAGGAGGAACTGGTTCTGACAGGGAATCAGAAGGATGTGGGAGGGAGAAGACGGATGGTTTCTCGCTCTGGGTATTTCGGGAGGGTTAAAAGGAGGGAGGTGAGCCCCGGGACTGAGTCCCGGAAGCCGGGCGACAGAGGGGGGTTGTCTCCTCCGCATCCTCGCCCCCAGGTCTCCGCGCCAAAGCTCCTGCTCTGGTCTGCGGCGGGCGGGGTCCGGCTCCCCTAACCCCTCCCCCGGGCGCCCATTGGCCTGCACCCCACCCCCGAGCCTGCGAAGCACGGGGGGAGGCGGTGGTCGGTCGCCTCCCTCCTGCCCCCGGCCTGGCTGCGCGGTGGAGGCGGCGCCTCTCCGGCAAGGCAGACCAGGCTGGGCGGACGCGCGGCGCGGGGCGGGCTAGGGCAGGCCGGGGGCCCCGCGCTCGGGCCCCGGGCGGCGACTGCCAGCGGCGGCGGCTCGGGGCGAGCGTGGTCCCCGCGTGCGCACAATCAAACGCCGCCGCGCAGGGACCCACGGCCACCGGCGCCCGGCGGACACACGGACGCGGAGATCCGGCTCTACGCGCGCTACTCAGCGCACGAGCTCCCCATCCCGGGGCGGAGCGGGGCGCGGACTCGCCGCTGCGCGCCCTCCCCGCGGAGTCTCCCCGGGCAGACCGGCAGCCCGCAGCCCCGCCGCGAGGCCCTTGGGTGAGCAGGTAAGCGCCGCCCCGCCGCCCTTGCCCCTCTACGCCTCGTCCGCCCTCCCCCGACTCCAGAACCTTCGCCCCTCCGGGGCCACGGGACCCCCTCCTCCAGCTCAGCTGTCTCCGCCAGTCGCGTCCTTCACCGACGGAGACCCGGCCAGAGCCAGAGCGGGGCCAACCTCCCGAAACCGAAATGAAGCCCTCTCCCGCCGCAGCTTCCTTCCTGCGCGACACTCTGCCACCCTCCGTCCCGAACCATCCCCCCCTCCACACCCAGTATCTGGGATCGCGCTCCGGAGGGACCGATCCCTGCAACCCGCAGGGGGTGGGATCCGCTAGCTCCCGGGCGCCCCTCCTTGTGCCAGAAGGGAGGACTCGGGGCAGGAAGGCACTGCGACCGGAGGGACGCAGAGGAACCTGTCTACCTACTCCTGAAGCAGACGGACGCAGCTACGCGGATCCGATCGGGAAGGCAACGCTGGAGGGTTCCCTGGGGGCTGGGTACCGCAGTCTTCATGGGGTTTGAGGGGTGGGCTCGGGACATGCTGTGTAGAGGGTGAAGTACGGGCCAGCGTATATAACGTTCCCGAGTAGTGACACCTTCGCAGTGGTTCGAAAGAGCGTTGTCTCTGGGTTTCCCGCGGTGCAGAGGCAGGGATCGGGATGCCTGGGTTTCTGCGGTTCCGCGAGGAAACGGCCCACGGGGGCCTGTGGGAGAAACGTGTCGGTCTCCCCTGGCTGAAGTGGGCCCGCCTGAGATGCGACCCCTGCCCGCTTCCTTAAAGGCACAGGCTCCCGCTGCAGCTGTGGGAGGCAGGGGCTCGCAACCTGGGCAGGCAGGACCTGTGCAGGTTGGCAGGAGGGGGTTCGGGGGCCGGAAGCGGGGGTGGTGGGTTAGAAGCATCCAGAGTGCCTCTGGATGGAGCTAGACACTCAGGAGGGAGCCCAGCCACAAATTGATTGTATTTCATGTGGAGCTGGGAGTGGAAGCTCACCCCTGGAAGGTGCTGAGACCCCCTTTGAAAGCTGCTGGGGGAGGGAGGGTGGACCCTTGCCAATTCTCCAGAGGATTTCTATGCTTTTAGTACAGGTGCATCAGTCTCCTTTATCTCCTCCAGCACCCTCCTCCCCACTACCAAAAGAAAAGCCATGGCATTTGGCTTTTCCAGTGAGCAGCCCTGTGGGGGGTGGGGGGCAGCTGGGGAGTGAGAGGGGACTACACACACAGTCAGAGGCGGGCAACTTTCCCTGGAGAAAGGCAGAAAAGGGTTCTGAAGGTTGGGCTAGAGGCTTTTGAGTGGCTGTGGGCCTCTGGAGGGGTTAAAAAAACTATATGAACCTTTGAGGGGTTGGGGTGGGGTGGGGAGGAGCAGCACTCAGATTATCTCAGAAGGCCAGCCTGAGTTGGTGTTGGGTGCTGGTGGGGTTGGCAGAACCTGGCAGTACCTACCCAGATGAATCTGGGGATCCTGCTCCCTTCTGACCTTGGGGAGGACAAGCAGAGGTGCCAGCCTGGACACCAGTCAAAATTTGAGTTTATAAATTAGAAATAGAACACACTGGGGCAGGCCCTGGCCAGATCTTTTAAACAGTTCATCAACAAGTGTGTGTGGGGTGACCAGGGAGGCAAACCCAGTGCCTTCCCGCCCCTGCCGTGGGTCATTCGTCCATGATTCTGTGCCTGGGACAGGATGGATGACTCTGTTTACTCCGTTTGCAATGAGAGGGAATGTCTATGGGGAGATTCCTGAAGGACTTTTGCCTATGTTCTGGGAACTAATCAGGCTGAAAGATCCATTAAGTCCTGTTTTATGTCAGGTTCAGGCGGGCAGGGAGTTGATTAGAGAAACAACCCATAAAAAGGGTGGCCACCCTTTTTACGCGGCCACCCCTCTCTGCCATGTCCCTACTTTGGGAAACTCCCTCGATTCGTGTTGAATAATCCAAATAAAACAAAATGGGGATTTACAGATCAACATATACACCTAGAAGGCTGGGGAAGACAAGACTTAAGGCCGCAAAGTGGCTTTCTTCCTGGGGATGTGGCCTCAGGTTATGTGTCCCAGGTATTCGGTGTCATAGATTTCCCTGACCAGAGCTGGCACTAAGTGGAGGGCACTTTGTGCTGTCTGCTGGAGGGCAGAACCAAGGAGTGCCAAGCACAAAGCACAAGCTCAGCTCAGTGCCAGAGAGGCCTCGCGTCCCCAGGAGCCACCCCAGTGTGGAGCCAACATTTGGGGGTGACAGTGGGTTTCCTGTCTGGGGTGGTATGTGAGCAGAGATCCCATGCCCCAGACAGGTAGGCCTAGAGCCCCTGGAAGCCTGAATGGGGGAATGGAGGAATCTATGAGTCTGGGGTCTGAATGGGCTGGGACTAGTGGTCTGGCTGCCTGGCAACGTGCAGTCTGGAAACTCATCGGCTGCAGCATGCTTGTACTGAGCCCTGGATGCTGTCAGAGGCACATGGTGACAGCCACCCCCACAGTGACACACAGAGAGGGAGTGACACACCGCTGGGGTGGCATCAAGGCTTCCTGTGACACCTGCCAGAAAGCCAGGGCAAACATACAGCCGAGAGCAGCATACGTAGGGACATGGGGACACGCACATGGACATGGAGACACACCCTCTCACACAAATCTGGACACGCCCGGGGACTGAGCTGTCTGTTCACGAAGATCACAAAGTCTTCCTTAATGAGTGTCCATGTGCACGACTTTGACAGTGAATGGGGAAGGTGTGTGTGTGTTGCGTGAGGCTGGAACCAGGGTTGGCAGGCTTTTTCTGCAAAGGGCCAGATAGTAAATTATTTTAGGCTTTTGCTGGCTGTACACTCCGTTGCAACTGCTTCATTCTGCTGTCATAACGTAAAAGCAGCCATAGATGCTACTTATGCAAATGAGCAGAGCTGTGTTCTGATGAGCTTTATTTATGGCCACAAATTTGATTTTCACACAGTTTTCCTGTGTCATGAAATATGAGCCTTTTGATTTTTTTTTCCTGACCATTTGAAAATGTAAAAACCATTTTTGGCTCCCTGACTGTATAAAAATAGGTGACAGGCTGGATCCAACCTGCTAGAAGGGTTTGTGATCTCCTGGGCTATAGGTTAGCAAAGAGAAGTGGTTTAAGGGGTGGAAGAAGGGAGGAACTTTAGTCCTGGGGGCCCACATTGCTCTAGGGGCCCTGGATGCCTATCTTCACCCTGCCTGGAGCTCAGGGTACCCGTCTATTTAATGCCTGACGTCAGCATCCTATCCTAGACAAGCTTCTGCTGGGTTCATGTTATGCATCTCCCACACTAAGGACACCTGGAGGCAGTGTTCATGCCTGGAAATGAAAGGCTAGCACGTCACTGGACTCACCAAACAGGTCCTGAGCCCCTCTCCCATTCACCCTGTTGGCCAAGGACATGCCCAGCTCCACCAGGACAAAAACCCGCGGGGAAACCTAAACATGCCCCTTGTTTTCAGACAAGACTTCAAACTCACAAAGACAAGGATGAGACCTGAAACAGCCCAGGCAGGGAGGGGTGAGGGGTTTCCTCATCTAGGTCTGGTAGTTGTCAGAGGAGGGTGAGGCCAGAGGAGGTGGGTGCAGCCAGGCTGGGCTTCCTGGAGGTGGTGATAGGAGGTTGTATTGGCCTTGTGGAATACCTGGACTCTCTCATCCCAGCTCCATGCGTTGCCTTAGCTGTCACTTTTCTCCCATGGCAAATGGGCACCACAGAGGGGTGGCTGGGGAATAAAACAGAGTTCCTTTGCGGATATCTCTGAACGTTCCAGCTTCTGATTTAAGGCTGTATGGTGGACTGGGTCCTGCTGTTTCTTCTTATCCTCCTGTCCCCTTCTGACATTTCTTTCCTGCCCTTTCCCCGGAGGAGAGGCCTGGGAGATCTCTCCCCACTTTCTCAAGTCTCTGGATTCTCTCTTCCACTTCCCATTCCGCTGCCCTTCCCTGCCCAGACTCCCGTCTCCTCTACGTGGATTCCAGGTTTTCTGCTTGTGTTTTCTCCTTCCACCCAGCTCACCAGCCTTCTGAAGAATATACCCTAAATGAGAAGCTTAGCACTTCAGTCCCCTGCCTGAAACTCTTCAGTGCCCCAGCCCTCTCTCCTGTAACTAGGCTGCTGCGACCCTGGCACCCCAGACTGGCACCAACCTTCCACCGTCTCACCACCCCCCACCTTGCTGGGTCCTTCAACACCCTTCAGTCACCTTTCTAAACTCATCACCAGGCACCCCTCAGAGTTTTAGGGTCCCCACCGAGTGCCCTACTTGTGCCAGGTGCCAGGCAGAGCTGGCCCTCTCTTCCAGAGGTCAACATCCACTCCAAAGGGGGGCAGTGCAAGAGGGTCAGTGCAGATGGCTACGCTTTCCATGCCAGCTGCCCCTAGCCTCAGCCCCTGCCTGGGAGGTGCACAGTCACCCATCCACAAACCAGTGTCTGCTTCCTGTTCCTGCTCCCCCACTGCTGCACTCTCCTCCCCACCCCACACCTCCCACTGCCTTCCATCACTTCCCACCCCTCCTCATGCTTTCCCCTTTCTTTTATCTTCTCTTTCCTTATTTCCATCCTTCTCCCTTCTTCCTTTTCCAGGCCCTGGGGGGCTGTCCCTGACAGAGGATTCCTAGGACCCTTCAGGGATAGGAGATGCGTCTGGACTACCTAGTGTGGAATGGTTTGGGAGCGTGACCTTGGGAAAGACTCTGGGTCACTTTGGGCCTCAAACCCTCACCTATGAAATGGAACATTACTAACAATGGGCGGGCTTCCCTGGTGGCTGAGAAGAATCCGCCTGCGATGCAGGAAACCCAGGTTCAGTCCCTGAGTTGGGAAGATCCCCTGGAGATGGGAATGGCAGCCCATTCCAGTATTCTTGCCTAGTGAATCCCGTGGACAGAAGAGCCTGGCGGGCTACAATCTATGGGGTTGCAAAGAGTTGGATATGACTGAGTGACGAACATACACACTCACACACACTACTGGTGCCCATGTGTGCCCAGCCTTTCCTGAGCCCAGGCTCCCTATGTGTAAGAATCGTAGGAGACCCTTTCAGGGACATGACTTCTGTTTCCTGCTGTGCATAGGCCTCCAGGAACCAGACTTTGAAAGGGGAACATTTGAACATCAAAGAAGAACATTCGCATTAATGATTAATCTGTCCATTGCCAGAACACCCCTCACTGCAGCACTGGGCACTGACCTTTATCAGCTCTGACCTTATTGGTGAGAAAAGAGGTTCTTCTTTCCCAGAAACAAGTAAAGTTCCCTCCATTTGGGGGGTGAGTTGGAGGGGCAGTGTTTCATCTTTCAGCCTTCCCTCTCTGGTCCCCTGTACTAGGAGGGAGAGGAGGAAGTGGGGGGTGGGTGCTGCTCAGGTTTCATGAGTAAAGGGAGCATGTGTTGAGTAAGGGAGATGAATGGTCCGCTTTCTCCAGGTCGTCTTTGATCTGGTGTCCAGGCTTGGCACTGCTCCGTGATGGGGACGAATGCTGAACGGCCAGAGGAGATGGATGCCAATAGGAGATGCCTCGACTCCATGAGGACAGAGGGGGGACCCAGAGCTATGCGGCTGCATGGAGAGGAAGAGTGAGATGCTGCCCTCCTCCAGTGGGCGCTCCCAGGAGGCAGAGGAACCTGTGCTGCTCAGGGCCCGCCTGGAAGGATGTGGTGGAAAGACAGCAAAGCTTCCCCTGAGGGCCGTAGAGAGGGCTGAGGTCCCGAGCGCAGGAGCTGGACCATCTCAGCAGGGAGGGCTACAGAGAGGGTCCCGCAGGGTGTGGGGCAGCGTGGGAGGTGCTGCATCGTCTCCAGGTCCCCTCCCACTCCATGCAGAGCCCAGCGAGTCGCCGCTGGCTCCGGTGTGCTGACTGATGATGCTGTCTTCCTGTGTGCCTGGCGCAGTGGCTCGCTGCAGGACGCGGCTGCTCTTTCTGTTCCTGACCCAGGCCAGTCGCTGGGCTTGTGGGTCCTGAGAAGGGCAGGCCGTCCCAAGTCTGGAGGGGGGAGCCGGCTCCCCTGTAGTCCGCAAATTTGTCACACATCCATTCCTGCCAGGCAAGGCTCTGGGACTCTCTTTTGGGTGACCTTGGGAAGTGTCTCCCCTACTCTGGACTCAGTTTCCCCACGGGAAGCTCAGTACCATGGGGAGGTGGCCTTCAAAGTCCATTTCAGGTCTGAAATGCTACGTCTGTCGTGAACTCTTCCTAAGGAGGGTGCTTCAGACTAGAACTGTGGGTAGAGGGGTAGCAGACGGCCTCACTAGTCCCAGGGGATGTGAGAGGGATTGCTATTAGGATACCAGTGGATTCTGAGCTGGCCTTCCTTTTAGCGATAACAGAGAGTGGGGAGCATAGGGATGCGGTGCACAGGCTTTGAAGCCAGGCTCTTTCGGTTCACTCCCCGGCTCTGCCACGTGCTGTGTGGCCTTTGGGCAGTCACCTACCCCTCTGTGTCTCAGCCTCCTCAGCTGAAGAACGAGGATAATGCTAGTAATGACGACGTAGGTTTGGGGCAGGTGAAATGAGTTGATGTATATTTATTGTTAGGAAGAGTGCCTGGCACGTACTGAGTGTTTAATAAATGTTAGCCATTAGTGAATAAAAGTGCAGCAGACCTGATGTTCCCATTTTGAGTATGACAGAGAGCTTCCCTGGTGGCTCAGATGGTGAAGAGTCTGTCTGCAATGCAGGAGACCCAGGTTCAACCCCTGGGTCGGGAAGATCCCCTGGAGAAGGGAATGACAACCCACTCTAGTATTCTTGCCTGGAGAATTTCATGGACACAGGAGCCTGGTGGGCCCCATACAGTTCATGGGGTTGTAAAGAGTCAGACATGACTGAGGGAATAACACTTATGGGGGTAGGATGATAAAAAAAAAAGCCTGAACACAAGGTGGTAAGATAATAATAGTTAAGATATGGATAGTCCTTATTGGGAGCCAGGATATACTCTACTGTCTATGGTTTATTGTTATTTGGTTTGGTTTGTATTGTTTGTTGTTTGTTTTGTTTGTTTTATTGTTTGGTTTTGTTTGTATTGTTTGGTTTTGTTTGTATTGTTTGTTGTTTGTATTGTTGTGTGGTTTATTAATCGCTAACTCATGTTCAACTCTTTCGGGACACCATGGACTATAGCCCACCAGGCTCCTCTCTCCATGGAATTTCCCAGGCAAGAATACTGGAGTCGGTTGCGGTTTCCTTCTCCAGGGGATCTTCCCGACCCAGGGATTGAACGCGGGTGCCAGTGCAGGTGGATTCTTTGTCACTGAGCCACCAGGGAAGCCCTGTCTGTAGTTCACTTACATGAATTGGTTGACGCCTCCTGCTGCTGCTGCTGCTAAGTCGCTTCAGTCGTGTCCGACTCTGTGCGACCCCATAGACGGCAGCCCACCAGGCTCCCCCATCCCTGGGATTCTCCAGGCAAGAACACTGGAGTGGGTTGCCATTTCCTTCTCCAATGCATGACAGTGAAAAGTAAAAGTGAAGTCACTCAGTCGTGTCCGACTCTTAGCAACCCCATGGACTGCAGCCCACCAGGCTCCTCCATCCATGGGATTTTCCAGGCAAAAGTACTGGAGTGGGGTGCCATTGCCTTCTCCATGATGCCTCCTAGGAACGTCTATGAAGTAGGTATTATTATTCTCATTTTACATATAATTGAATTAAGGAAAAGAAAAGTTAAGTGGCTTGCTTGAGGTCTTTAAGCTTAAAACTCTAGCAAAATGGTTCTCAAGTCCACCATACTAAATGCCGGTATGTAGTTTAATTGCCTTCAGAGCAGTTGCAAAAACTGGTTTATCTCAGCAGAGCCTGGACCCAGGAGACAGAGCCTGGGAATATTGGTGAGCTGGTCATCCTGAGCCACACGTGTGGTGGGGATGAAAGAGCCTAGCATCCATCCTGAGGGAGAGGAGAGTCCAACCCCAGGCTGCAGTGGCCAGGCCTGACCGTGGCCCTTATGAGGGTCACTGACAGCTTGGGGGAGTACAGAAGAGGGAGGCAGCCTTGGCAGGGAGCAGGGGACAGGGCTGGGAGTGGCAGACCCAGGGGTTACGTTTGGAAGGGCTTTCCTGGGACAGAGGACCCCCCATGTGGTCCAGATGTACATGAGGTTTGGGGCAGGTGGCCTCAGACTGTAAGCTCTAAGTGTTGTACAGTGGTCTTGGGGTGGGGGTCTGGGAAAAGAGGTGAGCCTGAGATTACATCCTGAGACCAGGTTCCCAGCTGAGGTTGGAGAGGGGGATGATCAAGGCCTTGGAGCCTGCAGGTTCCCTCTCTCCATGCCTTGGTGAGTGATGTCTGTGTCCTGTTGGGCAGAGGGCAGACTGTAGTTGGGGAAGGTGAACTAGAGAGGGCAAATATGGGGATCAGGAACCTGGCTCTAGTTCCAGAGGAGGCCCCGTATTGAGAGCATCCCCTCTACCATCCGGCACAGGGTGGGGGTGGGGTGGGGGTTACACCGCTCTCTTGGTTCTCATCATTGTCTGAGCAGCCTGGTGACAAAGCAGAGAGCTGGGGGATGGTTAGGCAGTTAGGCTGGGGCCTCTGCTCCAGCTTGTTTTTAATCCACTGCAGGGATAAGCATCCTGCAAGTCAGGGCATCGTGTGTGTGTGTGTATGGATGTGTTTGTCTGTGTGTCTGTGTGTGCATGCTCATATGTGTGTGTACCTGCAGCCCCATCCAAATCCAGATAAACCTGCTGCCTCTAAATACCTAAATGCGTTTTGCAGAATGAGTGCGTGTATGGTTATATGCACTAATAATCCGATAAATGTACCTGAAGATGTAAATCTCTGTGTGATGCATCTGTGCATACCTTTGTTCTGCGCTCTGTGAGGGTGCCTTGGCATTTATGTGAAGGTGTGTGGAGTTGTCTGTCAATCCCCGAAGGAGTTTCCACCTTCATTATTCCACACTTGGGTGTTTGTATTGATGCCTTCAGGTGGGCGCTCTGGGGGTAAAGTCTCTCTCTGTGGAAATGATGTGTCGTTATGCTCTTCTCTGTAGACCTGTGTGTGTGTGTGTGTGTGTCTGAGAGAGAGAAAAAAAGAGCACCAGTCCTCAAAAACAAACTCCTTCTGCTTGCCTGCTGCCACCCACTTGCCTCCTAGAACAACCACAACGGGGCCAGACACTTGCTCTTCCAGGCTAATTCTCTTGGTTCTATTAAGTTAAGGTTAAAGCAAAGGCTTTATAATGCTGTCTCTCCATGAGAATTTAAACAACACTGGTACCTGGGCCCAGCCTAAGGGATTCTGACTCAGTTGGGTGGGGGTATTTTTAAATGCTCCTCAGTGACTCTGCCGGAGAAGGCAATGGCAACCCAATCCAGTACTCTTGCCTGGAAAATCCAATGGACAAAGGAGCCTGGCAGGCTGCAGTCCATGGGGTTGCGAAGAGTCGGACATGACTGAGCGACTTCATTTTCATTTTTCACTTTCACACATTGGAGAAGGAAATGGCAACCCACTCCAGTGTTCTTTCCTGGAGAATCCCAGGGATGGGGGAGCCTGGTGGGCTGCTGTCTATGGGGTCGCACAGAGTCGGACACGACTGAAGTGACTTAGCAGCAGCAGCAGCAGTGATTCTGCTGGACAGCCCAAGTTGAGGACTGCCAGGGTGGTCGACGGAGGTGTGGGGGGCACCAGCCTTGTCCTGGGTGGAAGCTTCTCTGACCCCAGGCCCCATCAGCCTTTGCTCTGCATTGCAGCACGTGTGGGAGAATTAGCCCAGATATCGGAGGCTTCCTGCCTTAGTAGCTTTTCTGAGTCCTTAGTCTCCAGCATCTTTTGAGGCACTGTGGGCCCTTCCAGCCAGGTGTGTAGGGAGCACCAGCTCTCTGAAGACAGGGCCTTGGCCTCCCTAGGGTTAGTGGAGATAACGGATTCCCCTGGGGACCACCAGTGCCAAGTTGTGCCAGAGGCAGCCTGTGGCCCCATGGGTGTGGAGGGTTCTGGGAGGGGATACAGAGGATAAAGCCTGTGCCTGGGGTGCCCGGGGTGCTGGGGCCAGTGTTTCCCCAGCCTGCCCAGTCCTTCTTGACCTGCAGGGGAGAGAAGGGGCCAGCATCCCTGAGGGCCCCCTGGCCTTCTCAGAGCATCTCTTGGGGATACCCAGGGCCCCCTCAGTATTTCCAAGTGGCCCCTAAAAGGCAGAACAGCAGGTAGGTAGAGAAGGTCCCCCTTTCCTTGAATGTTCCTAAAATTGTTTTTCTTTCTTCTTTTGGGTGCTTATTTGTCACCAGATTGAGCTTGAAGAGGTGAGGAGAGGAGGGAGGCATGAGGAGGCAGAAATTCCGGGGGCACAGAGGGCCCTGGAGTGATGGCTGCTCTGCCCATTGAAGGGGGTGTACAAGGACTCATGGTTGGGATGCAGCCTCTTGGGTCTCCCCATGGATGCAGCGCCGGCACCTATGGGTTAGTGGTGGCCCTGATATGGGCCTAGTCAATATTTTTGTAATAATTTAATAGTAATAATAACTTTTAATTACTGTTTAGTACTTCATTGTATGGCTATGCTGGGGTCTATTAACAGTGCCTGCCTGATGAATGGTTGGCTGCCCCATTTTTATTTTTATTTTTTGCTGTTGGTGCTATTTTAAATGATGCTGCAGTGAACATTCTTGCATATGCTTCTTTCTGTACAAGTGCAGATATCTCCCTGGGATAGATACCCAGATGCTGAATTGCTGGCGTGGAGGCATATCAATTACTGATTGATTTTAGAAGTAGACCGAACTGTTCCTCTGGGCAGGTGCTGGGGCTCCCTCAACCTCCTCACTTGACTCCCTTTGCCCTGTCTGGTCCCTGGGAGCTCTGAAGGGGAGATCCTTGAGGTCTGAGCACATCCTCCGCAGCATCACGTTTTGTCTGTTGCATTGGTGATGGTTTTATCCTGGAGGCGGAGTGGGCTGAGGCAGGGTGAAAGGATGTTATGTTTGTTGGGGACCAGGCTCGGCTGCTGGAATAAAGCGGCCCTGTATGAGTTGGAGAGAAGAGCAGCTCCTTGTCACATAGCAGCCGGCAGCTAGGTGGGCCTTCAGGCTGGCAGGGAGGCTCAGCGCCCCAGGGCCCACTCTGTCATCCTGGCTGCCCCTGGCGAGTTGTTCCCCATCCCTCAGGTGTTATCCTGACTGCTCCGTCCAAACTGGGTCTGGGGAGGGGAAAGAGCAGCAGGGGCAAACACGTGCTGCCTTAGGGATAGGTGGTATTGAGGTGGCACACGTCATGTCACCCACATTCCATATGTGGGAAATTCATCACATTCTTGCCCTCAAGAGCAGGAGGGACCCGGAAATATCCCCTCCGGGTGGGCATGTATGTGCCAGCTAAAACTTTACCCCTGTGGAGGGAGATCCAGGGACACAGTCATCTGCTGCGGAGGAGAAAGCCATCCAGACCATTCTTGTAGTCCGATGGGCACCGGGGCCAGCGGGTTCCCTGCTGTGGCCTCAGTGCCTGGTACTGAGCAGGTGCTCAGCAGATGCTTGTGTGTTAGAAGAATAAAGAACCGCACATACAAAGGCATGGACGGGGGTACCCTTAGAGGCTTTGCTGTGCATTGGGGAGAGGGACTGTCCCTGCCCCTCCTGTGCCACTGAACCTGCAGGACTCATGCTTTTCCTTTCTTTCTAGCCTATAGACACGTGGGGTTGAGCAGTGGCAGCTGTGAATGAGAGGTGGGCGGCACTGGCCTGAGCCGCCTTCCAGGCTGAGAAGCGTCATGGCCAGCATCGCGCAGGCCTCCCTGGCTGCTCTCCTCCTGCTGCCTATGGTGAGGACCCAGGACCCGCGCCGCCCCCCGCGCCTGTGCCCCCCCCAACCAACGCCATGACCAGCCAGAGCCCCAGGCTCACTCAAGCTCCCACCCCAGATAACCTGTGTCTTTTGTGTGCTCTCAGCCAGGCTCAGTTCACATGGCTGGTATCTCTGCCTGTAGAGATGCTGGTATCTCTGTCCCCACTGGACCATCCCGCACCATTGTGTGCATTGAAAAGGGTGCTTCTTCCTGAAGACCTTGTACCGGTTTGACAAGAAATTGTTACATAATTTACAAATTGATTATGATAGTAATATATGTGGGCTTCCCTGGTGACTCAGAAGGTAAAGAATCTACCTGCAATGCAGAAGACATCCAGGTTCAGGAAGATTCTCTGGAGAAGAGAATGGCTACCCACTCCAGTATTCCTGCCTGGAGAAATCCATGGACAGAGACACCTAGCAGGCTAATAGTCCATGGGGTCACAAAGAGTCAGACATGATTGAGTGACTAACACACACACACGTGTGGCAGCCTTTAGAGTTGTGCAGTATACAACCTGCTCAGCTGTATTCAGGGGCCCTCATTAGGGAATTTTGATCCTAATTCCCAGGTTACTAGTCTCTGGCAGGCTAGAGCTCAGAAGCCTCTCCCTGACCAGGAGGGATAGGGTGGAGGGTTTCCAGGCATTGCCGCCCCGCTCCTCTATCTGGGAATTCTGACCAGCGTAGATGCAGCTCTATTCAGAGCCCTGGATGCCAGTCCTGCCTCTGGCTCGCCTTACTGTGTGACTGCAGACAAGCCCAGCCCTTTCCCTACACATCTGTGAACAGTCAGCGCTAGACTGGATCCCTGAGCCCTGCTCTTGGCAGCCTGTGATGCCTGGAACCTGCCTCCACACCTACCAACATCCCCTTGTGAAACTATCCCTGCCCTGGGGTTTTAAGCAGAAGTGACAGCATGCATGGGCTTTGAAGTTATTTGATCCTACACTTAATCCAGTATCTGCTGCTAACCAGCAGGCAGTATGACCTTGAGCAGGAGTTGTTTTTAACTTCTTTGAGCCTCAGTTTTCCTCTTTTGTAAAATGGGGCAGGAGTAAATGAGCACGGTTAGTAAGCACCATGCAGTGCTATCACTGTCCTTCGCCTGTGGCTCCTGGGCCCCCAGAGGAGAGAAAGGATGAACTCTCTCAACCAACTCTCTCCTCTCTCTCACCCGCTGCTTGCTTCCCTAAAGTGCAGCTCGGGGTCTCTGGAGCTGGACTGCACGAATTTGAATTCTGGCTGTTCAGTCTACTAAGCTGTGTGACTCTGAGCAAGTTTCTTAACATCTCTGTGCTTAGGTTTCACATCTGTCGAATGGGAAATGATAAAAATAGTGCCTACTTTGTAGTACCCTTGATATACATGTGTGCACGGGTAGGACAGGGTAATGCACGCACTTTAGTACGGTGCTATCTATGTATTTGCTAATGTTATGGTAAAACGTGGAAACTGAGAGCCAAGGAGGCGGGTGGGATCTGCCTGGGTCCCACACTGAGCTGGTGAAGTGGAAGAGTCCTCATGGCATTTGTGACGAAGCGGAGGTGCTGCTACTTCTGAAATCTCTCGGTCACTGTCCTCTTCTGCTTTTGCTTCCCACCTCCACTGCCCCTGAGGCTTAAGTAGCCGGGCTTGTCAGTGAACCTCCCTGCTCCTCCCTACCATTTATCCCCTGTGTCCCCTGCAGGCCACCACCATGCACTCCGACTGCATCTTCAAGAAGGAGCAAGCCATGTGCCTGGAGAAGATCCAGAGGGTGAATGACCTGATGGGCTTGAATGACTCCTCCCCAGGTGAGGATGGTGGTGGGGAGGGCCACCACCTCCGGCACACCTAGGATCAGCCTTAGAACTGATGTCCCCGCCTCTGGCCATCTACAGAAAGTGGTGGAGGATACAGGTCCCTGGGTCCTTCAGAAAGCCCTTTGGGGCGATGGAGCCCTGGATCTGCTCTGGGCAGTGATGCTGGGATTGCCCTCCGTGGGGATGGCCTGCCTAGATGCCTCCCTCTGAAAGGGGCTATTCCAGGTGACTGCACGTGGCTGCCTTCACTCCCATGGGGGCCGAGAATGAGCTGGTATCTGGGTTGGGCAGCCAACGGCTGTCAGAGAGCTCATTAGCAGGCAGCCTGGGTCTCGTGGCAGGAGGGACACAGCTGTTGCTGGTGGCCAAGCTAGAGAGCACCTGGTCAACTGAGAGCATGAGGTGTGGGATCACACCCATCTCCGCTGCTCACTCATCAGAGGGCAGAGAACAGGGTGGCAGCAGGAAACCCAGCCCTGTGTGTGTCTGGTGCTGCTGTTCTCCTGGGGCTGCTATGAGCATGGGGGGCAGGAGGCTGCTTCCTTAGGCTGAATGGTGCCACACATTGCAGGACATTTAGTGTCCCTAGCTCTCCCATTAGATGCCTGTACCACCCCCTAATCTCAGTGACAGCCCCCCAAACCTCACATTACCAGATGTCGCAAGGGAGTGGCATGGCCCCTGGCTGCTAACCAGTGGCCCTGTGTACCCTTTCCTCCTATGGGACACTGAGGCCCATAGAGCAAGGGCACCCTGACCCCAGCAGAGCCAGGAGGAGGGTCTGCATGGGAAGCTGGGGACTTGAGGGTAGGGGGTATCACTGGAGAACGCCTTAGACTTTCGCATGTCTCAGTCACTGGAAGGTGGGACTCTCTGCCCCGTCTAGAGGGATCTGCTTTTCTCTTTGGTCCTCCCCATTCTCAGGGAGTTCTGAGTACCATTTATTTAAATACTTGGTTAGTGTTCAGTTCAGTTCAGTTCAGTCGCTCAGTCGTGTCCGACTCTCCACGACCCCATGAATCACAGCACGCCAGGCTGCAGATCACTTAATTGCAATGGTCCCTCTGGGCTGAACTCCCTAGCCAGTCAGCTCAGCGAACATTAACTAGTAATGGAGTCCTTCTCAGCCATGCTGGCCTTTCCCCCCAGCCATGCTCTTGTTCAGCCCTAACCTGAGGCCAAAAGTGTATCTGAGGCCCCACCAGCCAGGGCAACCAAGGCCGGGGGCCCAGATGGGCACACGTTTGCAAGGAACTCAAAGAATAGCTGATCCAGGCCTCTTGTCTAGAGGATGGGAACATGGAGTCCAGAGGGCAGCAATTCTTTGGAACCATGGGAAGAGGGAGTGTCAGACTCAGTTGGGCCTGGAACCCAAACACCCTGCCTCCCAGCCCGAGGCCATTGTTCCTGAATCCCAGGTCTCAGACATACTCGGGACTGAGTGGTAGGGAGCGTCAGGTAGGGACAGGTAGAGATGGGGACAGGCCCACAGGTGTGCAAGTAGATCGCGCCCATGGAGCCCTGAGCAGGAGGATGACAAGAGGCCCCGGCTGCAAGGGTATGCTGGCAGAAGTGTGACGTGGGCGAGGCGGGTGTAATGATGGGTACCACCCAAGGGGGCAGGCCAGAACCACTGGGAGGGGCTCTCACCCCCAGGTGTTCTCAGGAGAGGACGGAGGAAAGGAATTCTCTGTGGGGAAGGATTCATGGAGAAGATGGCATTTAAACCAGATCCTTGGTCCTCACACCTGGCTGCGTGTGCCTCAGGCCAGGCAGCTTTTAGGAAAATGTAGCCAAGACCCAGTCCAAACCAGTTCAACCAGAACCTCAGTCTGTCCTAGTCGCCATGACTTTTAAAGGCTCCCCAGGCGATTCTGATGAGAAGCTAGGCTGAGTTAGGCCCTGGGGAGGGGTAGCTCTTGATGGTAGGTGAGAACTGAGGGGTGGATGATTGGGGAGAACGTTCTAGGCTGAGGGAACCACAGCAGCAAGAGGCAGATGGGGAAGGGGAGTGGGTCAGTCCCTATATCTGGAACCCTGAATTGGAGTCGGTGGGGTGAGCTAGAGGGAGGCATGGCTGAGGGCCAGGGAGCCGGTATCTGTGTGTCCACTGCCACTGGAGCTGGAGGTAGGAGGGGATGGCACTGGGGGCTTCTTCCCCCAAGCTGCTATCTCTCCAGCTTTTCCTAGGACACCACCTGGACCTCGCTCCTCTAACCCTGCCTCGAGGACCCTGTGAGTCAGGTCACCCTCCAGCCTGATCTCAAGCCTGTGGGAGAATTCCACTGACCCACCCACTGGCTCATTCACTCACTCACTCACTCATCCCCTTGCCCTCTCACTCATTCAGCTCTCACAACAAGCTGGCATCTTGGGCCCTGCCTGTGGAGTGCGATCAAGGTCAGAGGAAGGATGAGGGCCTGCCGAGAGAGAACCCTACCTGTAGAGTTCTCCTGGGGAGTGTGGAGACATCTCTGGGGAATAGGTCAGTGCAGTTCAGACCATCTGGGAAGGCTTTCTGGAAGAGCAGAGAGGGGTCAGGGACCAGATTTGCGCTTTGGAGGGCAGATGGGGAAGCCAGGGAAGTTTCAGGTTGGGGCTGACCCTAGTAAAAGTAGGAAGGAGGCAGTGAGTATGGTCGGAGGGAATTGTGACAGCTGGCACTCAGATACTAGGGGCCAGGTTCTAAATCATTACACATTCACAATTGCATAGCACAGCTCATTTAAACCTCACCGACCTACGAGCCAGTCAGCATTTTCCTCCCATTTTCTGGATGAGGCTGTACAGACTCACAGAGGGTAGGTCACTACCTGTTACCTGGTAAGTTATACAGCCTGGAAGGGTGGAGCCAGGACATGCCTTTGATCCTTCAAGAGTTCGTGCTCTCTGATCACTAGACTGCATTTTGGCTCAGAAAGGAGGGAGGAGACAGCCCCACCCCCGCCTCCCCCTGGCTGCAGTGAAAGGTCACAGGGCAGAGGAAGTTGAAATGAGGCTGGAGAGAGGACTTGGGAGAGAGGAGAGGCTTACATCTGCACCCCCTGCCGCCCACCCTCCTGAAGGCCTGCAATTTTCTTGGCTACTAAAGGCCAGAGGGTGTTTGTGTTTCCAAGGGCCGGGCTGGCTGGAGGCCTCAGCCTCTAGTGACCTGCTTGGCTAGGTCTCCCAGGCCCCAGCTTCAGCCTTATGGAAGGAGAGGGGCAGGTAGAGGGGAGGCGTGAGTGTCCAGCTCAGCTTACTTCAGGGTTCCTTCCTGCTGGCTGAGGTTGGAGGAGCCCCACCTTGAGGGTCCTTCAGAGCAGGGGACCTCTGGGTACTCCAGTGCAGATGTCCTGGGAGATATCTGCCATCCTGTCAGCTGCCAGGGCTTGGGCTTGACTCAAGACTCAGGCTGGGTCCTCGGAGCATCCTTGGCTTCAGGTTTAACACACTTATGAACCATGGGTAGCCATTCATCCCATCGCGCTTTGTAGAACTTCGAGGAGCATTTAAAGATGATGATGGTCAGGCCTTTCTCAAAGCAATGTGGGGAGAATTTGGGCAGGGTGGCACTTGTTGAGAGTGTGTGTTAAAAGCCTCTCAATGATTCTAGAGTATATCCAAGTTTTAGAACCACTGGTTTGGTCAGAGAAGACCATCCTCCAGGGTGCTCATGTCAGCTCAGGCCAGAGAGCAGTGCTCAGGGTCCAGGCAAACCCAGCTGGGAGGCAAGAGTCCCATCTGACAGTAACCAAGAGTCAGCAGTTGTGCGTTCTGGTATTGATATCTGTGCCTGGGGCGAATGGAGAGGGACCAGCTCTCCTGCTACACCCCTTCTCTGCACCTCCCCTGCCCTTCTGTCCCAAGCACACGCGCTATGCATGGAATATTGGTCAAGGGTCAGCCAGTGTCACTGAAATACACCTGAACAAGGAAATCTGTCAGCCTGTTCCAGTGACTGTGAGTGTGAATTCACGACAACATTTTTATATATATTTTTATGCTGATGGCTCAGCAGTGAAGAATCCGCCTGCAATATAGGAGATGTGGGTTCAATCCTGGATCAGGAAGATCCCCTGGAGGAGGAAATGGCAACCCACTCCAGTATTCTTGCCTGGAGAATCCCATGGACAGAGCAGCCTGGTGGGCTACAGCCCAAAAGGTCACAAAATTGACTGGACATGACTAAGCAATTGAGTATGAGCATGTACTAATATTTATATATTTACTACTTGTGGGCTTCCTTGGTAGCTCAGCTGGTAAAGAATCCACCTGCAATGCAGGAGACCCTGGTTCAATTCCTGGTTCAGAAACATCCCCTGGAGAAGGGATTGGTTACCCTCTCCAGCATTATTGGGCTTCCATGGTGGCTCAGACGGTACAGAATCTGCCTGCAATGTGGGAGACCTAGGTTCGATCCCTAGGTTGGGAAGATCCTCCAGAGAAGGGCAAGGCAACCTACTCTAGCATTCTTGCCTGGAGAATCCCAGTGGACAAAGGAGCCTGGCAGGCTACAGTCCATGGGGTCTCAAAGAGTTGGACATGACTGAGCGACTAAGCACAGCATAGCATATTACTTGTACATCCCATGATCTTTTATATCCAGTAAAGTGAGTGCATTAGAATGAGGACACTGGTCTGTTAGAGACGAGATTTGTCTGTGGCATGTTGTAGCTGTGTAACTGTAGGTGGGGGGCTCCCAGGAGGGCACCTGCATCCGCTTAAATCCTTACTCCTCACTGATCCTGGGATACCCACCCCCCACCCCCATAGAGAATGTGGGATGGTAATGTATATAGTGGCCTTCAGAGTGGAAGCCGAGGGACAGTGATAGGCTGGGGAGGGGCACTGGAGCTTGGCAGGGGGCTTAAGCGAGTAGAAAATACAGGGAAGATCATGGAGAGTGAAAGCAAGTTTCTGACTGGGTGGTTTCCTCTGCACCATCCTTGGCAGGTTTTAAGGATGTTTATTGGGACCATTGTTGAGGCGATATATTTAGTGGTTTTGTCCCTCATTCCAAACCCCTGCATGCGAACTAGATCTTGAGACAACACCAAGTCTGGCTTCATCGCTGTGACGCACGGAGAGGCTGAGGCCAGAGGTGGCCATCACTGGCCAAGTCACACCGAGGGCCGGAGCCAGCTCTGGGACAGGCCCCAGGTCTGCTGTCCCAGCCGGGGAGCGCTAGGAAACAAGGAGACAAGAGACAAGGAGAAAGGACTCCTGTGCGTGGGAACCAGAGCTGCCTCTCTGAAGCGTCCCCAGGCCCACGCAGGGCACAGGCACCGCCCGCTGGGCTGGCCGCTTTGTTCTCTCGGTTTAGCCCAGGCAGCCCTGCCAGCCCTGGTGAGTCCTGCCAGCACCTCTTCTTTGTGGGGCTGCGGGTTTGCCTCAGTCTGGAGGCCTTCCCTGCATTTAAGTGGGCTGATCAGGTGTGGTCCTCCTTGGGGGTCCTCCACCCCATACTCTGGAGGAGATGGAAGAGGGAGGCCAGCAGTGGCTTTGGCACGAGCAGGAGGAAAGCGGCTTGGAGGAGACACAGCAGCCTGCTCATTGCTATTCTGACCCAGCCGCTGAGGCCTGTCCAGGGTGCAGAGTGCATATCCCAGCCCCCAGCTCCACTCTCACCAGGAGAGGGGCCTGAAGGAGGGAGGGAGAACCTCCGCAAGGCTGGGCCCAGGCTCGCCATCCTTGGAGCAAGCTCAGCTTCTTGTCTGTGCCTCCCAGCGGCTCTGAGAATGAACAGACCCCCAGCATGGGGGTCTGCAGGGACCCTCCCTCTGAGGAACTCACTTCCCAGATCTGACAAAGGGTTCAGTTTCTGTCCAAACCTGTTTTCCTTTGGTCCCGTAGTTCTCAGACATAATCCTGTATCAGAACTTGCTGGAAGGCTTGTTAAAACCCAGATTGCTGGGCCGAACCCCAGTTTCTGACCCAGTGGATCTGATGGGGCCCGAGTGTCCATACCTCTGGCAAGCTCCCTGTGGCACTCCTGCAGGACCATTGACTCCCACAGAGAAGGGCTGCGTCTTTAGCCCTCCCTCCCTTCCCCTAGCACCGAATTCACAGCTGGTCTGCATTTTATGGATCAGAAACATTGGCTGTAAAGTAAATTTCAGTATGTTGAATCATTTTTTACCCTTGAATCATGTGCCGAGATGAGGGACTTGTTCCGACAATACCCAGGCGCCCTCGGGCAGCTTCTCTAAAGAGGGGACTGTGCTTTTGTGTGAGTCCCCCTGGTCTCACGAGTGTGGAACGCTGTGTGGAACTGGACGGAATCATTGCCATGACAACCCGAGATTAGCTCCTTATTTTGTTCCAGTCGGGGCTAATGGCTCTTGCAGTCTCTCTCCATTCAACCTGCCCAAGTGGTCTTTCCCCCTCCTGCTGTCACAAGGCACTGCATCTCCTTGGCTGCTGTGAGTATCAGTGTCTCAGTGGGAGCAGCCCCAGAGAGTGTGCCCACCATCACCTCTCACCCCAGCAGAAATCCCCCTGGGCCTGAATTCCTCTCACCGAGTCCCCACCGAGGCTTTTAGTGGGATACACTGGGCCAGGAAGGCGTAGGCAGGCTTCATGGAGAGTCGGGAGGCTTGGGGTGTCAGAGTGGAGAGTTCTCCCAGGGAAGAACACTGGTTCTGACTTCCTCTGCACGGGGAAGAAGAGGACGGGAACTCTCTTGACCCTGAAGCCACGTCTGATGCACTTTACCGTCTCCTCCTTGAAGCAGAGTTCGCTGCAGCTGTGTCATCAGTATCTCCCAGTTTTCCTTGTGTTTCTGGCCAGTCTGCCAAGTCTTCTCTGCCAACTTCTCTTCTGAGTGGTGACCTTCCTTTTGTTGGGGCCAGGCCCTAGTCTCTTCTCTGTTTTTTTTTTTTCCTCTCAAATCTACACCCTCTCATTGGACATATTATCTGGGCCCATAGCCCTACATAACTTCCTTGTGCTGACCGCTTCTTGTTCTCTTCCCCCAGTGGAAACTTCCCCTCTGAACACTAGAATTTTATCTAACTACCTATTTGAAATCTAGTTCTGCTTGGCTCTTTGCATCATCTCAAACTAAACATACCCCAGATGACACCCTTGAGCTCCAGCTTGCTGATTCCCTCCACCACCTGCTTCTCATCCAGCCCTCCCCGCCATGGCTGGTGGCTCAGTCAGCTAGCCATCCGGACACTCAAACCCAGACACCATCCTTGGTGCCTCTCTCCCCTTCACTGCATAAGTCAGGGTAGCCTAGACCCTGGTGCAGTAGCAAATGAACCTCAACATCTCGGAGACTTAGTACTGTAACGTTTATTGCTTGCACATCACAGGTCAGTGTGGTGGGAAGAGTGGGGAGGTGAGTTTGACTCCACTTGGTCCTTCAGAGATCCGTCTCGGAACACTGCCACCCTGCACATGTGGCCTCCAGGGATGCTGCAGAGAGGGCTGAGAGAGAAAGGCTGCGCAGTCTGCAAGGGGTGTTTCTGAGACCCATTAGTCATCCCCCGCCCCCTCACCATGAGTGAGCACTAGGTCACATGAGCTGGATGAGCGTGAATGGTCCCTGGCACACTCCCCAGTTGTGTCCAGCCAGTCTGCCACCAAGTCCTGCCTCCAGACCCTCCTGCACAGCACTCCATTCTGTCTCGGCTGCCATGGCTCTTCGTTGAGCCCCACCACCCTCCTCCCAACTGCTGCCACATCCCGATGGACGTGTCTTCGTGTTTGCTTTCCTGCTCTTGAAATGTATTACCTTCCCACACGGCCGAATCAGGCCACGTGCCTCCTTGTCTTAACAACCCTCTGGGGGAGGCAGAATAATGTCCCCACCAAAGATGCCCACATTCTCATCCCCCAAAGCCTGTGGACTGTGTTGCCTTAAAAGACAGAAGGGACTTGGCAAGTATATTTACGTTAAGATGGGTGAGTAGCCTGGATTATTCAGTATATTCACAAGCATCCTTATAAGTGACAGGAGGCAGCAGGAGGGTCAGAGGAGAGAGATTTGAAGATGCTGTGCTACTGGCTTGGAAGATGGAGAAAGGGGCCACAGGGCAAGGGATGTGGGTGGGCTCCTGAGTCTGGAAAAGAGAAGAAAACAGATTCTTCACTAGAGCCTGCAGAAGAAATGCTGACACCTTGACTTTGGCCCCTTTCTGGCTTCTGACCTCCAGAACCGTGAGATAAGAAATCAGGTCGTTGTAAGCCACGTAGTTTTCTGTATTATAGCAGCAATGGGAAAGTAATACACCATCCAAGGTCTTCTTCAGCATTTGGCATTAAATCCAGATTTATTCCCGTGATCACACACTATAAGCCCTGGGCGAGCTGAGACCAGGGGTGCTTATTCATCCCGCTTTTGCTTTTCAGTATCTGACTCTTAACAGACACTTAATATTTCTTGAATATGTGAGTGAAGAAGAGGGAGGGAAGGAGAAAATGAAAAGATGAAAAAAAGGCAAAAGGAGGAGAGGGAGGAGGAGAAAAGGCATCTTGAAATCTTCCAGCCCCAACAGCACTAAGCTTTGTTGGGGCTGGAGTCTGGAACACATAGGGAGAGAGAAGCTGGACGTATTGCGTGGGTGTGGAAGGAAGATGAGTCGTCGTCCTTAGTTTAAAAAAAAAAACAAAAAACCCACGGTGCTCTCAGGAGCCCAGACCCAGTTCTCATCTCCCTGGAAAGTGTTCTTAGGAACATTCGGCTCTGAGGCTCCCGAGGCCAGAGCCAACCCATTGAGAATGGGAGAGAAGACAGACCCCACCTCCCTTCTCATCCGGGTCCAGCTGAGAGGTGATAACTGTAGGAAAAATGTGCACGAGGCCTCCTGGGAAGCCCTGAGGAGACCTGCGTCTCCTTTGACCCCAGTGATGCCAGCCAGAGGGGTGGGTGGAGGGCTGAGAGCTCCCTGTGGGATCAGGGACATTGTCCCATAAAGCAAAACTGTTTATCTATTCACAACATTTCTGACATCAGATGTGTGCGTTTTCCATACCAAGCAATTCTCCAGTTTTCTATGGACACCTAGTGGATGTCCCTACAATTTAATTCAAATCTGACCCTGACTACCTAGAGTTAGCACAGACCCTACAGGTGAAGGGTCAGCTTCAGGAGACTGCTCCCTCATTTCAGACGCTAGTTTCACATTGTGGGTTCTCAGGTAACCCACATTTCAATCTGACTTGGCTACCGATCAGGGGTTTCCATGGCCTCCTTCTCACGCTCAATAATTTGCTATAATGACTTATAGAACACATTTACTAGTTTACTATAAAGGATTTTGTAAACGAACAGCCAGATGAAGAGGTCCATAGGGTGAGGTCCAATAGAATCCCAAGTACGGGAGCTTCTTCGTGGAATGTGCCACTCTCCGCCATGTGGGTGTGTTCACCAACCCAGAAACTCTCCAGATCCCATTGTTTAGGGGCTTATGGATGTTCCATTACGTAGGCACAATGGGTTAAATTGTTGGCCTTTGATGATTAATTTCATTTCTGGCCCCAAGGTGAGAGGTGGGGCTGAAAGTTCCAGTTCCTTAATCCCACAGTTGGTTACCCTGTGGACAAGTCCCTATCCTCCAAGAGCCATGTCATGAGCATACACTCAGGTATGGCTGAAAGGTGCTTATGAATAATGAAAGCTGCTCCTCTGACACCATTACCCAGGCTGTTCCTAGGGTTTTAGGAGCTCTATGCCCGAGTGCCGAAGAATTGATGCTTTTGAACTGCGGTGCTGGAGAAGACTCTTGAGAGTCCCTTGCATGGCAAGGAGCTCAAACCAATCAATCCTAAAGGAAATCAACCCTGAATATTCATTGGAAGGACTAATGCTAAAGCTGAAACTCCAGTACTTTGCCACTCGATGCAAATAACTGACTCATTGGAAAAGACCCTGATGCTGGGAAAGATTAAAGGTGAAAAGAGAAAGGGCCAGCAGAGGATGAGATGATTAGATAGTATCACTGACTCAATAGACATGAGTTTGAGCAAACTCTGGGAGATCATGAAGGACAAAGGAACCTGGTGTGCTATAGTCCATGGCGTCACAAAGAGTCGGATACAACTTACTGACTGAACAGCACCAAACAGTCAGGAATCTGGGATGAAGACCAAATGTGTAATTCTTATTATATCACAATATCATAGTCTCACAATATCAGAGTCATTATGATTTATTGTATCATGATATCGAATTTATTTTGTCACAATATCATAGTCTCCTAAACCCAGACACTAGACTTGGGCCCTGAGGTTTGGGTTCTACTTTTAGGCTTCCTACCTGCTCTGATGCTACAGGAATTATCCTACTAGGATCTTTAGTCTGTGGAGGGGAGGTAGGCCAGAAGCCAGGAGGGCTTGTAGAGTGTGATGGGCCATGGGGCAGGTGGGGGAACCTTGGCAGATGCCCTGTTGAGGATGTCTGTCCTGGCAGTGGGGCCAGGGAGGGCAGCCCCAGGCTCCTGGCCATCCTTCCAGATCCCAGCAGGTCCTGAATGACTCTTTTCCAGATCTGAGCTCTAATCACTCAAGGAGCTAGGAGACCGCTCAGAGTCACCCAGCCCTTGATGTGCTCAATGGGACACTGAGTCAGGCTGGAGGGTGTGGAGACTTGCCAGAATCATGCTGTGAGCCCTTGGCAAAACTCGAGTCACTGACGCCCTGCCGATGTGGAGGGGGCACCCTGTCCTTTCCCTCCTGCTGCCCTCAAATGTGAACTTCTCAAATTTGTTTTCTCTAGCACTGTAGCCCTGGGTCTGATGGGCTCTGGCACATGCTAGCTGCTCAGTAAACATTTGTTGGAAGGTTGGATCCCTCACTGCCTCCGTGTCTCTGACCTTCAACCTGGGCTCCTCGGCCCTTGTGACTATGTTCCCTCACTCATCTAGCAAGTTCTGGGCCTCGGGAATGTCAGCTGGCAGAAGCAGCTGGCTGTGCCAGGGCCTAATGTTCCACATTAAGGAACATCTGTTGGCAAGGGCTCCCAGGGTGTGGGCCAGACATAGCCACACTCCATGGCCATTCTATGGTCAGCACGGGCCACGTCAGCCAAAGATGTACTGTTAGGTCTCTTTCAAGGACTCGTTGTCATGACTAGCTGTGTAGGGGGGACTGTCATGGGCAGACAAGAGTCATCAGTAACAGGCTTGGGACCCATCTCCCTTCATGTGGCCCCAAGAATCCTCATCATCTTGGTTTGTTATCCTCAGAGCTTTCTGTGATGCTTCTCGCTCCCAAACGCAGTCATTCTGGAAGCAGGATACTATCGGTTCATGTGACTGCATGTGAATTCTAAAGTTGCTGTTCAGTCGCTAAGTCGTGTCCAACTCTTTATGACCCCATGGACTGCAGCATGACAAGCTCCTCTGTCCTCCACTGTCTCCCGGGGTTTGCTCAAACTCATGTCCATCGAGTCAGTGATGCTATCTAACCATTCTAAAGTAGCCAGGTCTGAATGCTCAGAGAGAGGGTTTTTTGCATATGGCAACTTTGGACGCTTTCTGATCTAAACATGACCCGAAACTGTGGGCCCCAACAGAGTGGCTGTGAGCTCAGGAGGCCCACCCCAGCCCCCCACCCCTGCCCAAAGCCTGCCGGGCTTCCTCTGTGTCTGCCCAGTGGCCCTGCACCGGCCTTTCTCACCTGCTTGGGCTCTCTTTCATCTCTCTGCCTAGGTCTGTCTCAGGGAAATGATTCCCAGGGATACCTAAGTGAAATAATGAGATTAGTGGTAAGAACAATGGTGGCCAGGCCCTGAGTCAGTCTGCCTTTCTTCCGACAACTTTTCATGTATGAACTCAGTAATCCTTCCTGCAGCCCTGGGGGTGGGACAGGCACAGGCTGTCTTGTGCCTGGCAGAGGAGCCCTCCAAAGTCCTCCACCAGCCAAGTGAGATCCCTTTCCTGGAAGTCTGCACTCTGCCTTTGGACATGCTGCATACTACCTCCCGTCTCTGCCTTTGCCCCTCTGTCATGATTATATCACTAAATGCACTTCCTCTCCCCACCTGCAGCGCGTGGAGTTTCCTGCTCCTCTTGTCTTGTGGCCTTTCCCTGGATGGCCTCTCATCCTGTGGCCTCGCCCACGCCCCTTGTGCTGGAGTATAAAGCAAGGACCAGGCTTCAGGGACCATGTTAAGAAGCTGAGGTGGTAGGGCCACTGGCTGGTGCTTACCCATAGTGGTGGCTGTGTGACCTGGTCACATCTTTCTTTGGAAGAGCTTGCGGTCACAGGTGTGTGGGGATGAGTGAGGAGACCAGTGGGGAAGCTGTAACCAGGGTCCCAGGGAAAAGTGGTCTGCTCTTGACCAGGTGGAGGTCCTAGGATAGAGAGTAGGGTAAGGATTCTACAAATATTGGACTGTTAGACCAGCAGGACTTGGTGACCAGTTGGCTATGGAGCATGAAGGAGAAGGTGATGAAGTGAGAGTGATTCCAGGGCTCCAACTGGGGCTGAGGCAGGAAATCAGGTTTTGTAGGAGATGCTCAGTTGAGTCTTGGACAGGCTGGGTGTGGATTGTCCTGGACCTTTCAAGGTGGGGATATCCAGCAGGCACCTGACTGTGAGAGGCAGCCTTCAGGTTGTGCAGGGACAGGCTTGGGAGTTGTGTATATAATTCTGTCAGGAAGCCCTTAAGCCTGGTTCAGTTCAGTTCAGTTCACTGATTCAGGCATGTCTGACTCTTTGCAACCCCGTGGACTGCAGCATGCCAGGCTTCCCCGTCCATCACCAACTCCTGGAGCTTGCTCAAATTCATGTCCATCGAGCCAGTGATGCCATCCAGCCATCTCATCCTTTGTTGTCCCCTTCTCCTCCTGCCTTCAATCTTTCCCAGCATCAGGGTCTTTTCTAATGAGTCAGTTTTTCCCATCAAGTGGCCAAAGTATTGGAGCTTCAGCTTCAGCATCAGTTCTTCCAATGAATATTCAGGACTGATTTCCTTTATGATGGACTGGTTGGATCTCCTCGCAGTCCGAGGGACTCTCAAGAGTCTTTTCCAACACCACAGTTCAAAAGCATCAATTCCTTGGTGCTCAGCTTTCTTTATGGTCTCTCATATATATGACTACTGGAAAAAACATAGCTTTAACTATACAGACCTTTGTCGGGAATGTCTCTGCTTCTTAATATGCTGTCTAGATTTGTCATAGCTTTTCTTCCAAGAAGCAAGTGTCTTTTAATTTTACTTGCTCCTTGGAAGAAAAGTTTTGGGTCTGTTGATCTCGTCTAAGATGAGTGGAGCAAAGGGCTGAGGGCAGGGAAGATGCGAGCCCCTGCATCCTATCAGGTGGGGCCCAGTGACGAGGGCCAGTAAGGTCAAGTAGGGGTGATGAGGTCAGTAAGGTCAAGAGGCCCCTCGTGGAGAGGGGTATGACGTCAGATGAGGGTGAAGCATGAGGGGGAGGTGAGGATGGAGTGACAAGGAGTGCAGAGAACAACACCAGGAGGCCGGTAGGGGCTGGGAGGAGAGTGGGCACAGGGGTTGGAGGGTCTACTGAGCGCCCCAAATCTGAAAGTCTGGTCTTCAGACTTGACCTCATCCTCCTGCTGGCAGCTCACGTGCCGTGCGTCACTGTCTCAATGATCCCTAAATAGCTCTCAGTTTGTCCTCACTCCTCTCCATCCCTCGGTGCTCACCTGATCTGGGCATGCGTCCCCACCATGGTGGCCTCTGAGGGGGTCCCTGCCTCCCGTCCCTTTGTGCTCTGAGTCCTTTCATAGTCCTGGGGCTTGGCTGTGTAGGTCTCTGCCTGGCTGACTCTGCCCTCCTCCCCACCCCCATCTGACCAGTTTGTGCTCCTCCTTCAGGTTCCTCCTTCATTTTCACTCCATCTCTCCGCTCCAGGCCTGTCCCGAAAGGCAGTGGGTGGCCGGGGCATGGGGTAGTGGTGGCAATGGAGCATCCTCAGGCCAGCCAGTTCCTGCCTCTCCCTCCACCCAGGAGGTTGATCTGAAGCTGGACCTCACAGTGATGTGGAGCCTGGGGATGTGGAAGAGCTCGTGCAGGGTGCTGTGTGTGTGCGTGCCGCATGTGTGCTCCATGTGTGCTCTGCATGTGTCTGTGCTCTGTGTGCTGTGTGTGTCTGTGCTTTGTGTTTGTGTGTGCTGTGTTGTGTGCTCTGTGTGCTTTGTGTCTGTGCTGTGTGTGTGCTGTGTGTGTCTGTGAGTTATGTGTTTGTGTGTTGTGTGTGTGTGTGCTCTGTGTTTGCTCTGTGTGTGTACGCGCTCTGTGTGTATGCTCTTTGTGTGCTCTGTGAGTGTGTGTGCTCTGTGTGTGCTCTGTGTGTGTGCTCTGTGTGTGCACTCTGTGTGTGCGCTCTGTGTGTATGCTCTGTGAGTGTGTGCTCTGTGTGTGTGTGTGCTCTGTGAGTGTGTGCTCTGTTAGTGTGTGTGCTCTCTGTGTGTGTATGCTCTGTGAGTGTGTGCTCTGTGTATGTGCTCTGTTAGTGTGTGTGCTCTCTGTGTGTGTATGCTCTGTGAGTGTGTGCACTCTGTGTGTGTGCTTAGTGAGTGTGTGCTCTGTGTGTGTGTGCTCTGTGTGTATGCTCTGTGATTGTGTGCTCCTTTAGTGTGTGTGCTCTGTGTGTGTGTGCTCTGTGAGTGTGTGCTCTGTTAGTGTGTGTGCTCTCTGTGTATGCTCTGTGAGTGTGTGCGCTCTGTGTGTGTGCTTAGTGAGTGTGTGCTCTGTGTGTGTGTGCTCTGTGTGTGCTCTGTGTGTATGATCTGTGATTGTGTGCTCCTTTAGTGTGTGTGCTCTGTGTGTGTGTGCTCTGTGTGTGCTCTATGTGTGTGTGCTCTGTGAATGTGTGCTGTGTGTGTGTGTGCTCAGTGAGTGTGTGCTCTATGAGTGTGTGCTGTCTGTGTGTGTGTGCTCTATGTGTTTGCTTTGTGTGTGTGCTGTGTCCGCGGTTTGTGTGTGTGCTGTGTGTGTGCTCTGTGTGTATGCTGTGAGTGTGTGCTCTGTTAGTGTGTGTGCTCTGTGATTGTGTGCTGTGTGTGTGTGTGCTCTGTGTATGCTCTGTGAGTGTGTGCTCTGTGTGTGTGCTCTGTGAGTGTGTGCTCTTTGTGTGTGTGCTGTGAGTGTGTGCTCTGTGTGTGTGTGCTCTGTGAGTGTGCTTAGTGAGTGTGTGCTCTATGTGTGTGTGCACTGTGTGTGAGCTCTGTATGTGCTCTGTATGTGTGTGCTGTGTGTGTGTGCTCTGTTAGTGTGTGTGCTCTGTGATTGTGTGCTGTGTGTGTGTGTGCTCTGTGTGTGCTCTGTGTATGCTCTGTGAGTGTGTGTTCTGTGTGTGTGTGCCGTGTGTGTGTGCTCTGTAAGTGTGTGCTCTAGGTGTGTGTGCGCTGTGTGTGTGCTGTGTGTGAGCTCTGTGTGTGCTCTGTGAGTGTGTGCTCTTTGTGTGTGTACTGTGAGTGTGTGCTCTGTGTGTGTGTGCTGTGTGTGTGTGCTCTGTGAGTGTGCGCTCTATGTGTGTGTGTGCGCTGTGTGTGTGAGCTCTGTATGTGCTCTGTATGTGTATGCTGTGTGTGTGCTCTGTGAGTGTGTGTGCTCTGTGAGTGTTTGTGCTCTGTGTGTGGTGTGTGCTCTGTGTTTGTGTGTGTGCTCTGTGTGTGTGTTTGTACTGTGTGTGTGCTCTGTGAGTGTGTGCTCTATGTGTGTGTGCGCTGTGTGTGTGAGCTTTGTATGTGCTCTGTGTGTGTGTCCTGTGTGTGTGCTGTGTGAATGTGTGCTGTGTGAGTGTGTGCTCTGTGAGTATGTGTCCTCTGTGTGTGTGTGTGCTCTGTGAGTGTGTGTGCTCTGTGTGTGTGCTCTGTGTGTGTGTGCTCTGTGTGTGGTATGTGCTCTGTGTGTGTGTTTGTACTGTGTGTGTGTGCTCTGTGTGTGCTCTGTTAGTGTGTGCTCTGTGTGTGGCGTGTGCTCTGTGTGTGTGTTTGTACTGTGTGTGTGTGCTCTGTGTGTATGCTCTGTGAGTGTGTTCTCTGTGTGTGCTGTGTGAGTGTGTGCTCTGTGAGTATATGTGCTCTGTGTGTGTGTGTGCTTTGTGTGTGTGCTGTGTGTGTGAGCTCTGTGAGTGTGTGTGCTCTGTGTGTGTGCTCTGTGAGTGTGTGCTCTGTGTGGTGTGTGCTCTGTGTGTGTGTTTGTACTGTGTGTGTGTGCTCTGTCTGTATGCTCTGTGAGTGTGTGTGCTCTGTGTGTGTGTGCTCTGTGTGTGGTGTGTGCTCTGTGAGTGTGTGTGCTCTGTGTGTGTGTGCTCTGTGTGTGTACTCTGTGTGTGTGTGCTCTGTGAGTGTGTGCTCTGTGTGTGGTGTGTGCTCTGTGTGTGTGTGTGCTCTGTGTGTGTGCTTTGTGTGTGTGCTGTGTCCGTGCTCTGTGTGTGTGCTCTGTGTGTGCTCTGTGTGTACGCTCTGTGAGTGTGTACTCTGTGTGTGTGTGCACTGTGTGTGTGCTGTGTGTGTGTGCGCTGTGTGTGTGCTGTGTGTGTGTGCTCTGTGATTGTGTGCTCTGTGTGTGCTATGTGAGTGTGTGCTCTGTGAGTGTGTGTGTGTGGGGGGACTACTGGATGCCCTCTCACCGTGTTTTTCATCCCCACAGGCTGCCCTGGGATGTGGGACAACATCACGTGTTGGAAGCCCGCCCATGTGGGTGAGATGGTCCTCGTCAGTTGCCCTGAACTCTTCCGAATCTTCAACCCAGACCAAGGTGGGTTTCCCCCAGGGCTTCTTCAGGCTACACTCAGTCCAGCCTGTTCCCCCCGTTGGACCCCAGGCATTCCTGGGAGACAAGCACCAAAGACCGGGAGCTCCCTGCACGGAGGTGGTTCCCATTTTGGAGCTCTGTGCTGGTGAGATGAAATCAGGGACCCCCGTGCACAAAGGGACACAGAAGCACCCCTCACACACAGCAAGGCCCCGCAGAGATGCGTCATCATGGTGGGGCAAGGCTAGGCTCTCGGATGTGGGCTCCATCACGTAACCCAGCTGGGGACCTTGAGCAGGGCAGTCACCCCTCTGTCCGCCCATTTCCTAGTCTATCAGATGGGAATGTGGAATGGTGACTGGGAGAATTTAAGTGGAAGATGCTGGTGGCAGTCCCTTAGCAGGACTGGGTGCAGCTTGATGGTCAGCCGTAAGTGTGAGCTGATGTTATCACCATGATCACTCATATAGGGAAGCCCAGATGACTGCTCTCCATGGGGAGGGGCCTGAGGGGAAAGGGTTCCGAGGGATCTCTCCTTTGCATGTGAGTCTGGTGGGCTCTCCAGGCCTATTTCTGCCTTAGCAGAGACTCATGGACTCCAAAAGAAGGTTGGTGTCTGCTTTTAGTGAACATTGACACTGGGAGGGGCCTGGAGCCAGACTGGCCCTCCACCCCCAACTCTGTGGATATCCCAGGGAGCAGGGTGGCAAGCTGGGGGTTGCTGAGTTAGGCTGGGCAGAGGGAGATGGAGGGACTGGGCTCCAGGCAGGTGATGCACTGAGAACCACACATGGACCGCTGAGTCCTAGGTTGGGGCCTTGGTTTGAGGAAGGAGGGTAGGGATCCTTACAGGGTCTGAGACACTTGTGTAGCCTTGCATGAGTCCCTTGAGACCTGGTCCTCAGCTTCCTCCCTCATGTGCCTAAGGCCTCGGCCAGCGTCCCTCTAGAAGTAGAGAGTCTTCAAGCTGCGCTTCACTCCACTGTCCTCTAGCCCATGTGTCAGAGGCAGAGGCAAATTTTTTCACACCTGAAAGTCCAGCAACCTTGTTTCTGCCTGCAGGGGAGTCTGCTTGGAGGAGGTGGTGCAGGGAGATAGAGGCAGTGTGTTGGGGATGCCCGGCCCCGTCTTTGGCTCCCTGCCCACGACTAGAGAAGGCAGAGTCTAGCTATGCTGCCCCCATCTCGCCTCCCCGACTTTCTGCTTGGGCCCGTTAGCCATTACCTCCCACCTCCAGAATCGCAGTTCAGGCCAGTCGAGCAGTGAACTCTCCCATCCTGATAATGGCGTGAGGACTGGATGCAACCCAGAGCAGAACGGGAAGTGCTGAAAGGAGAGGCACAGTGTGAATGGTGGTTTGTCAAGCGGGGTGGCAGCCCAGTGATTCAGCCCCAATTTCTAATTCATTCCTATAGAAACCAACTTAATCACTTCCTCCATTCACGTACTCCTTTCATTCAGTCATTTATTTAAAGTTGACAGAACATCTACTCTGGGTCAGGTGCCGTGGCAGGACTACTTTTCCACCACGCACAGAAAAGGGAAAATGAATCAGCAGTAAAATAAAAATTTCTTAAGATATGCTTTCTTTCAGATTCTATGCCTCCCTCTGGCGATTGCGCAATGAATGTGTTATTTACACCTGCTTCTTAATGGTTCATTAAGACAGGGCCTTTTAGCATCTCCATTCACAAAGTTAGACTTGACTTAAATACTTAGAAAGCTGAGAACCGCAGTTATCCTTTTATTTCCTGGTTCCCAGGGCTGAATCTCACTCATACTTATTGTAATAGCCGCTGCTTTGCAACTGTTGGAGATGCAGGAACGCGATCTCGCTCCTCCTTTGGAATGCCTTTCTTTCTCAGTAACTGTGCCCTGCTCTTGCAGGAATGGTAGAAGTCTCTAGTAGAACGGTAGAATCCCAGCTGGTAGTTCTCAGGCCTCTGGGGCCCCAGCACAGCCTCTCTTCAGGGTCTGGGAGTGGGAAGGAGGAGTGCACCATCAGCAGGGCTCAGGGAGCAGACTGACTTTAGCCAACCTCCTCACCTCTGCGTTTTCTCTCTCTCTGTTTCAGTCTGGGAGACGGAAGCCATCGGTAAGAGGAACCTTGGGGAGGACAGACCGCTGATCATCTGTCCATCTGTCCGTCCAGCAGAAGCCCAGCTCTGACTGTTAGGAGTGGGTGGGGGTGGCATGAGAGGCTCATCAGGGGCTGGGCTCATCCCTCCTTTCCCTCCCCTCCCCCCTTGGCCACCTGGAGCCTGGAGAGACGCAGGGAGACTAAAAGATGCAGCCCTTGGTCTCAGGGTGCTCATGGGCTTGTTTGGGAAGATGGGACTCGCCTATAGAGGGGTCAGCAAGCAAAGACACCTGTGTGCTTTGGCACGAGCTTCTGTACACATACAGGCCTGCCTGTGTGTGTGAGCCCATGCCGATACTGACACCCCCGGGGCCATGGAGTTGGAATGTATGGCAGGCTGTGGAACAGAAGAGCCTGCAGGTGCAGGCAAACTAATGATGGTGTCAGGGAAGGCTTCCTGGAGGAGGTGACATGTCAGTTGGACCTTGAAAACAGAATTTTGAAAAGTAGAGGGAAATGGGGGTTCATTGCTAGCAGAGGATTCAGCCTAAAAAAAGATGGGGGTAGAACTAAAGATTGGGAGAGAAAGATAAAAATATGTCTGAGGAGGAAATCTTTGGAGTTCTGGGGTTCCTTTGATGGGAGCAGTTTGTGAGCTGAGATGGAGGGTTGAACACCAAACAAAAAACCCAAGTGCAGGACCCATATGACTATTCTGTGTCCTTTTTCCTGAAAAGAGCCGATTAATGAGCTTGTTTACAAAACAGAAATAGACTCAGAGATAGAAAACAAACTTATGACTATCAAAGAGGAAAGCGGAGGTGGAGGTAGAGGTAAATTAGGAGTTTTCCACGAACATATATGCAAGTTAGACAAACATCAAGGACAGACGAAAAAGAAAAAAGGCCAGTCACCCTCTTTCAGTCCTCTCTTACTCCAGAGGCCCTCCTCTCCTCCCGACAATGTCTCATTTCCATACCCTGTCGTCCAGTGGGGAGAACTGAGTCATGAGCCACCATTAGCTTCATAGAAATACAAAGCAAATGGGATGGCCCTGGAAGGTGCAGTGTGTATGTGGCTGCTGTGTGCGATGCTTTCTCTTGGCTGAGACCCCGCCTCCTCCCAGCCCCCTCTTCTCTAGACCAGGGGCAGCCTTGACTTTCCAGGGAGCAGAGTAAGCAGTGGATAGCCCTGGCAAGCTGATAGTCAGGTGTCCTGACTCATACCCACGTCTGTTTTGCAGGAGAGTTCGGTTTTGCAGACAGTAAATCCTTGGATCTCTCAGGTAAGGGATGAGCTAAAATTGACCATAGGCTGGCTAGAGGGAGGACGTCTAACATGTGAGGTCACAGGGAGCTAACCTGTGAGCTTGGGGACCCCCTTCCAGGCTGGGCTATGCCCTTCTGTGGCTCTGTGATCTTTGGTAGCTCACTTTCCTTCTCTGATGAAGTGGTGGATTTTCTCCATGGAAATTTGCATGCAAGTGCTTAGACAGGACACTTAATATAATTTCAGGGAAGGACAGATCTCAGTAAAAGAACTTCTGGATTAAATGGCCTGTGATAGCTCGGAGCTCCCACAAGTAGAACAGTGGTTCTCATACTTTGTGATCACAGTCACCTGCGTGCTAAGTCACTTCAATCGTGTCTGACTCTTTGTGACCCTGTGGACTGTAGCCCACCAGGCTCTTCTGTCCGTGGGATTCTCCAGGCAGGAATATTGGAGTGGGTTGCCATTCCCTTCTCTAGCACAGTTACCTAGTGGGCTTGTTAAAACAGATTCTTGGACCTCGCCCCCAGAGTCTCTGATAGAGCAGTCTGGGTAGGGCCTGAGAATGTGCATTTTGGCCAGTCTCCCTGGTGATGCTAATGGGCCCGTCTAGGGAGGGCACCCACTTTGAGAACCTCTGCCCTAAGATCTGTGCTTCTGTGAAGCTGCTGGAGCAAAACAGCCTCATGAAGTAGGCGCAGCCACTGCAGGGTGTTGGCAGTCTGGAGAGTACTCCATCTTCCGGAGATTTCTATCAGAACAATAGACTAGCAGATTCATGGAATAGTTCTAAACAAAAAGGTTTATACTTTTCTGAGCCCACACTATATTTTGAAAAGGGTAAGAAGGAAAATAAAAGAAAGGAAATGGCTTGTATCTCCAGGATACATTTTTAAAAAAAATGTTTTTCAGCGCAGCTTCCCTTTCCTCTTCCCACCACCCTGATATGGGCAGAGCAGAGAGGAGACCCAGGGAAGGGAAGGGCTTGGCCACTGCCATGGTCCCCTAGGACGTGCAGACTTTCTGAAAGAAACGTTCAGAGGGACTTGGAAAGAGGGTACCAATAGCAGCCTGAAACAGATTTGCTGGAAGAAAAAACCATTTGGCATCAAACTGTGGGACAGAAGTGACCTCGTCTCTCCTGGGCCTGCCAGACATCCTCTTTGTCCTGGGTCACATACGACTCACAATCTGAGCTGCGATAAGAGACCAGTCTCCCCGCTCTGGGCAGAGCTGTCTTTATGGCAGGATCACCTACCCTCTGCTGCTTCCCAAAGCCCCTGGAAGTGCATTTCTGACTCTTGGTTGAAAAGAACTGGCCTTGGATCTTTCAACTCAATCAGCAGGACACGAGGTTGGAAAAATGTTGGTATCTCCTGTGTTGGCTGCTGCCCTTGTCCCTGACCGAGCTCCCCAGAGATGGCCTTGGCCTCTGTGCAGGGGTTCTTCCAGCAGCATGGATGCTGGAGCCCCTTTTATGCAGATGTCTTTTGTTTATGATTTCATGGCTCCTGAATCCTGTGAAAGGAAGAGCCACCCTCCAGGTGTCCTAATACACCAGGTGAACTCCCAGAAAGCCAGTCGGGGAAGAGGGGTCAGCCTGGGGCCACACTCAGGGGCTGGGCTGGAGGCAGAGGGGGCTGCTGCCTTTTCCCCTCCCCTAGACATCGTGGTTTCCACTTAGACAGTCAGGAGCAGAGAGGATAAAATGAGCAATCATTAAAGGCTAAAAGGCCCAAGGCGGGGTGAAAACCAGATTGGACTCCACTCTGCAGCCAGCAAATGACTCCTGCCTGCTCTGGTGTCCTACAAAATGGCCTTTAAAGTCAAGCTAAAGAAAATTAAAGTACATTAGTGATAGGAAACAGACGTCTAAACTTGAAAAGGCAGAAGTCTTTTTTTTTTTTTAACCTGAGTATGTATCTTAATAAGATCTGATGCTCTGTTAATGGAGGTCTGGTCCTTGTTAATTAAGCAAGCCACGTGCCCCCTGGACACCGTGGAAGCTGCTGGAAGGCCCAGAACTCCCGGTAAAAGCCTCACCTGGAGCTTCTCCAGATATGACGAGAGCTCCTGCCACGCCGCTGCCCAGTGTGATTCCTGGGCCAGGAACTCTGGGCCTGGAATCTTCATTTGTGGTCCCAGGTTATTCTTGGGCTGTTCCGGGGCCTCCAGGAGGGGCTCAGGCCTTTTCCTAGAGGGAAGGAGGCTGGATTCATTCTGGCTCAGTCCTCTCACTCCTTGTTTAGAGATCAGCTTTCATTGGGCCCCCCGCACCCCACGTTCTTAGTATAAAGGCTAAGCAATTATTATTTTCGCTTGGACACTGGAAGATCTCATGAGCCTGCAGCTGCCATGCTTCTCAGATGGACATGTGGATTTCCAGGAATTTCTACTTAAGGGGAAATAGGCCATTATTCTATGCCTCACTGCATTTTTGTCCTGCTGCAGACATGAGGGTGGTGAGCCGGAATTGCACGGAGGATGGATGGTCGGAGCCATTCCCTCATTATTTCGATGCCTGTGGGTTTGAGGAGTACGAATCTGAGACTGGGGACCAGGTGAGTATCTGCTGCCCTCCTGAAGGTGGAGGGATGGAGCCGAGGAGGCAGGTGGAAGCACGTGTCCGCCAGGGGCCCCGACTCCTGATGGAACTGCAGAAACTCGAGTCCCTAGCCAGCATTCATGAGTGCCTGCTGTGTAGCCAGATGCACGCAGGGCAGGACTTTGACTCACTCATTCTAGGCTCAGAAACAACTGTCTTGCTGCCTGAGATCCTCCGGCCCCTACCACGTGTCCACCACCTCCCTGGTGGCTTTTCCAGGACACCTGCCTTTCTGTGGTCCAGCCATTGTAGGGTTAATGTGGGGCCAGCAGGGGGCCCCCTGGATCCTTCTCCAGGCTAAAGGCTGGCTCCGTTCTGGCTGGTCAGGGCTTCTGCACTCTACCAGCATTTAACTTCTGCGCAGTGCAGATGGACAGAAGTAGGAGGTGGCTCAGTGGGAAGGGGCTTGGGGAGCTTGGGGTGGTGGAGGAACTGATGGGGGAGGGGAGGAGATGTGATCAACTAGCGAATAGGGGAAGGAGGAGCTGGGTAGCATGCCCAGAGGTGGGCAGGCCTGGCCTGGGAGACTTGGTGCCATCCCAAGGGGGCTAGGGGCAGGCCCCACGTGAAGCCCTGCATGTCTGTTCTCTGCTCCAGGATTACTACTACCTGTCGGTGAAGGCTCTGTACACAGTTGGCTACAGCACGTCCCTCGTCACCCTCACCACCGCCATGGTCATCCTGTGTCGTTTCCGGTGAGATTCCTGACAGCCTTCAAGTGATTGCAGCCCACCCCAGTACAGAGCCCTTGCTCTGTGGCTCCCACCCCCGACTCCTGCCCTGGATGTCAGCCCTGGAGGTCTCTTGAAAGAGACCTACAATGAGAGATAGGGCCCCAGAGAGGACAACTGACTTCTCCAGGGCCACACACAGCAGCTCAGCGGCAGGCAGACCATGGGCAGTAGACCTACGCCCCTCACTTTATCTTCCTGGTCTAGACGGAGCGAGGTCACAGGAGGGAGCAGTATGGCCTCCCTCCCTCACTGGAGGAAGCAGTGTGGCCCCCAGTAGTGGGGCCAGGTGGTAAATCCTGGGAGGGAGTGAGGGTTTAGAGAGCTGGGAAGAAGGGGTGGTCTAGGCGGATGATCCCCTTGAGACAAAGCTGTGGAGTCAGCCCAGCCCAGGGTGGAGAGTGGAAGGCTGTGGGGTTCCTTACTTCAAGGCATCTGTCTTCCCCGCCCGTGGGTGTAGGAAGCTGCACTGCACCCGCAACTTCATCCACATGAACCTCTTCGTGTCGTTTATGCTGAGGGCCATCTCCGTCTTCATCAAAGACTGGATCCTCTACGCTGAGCAGGACAGCAATCACTGCTTTGTCTCCACTGTGAGTGCGCTGAGCCCTGCCACGATTGGTCCTCCCTGCAACGCCCCGCTGTCCAGGTGTTTTCCTGCAGGTTGAGTTGTTGACCCCAGTGAGCACAGAAACCCAGGGATGACCATGAGGTTTACTAGCAGCCTGTGATACCCCGGCTTGACATCACGTCCTGTTCCTTGGCCTGTGGGTATACTTGGCAGAGCAGTTGAGGCAGGTCGGGTAGAGATGTCAAGTCCCACTTGACTAAGGAGGGAACTTGGCTCGGAGAGAGGACTGGCCTGTTCATTGGTGCTTTAGCCCAAGACGGAGCCAAGGGGCTGATTGACTGGGGTTTCCTCTGCACCACCTACCCAGTTCTGATAGCTTTGGAAGTAAGCAGAAAGGACAGGCTTTGATGGGGGCAGGATGAGAGAACAGCCCAGAGTAAACGCCTTGACCTGAGAGTGCACACTTGGAGGCGGGTGTCTATGAGACTTCTGGGGGTGCCAAGGGTATCCTATTTACCTGTGTGATATCTGAACCCTTTATTGTGCCAAGGAGGCTCCTTCAGTATCCTCTTTATTCTCCTCTTCTGTGGGGGCTGGGGAAGGGGCAGAAAGTGGGGGAGAGTGAGCCGGAGAAGAAGAAAGAGTTCTGTGTGCACCCCTGACCCCACCCCATCCCCATCCGTTTCTTACATATGCAGAGCTGCCTCCATGGGCAACTTTGATTCAGACTCATAGGGTGCTGCAACTTTAGACTCTGAAGCCAGGAATGTTGAGTCTTTCAGACCCATGGGGTGTTTAAGCCGGAGATGCCTAAGCTAAGGGCCCTCAGGATTCCCCCAGGTCCTGCTGGGCTGGGTTTTCAAGGTTCGGTGGGGGCTTGCGCCTCCCTTCTCTTGCTCACTCACCCTCAGGTGGAATGCAAGGCTGTGATGGTTTTCTTCCACTACTGCGTCGTATCCAACTACTTCTGGCTGTTCATCGAGGGCCTGTATCTCTTCACTCTGCTGGTGGAGACCTTCTTCCCCGAGAGGAGATATTTCTACTGGTACATCATCATTGGCTGGGGTAGGTCTCTGATTGTGGCCTGGACAGGTTTAGGCCCCATAACCATGATGTCCTTTGTCCTGCCATCCGGGAGTATCAGTCAGAGGAGGGAGGCAGAGGGAGGTGCTGCCTGGCCTCACAGCTATGGCATACTGCTGGATCTTGGATACTTTCTTGCTCTTCTTGTAGAAAGCCTACCGGCTGAGGGAGGGGATATGCTCAGGGAGGCAAGGTAGCCCAGGGTCTGAGGGAGACATGGACCTCCAGAAGTCCTGGGTATGAGGGACAGTTAGGGTCCCCAGGACACCAGGTCTGAGAGGGAGATATTCCCCATGGATCAGAACCCCATGTCTGAGGGGTCCATTGGCCCTCAGAAGCCCCAGGTCTGAGGGGGATACTGGGCCTATTAGTTTTCCTATTGTCTTGGGGCTCCTTTTCTTTGTATCCAGGAACACCGACTGTGTGTGTGTCCGTTTGGGCTATGCTGAGGCTCTACTTCGATGACACAGGGTGAGTACATGCTCAAGAGCCAGGGCCGGAGCCCCAGGTAGGCTGTCAATTAAGGCCCGGAACTTCATGTTGACTGTCTCAGACAAACCATCCGATGCCGGGCCTGGCTATACCACCAGCCCTGGGCACTGACTATGCCCTGAACCCACTGTGGGTGAACCCATCCTGCCACATCTCAACTGGGACCCAGTGAGGGAGTGCACAAGGTTTCAGAGCCCTACTCTGCCTCTGGGCTCAGCTCTGAGTGACTGCTCTCCTTTCAGGGAGGAGGGGAGGAACATTGAGGCTGAGATAGCATCCCCAAGAACCTGAGGTCTCAAGGGGGAACGTGGCCCTTGCCCAGGAGCCCAGCAGTGCCCTGGCTCCTGGGCTCCAATCACTGCCTTGACAGTGGAGCAGAAGAGAGGACCAAAGCACTGGGACCAGGATTGGGCTTGGGGGTGCAGTCCATCAGCTCTCCTTTCAGCCAGCCCCCCTTCAGAGCCACAGGGGAAGAAGTGCCACCCCGTTGTCTTGCAGGGCTCCCAGCTCCCAAGCGTCATCTCTCTTCTTTCTGTCTGTCTCACAGCTGCTGGGATATGAATGACAACACGGCTCTGTGGTGGGTGATCAAAGGCCCTGTAGTTGGCTCCATAATGGTGAGTGTGCTTGGGACAAGAAGCAGGAGAGAGATAGAGGTCTGGGCTGAAACGTCTGGGGGAGGAGAAGTAAAATGGTCACCGCACAAACCAACCTCCTTTTTCACGGCTGTGTTATATTGCAACATGGACGTACAAGTTATTTAGCTATTCCACTAGTGTTGGACATTTGTCTTTATTCCATTTTACCTCATTATGAAAGATGCTACTATAAAGAGTTCTGTGCATAGTTTTGAGAATGTGTGAATATTTCTTCAGAATTAATCCCTAGAAGTAGAATTGCTAGGTCAAAAAGGGCATCCCATATCATTGTACGCACTTGTGATTTCAATCAATTAAATTTTTGCACAGCTTTATGGGAGATAATGTAGCTCATTGTTTTAATTTCTCCACATTGGTTGTGCAGCAAAGCAATTTTTTAACACTTTATTGACAATTTGCTTTTTTTCTGGTTACTATCTGTTTATGTCTTTGCTCATTTTTTCTAGCCCAGTTGTTATCTTTCTTACTGTTTGATAGATAGTAATGCTTCATATGTTACACATATTGTAAATATAATTCTGACATTGCATGGTTTTATACAGTCAGACCATCAGGCCTTTTCATCATGAATTCTGAGGTTTATGTCTTGTTTCTGGAAGTCTTTCCCAACTTGAGAATATAAAAGTATTCTTAATTGTTTTATAATGATTTTATAAATTGGATTATTACATGTGTGATGGGTTTCCCTGGTGGCTCAGATGGTAAAGAATCTGCCTGCCAATGCTGGAGACCTGGGTTCGATTCCTAGATTGGGAAGATCCCCTGGAGGAGGGCACAGCAACCCACTCCAGTATTCTTGCCTGGAGAATTCCATGGACAGAGGAGCCTGGCGGACTACAGTCCATGGGGTCACAAAGAGCTGGACACAACTGAGTCACTAACACTTCCACTTTCATTACATGTATGTCTTTAATCCATCTGAAATTTTATTTCTCTGATCTGAAATGATAAATAATCTTATCAAGTTGTTCTTTTCCCCAGTGGATAGACATCCCACCCTCTAAATGTTTTTATTGAATAGGTCATCCTTTCTCCATTATGTGTAAATGGAACTTTATTATAAACACTCAATGTACTCGTGTTTAGCTCCAGACTTGCTACTCCATGTTACTAGTCTATCTTGCTATTCTTGTGGCAAGTACCCCATAGTGCTGGTTACCATAATCTGGCAGCATGTTTTGATATCTGCTGTGGCTAATATTCCTTTCCTTACTTTTTCCCTTCAGAATTTTCTTGTACATTTACTTTTTCACATGGACTTGCACATTTGTCAAGTTGAAGGAAAAAGACTGGTTGAGATTTTTTTAATAGGAATGCCACTGAATTTATAAGCAAATTTGGAGAAGTGGTTTTCTTAAAATACTGAGTCTTCCTTTCCAAGAATATGGCATGATTCTCTGTTTATTTAGTCTTTCTCACAGAGTCATTTTGTGTAGTGTTTTTTAAGTTGTTTTGGTAAGTTTTCCTTTATGGTGTCTTTCAGTTTGTGCTCGTATGTAGGAATTATTCTTTTGTTGTATTTTCTAGTGGGTGTATTTGTGCTGGTGTTTAGGGAACCTATTAGTTTTTGTGTATTTTTTCCTTTCTTGGTTACCTTTGAAGCTCTTTTATTGGTTCTTATCCCTTTTCAGTTGGTTCTCATGGAAAATTATATAACCTATAAATGAAAGTATTTGTTCTCCTTCATTTCCAATATGTATACTGTTTATTCCTTGGTTTTGTTGAGCATGATGTTTGCTACAGTTTTGGGCAGCTACCCGTCACTGGATTAGGAAAGTTACTATTTCTGACTTTTTTCAGTGTGTACTTTTTAAAATAAGGAATAGATATCAACTTTTATCAAATGTGTTTTGGAGACAAGAATTGTTCATTCCTTTAGTGATGAACATTGATAATATTCCAGTTTATCTTCATGATGAACAATGCTTCTGTGGATATATTTGTGCATACCCTGAGTATGTATGAATGTGTCTTTAGAATATATCTCCAAGAGTAGAATTTCTGGGACAAAGGATATATACATTTAATATTTTCATGGATATCAGATTGCCCTCCACATGTGGAGTATAAAAGTGCCCATTTCTCATGTTTTCATTGGTGTTTTGATCACTGAACTATTCACCAATCTTATGGGGATAAAGATAGCTCATTGTTTTAATCTGTTAGTGTAACAAATATTGGGCTTCCCTGATGGCCAAGTGGTAAAGAATCTGCCTGCCAGTGCAGGAGATGTGGGTTCAGTCCCTGAGTTGGGAAGATGCCCTGGAGAAGGAAATGGCAACCCACTCCAGTATTCTTGTCTGGGAAATTCCATGGACAGAGAAGCCTGGCAGGCTCCATTTGATGGCAGAGTCAGACATGACTTAGTGACTAAACAGCAGCAACAAGTGTTACTGGATTTTTTTTTTTTCCCTCTTGGCATAAAACCTTTATGGCCCTGATCTGTTTGTCCTTTTAATGCACTGCTAAATTTTTTGTTTGTTAATATTCAGTTTATAGCTTTTGCATTGTTCTTTGTAAGTTCTCTGGTTTTAGACATGTGCCTGATCATATGTGTGAGCATGGTTTCTGTCCTTGTCTGGGTTTTGTAGCAGGGTTTTGTTCACCTTATAGGTAATTTGGGAGGTTTTCTTTTTATTTGCTTTTAAATAATGATGTAGCGTGTAAATTCCATCTTCCCTAAAGGTCTTATGAAACTGGCTGGTCAAATGATCTGGGCTGGTGCTTTTTAATACACGCATCTTTGATTACTTTTTGAATTTTTCCTGAGGTCATTGTGCTATTCTGATTTCTATGTCTTGATTTCACTTGATTAATTTATATTTTACCGGGTTGTCTGATCTTTTTCCTTGTGGTGATTCAAAATACTCTACTCATCTGTTGTCTTGTCCTCTTTCTCATCCTTAGATTTGTTTAATTGCATTTTCTCCTTTTGGAGGGACTAACGTATGCAGTTAACAGTATTGACTGTCCTAAATTCCAAGTGCTGATTAGACACTGGGCATGTAGTAGAAGGCAAAACTGACCGAAGCTGCCCTCCAGGAAGGTCCTTTGTCATTCTGCTTGATCTGTGAAAGCAAAGCAAACCCCCCAAAATTTTATATTTATCGATGATCTACTTTTTTTAATATTTCTTTAATGAATTTTTATCTTTAACTTCCTTCTTTAAAGGAAGTAGAAATTTAATTTGTGGTACTCTTTCCCTAAATTTTGATTTGAATGCTCAGTTATTTTATTTTCAATATTTCTTATCTTTTCATAGGTTAGTGTTAGTGTCTACCTTTCTTCCTTGAGCCCTGCTTCACTTCAGCCAGGCGTCACTGTGTGGTCCCCACTGTTATCTTCGTGTTAGTTACACAGTCATGTCCGACTCTGCAATCCCTTAGGCTGTAGCCTGCCAGTCTCCTCTGTTTATGAGGATTTTCCAGGCAAGAATGCTGGAGTGGGTTGCCACTCCTTTCTCCAGGGGATCTTCCCAACCCAGGGATCGAACCCAGGTCTCCCACATTCTTTACAGGCAGATTCTTTACCATCTGAGCCACCAGGGAAGCCCACTGTCTCTATTTATTTACTCCCCTCCCTCCTGCTTTCTCACCATCCACACAGCCTCCTACTTTGTTTAGAGAACTTCTGTCCCTGACCTTTGTCTGAAGGCAAATGCTATTGCTTTTCAAAGACAGTCCTTTAATTAATAATCCTTATTGTTCTCCATTCTGGTTCTCCGTATTCAATGACTCTGAACTTGGAGTTTCTCCAGAGGGCAGCTCTCACCTCCGCGATAGCCTCTTCTCTGTTTTGCATTGTCGTTTTTCCATCACGCTGACGCTGTTTGTTCCGTCTTTTCCAGAAATCGCTTGCTTTTCTGGCTCACTCATGACAGTTTTGCTGTTTCTCAGTACTCTCATGAAATTCTTTTCACCACTCCCTTCTGTGGTTCCAGTGATAGGGAGAGAGGCTGGGGGCGTGAATGAGTGTTCTCATGCTCCCTTCTTGTGTGTACTTACAATGCTGCCATTCGATGTCTGGACGGTATCTTGACTGATGGGAAGAGGGCCTTGTTGAGGGAGTAACAGCCAGTGTAGTGGCAGGGGTGTGGAAAGTCTTTGCTCAGAACTATTTTCACTGCTTTTTCTTTGCTTCCCAGGTTAACTTTGTGCTCTTCATCGGAATCATTGTCATCCTCGTGCAGAAACTTCAGTCTCCAGACATGGGAGGCAATGAGTCCAGCATCTACTTGTAAGTACTACTGGGTGAATGCCATGGTTAAATTCCAGCAGCTGGGTGGAGCCTGCACTCAGGACACAGGAGGAGAGGCCTGGGCATCGCTAATTGGGTACCCTAGCATGGGCATTGGCAGGACTTCCTTTGGATTAAAGTGACTTGAAAATATAGTTGCCCATCTATGCTTCAGCCAACCCAGGAGCCCCTAATCCATATAGTGATAACATGGAAACGAGTGAGAAAAAGGTGGACAGATCCTGTGTCTTGCTAGGAACATCAAGATGGAAAAGGCAGATTCCTTAAGGTAGTCAGGGTGGGTCTTGGTGGATTAGAAATTGGAGTTCTTTTAGGGGTCTTGGTTCTCAGGGGAGCTCATGACTGCTGCTGGATACAGTGTTGCCTGAAGTCCCCATTCCCAGGTCAGTGGGTACAAGTTGCTCAGTCCCCACTAGTGAGTGAGTCGGGCCGACAGTCTCCCTGGTCTGAGTACTGGAAGAGAAATTGTCTTCGCACCTTCTCTCAGGGCAACTCTACTTCTAGGTCTGGTCGTCTTCCTGCAACTCCCTCCTCCCTGGGCAGAGGGACATCTAACATGTTTGGGAATGATAGTGTTCGGGGGCAACTTCTTACCACTGAGTGTAGGGTTTCTCCACTTCCACGGCCATTCGGTTTTCTTCCCAGTGTCTCTGCAGCCAGGTCCCTCATAGCTTATCCCTGCTAGCTCTGTCCCACTCTTCTCCCAGCCCTCCATCTATGCTGAATCAGACCAAGCATCTTCCATCTCACCCTTCTTGCCTTGCAATCATGACCAGCTTGGTGTATGGGCTGTGAGGGTACTTCTGATGCAGTTTGGTCCCCTGTGGTTGGCTGGAGGGGCCAGAGAGGGACAGACTGAGAACAGTCTGTGAGGTGGAAGCCCTCTGTGTTGCTTCGTCAGTTTGAGAAGAGAACAGGCTAGAAGGAACTTCGTCAGAGACCCCAACCTGGGGTTCATAACCTTGATGGCTGCCCAGAGGACAAGTGGGACAGCAGAGAGACTCCAACAGAGGGTTCCCCCACCCAGCCATTCTCCTGGAGAGAAGGAGAGGCAGGAGTGCTTGTGAACCAGCCCCGGATCCTTCCCTCAGCCTCCTTGAGACTTCCCTGGGTCAGTGGAGCTTGTCCTTGGTCCCTGTAGTCAGTCTGGTACCTCTTCCGTGGCAGCCCTACCCTGGGAGTGGGGATCAGCGCAGGGCCTGGCTCAGTTAGGCTTGTTTTCTCTGCATGTAGGATGATTACGCTGACCGCTGCTTCCTCTCCTTTTTCTGGCTATCCATTTATTGTCTTTTATTTTTTCATGTTTTTGTGAACATTTACCAACCTTTGCTTATATGTGCGCATTATGTAGCAGAAAATTGTTCATCCATATAAAGTCCCCTGCACTGAGGGGCTGCGGGGGCCAGCTCTCTGCAGATAACTGACCTGGAAAGATCATTCCTGCCTTTGTCTCCTGGAACCACAAAACAGGGCCCTGCTGCTCCCGCTACCTTCTTGTCCAGTGCCAGAGACCACGCCCTTGTGTCTGGCCTGTTTCTCCCCCTTGAGGGTGGTTTTGCTCCTGCATTAGCAGTTAGTTATCTCAAATGTCCTCTGAAGCTGTCAGGTAGCTAACTAAGTCAGCGTCATCTCTCCTTTGAGCTCTAAGCAACCCTAGCTCCCCTTCCCGCCTCCTTGCCACCTTGATTCCTAATGGGATCTGTTTCTTCTTTGGAAGTCCCTGGGACTTGTCCTCCTGGGGCTCCCATAGCTTCCTCTCTGTCTGTGCGGGGACACACAGGGACTCAGCCACAGCCTGAGTAAGGACACTCTGCTGACCCCAGAACATTCTTTATCAGCTTGGACATCTTGCCCCAGGCAGCAAGAAACCCAGAGTGCAGAGGGAGGGAAGTGTGGGGCCAGGGTTTTGAAGATGTATTGCAGACTCGGAGCTGTGGAGTCCTATAAGACCTTCCGAATGCATAGATCAGAACTGTCTATAATTAACACAGGGTTTATACATTTCAGTCCAAATGCTTAAATAACCAGCTGCAAGCATACCTCATTTTACTGTGCCTCGCAGATACTGCCTTTATTACAGATTAAAGGCCTCTGGCAACCTGGCGCTGTGTTGAACAAGTCTGTCGGCCCCACCTTTCCAATAGCATTTTCTTACTTGGTGTCTCTGTGTCATATTTTGGTAATGTTTCAAGCTTTTTTAAAAAATTATATTTGTTGTGGTGATTAGTGATCTTTGTTACTGCTGTGATTCACGGGAGGTTCCGATCATTAGTGTTTTTTAGCAATAAGGTGTTTTTAAATTAAAAGATGTACATTTTCTTAGACATTTTGCTATTGCACACTTAACAGGCTATAGGATAATGTAAATATAACCTGGGAAGCCACAAAATTGATGTGACTTTATTGCAATATTCACTTTATTGCTGTGGTCTGAACTGAACCCGCGATAAATCAGGGGTACGCCTATAGTTGGTTTGCTCTTATTGTGTCAAAAATGCCCTTGAATCTCAGCAAATTCTTTTAAATTTTTTTAGAGAAATCTAAGCTTGAGCTCATCTCAAGCCCCAAAGATTAAACCTCAGGAGGATGTGGTCTGTAAACCAGGTGGGAGGGCTGACACGGGACAAGGGGGATCAGTTTTAAGTGCAGCTGCATGTTTGAGTGTTGCCAGGGTCAAGGAGAGTCTGTTGGTGAATGTAAGGGGCAATCAAAGCGGCCATGCTGCCAAGAACGGCGGGGCATTTAAAAACACTTGCCATTCATTTAATGCCCACAGACACCCAGCAAATCTGGATTAAATATAATCCCCATTTTACAGCTGAGGGAACTATCAATGAAGTGGGATGAATCCAGTGGGAAAGAATGAAGCCGTAGCTACAGTGCAGGCAGGCAGGCCCTTGACTCTGAGATTTCTTGCACCATCATTCCTCCCCTCAAGGAATTTACAGGCAAGATGATAATATTAAGTAAGGCTTCCTGAAAGAAAAGGGCCCAGCGGGTTCCAGCCTTGTACAAAACTGCCCTACCTGGAGTGCTTTGAGCTGGAAGGTGTCTTCTGCAGGGTGGGGAGAGGAGGAGACAATGGGGGAATTCAGAAAGGGGCAGGATGTGATGGGGGAATTAAAAAAGCGGCAGGATGTGATGGGAGAGGGAGATTTCAGAGCTGTGTCTGAATCCCCTTGGTTGTGTGTTGGGCTGAGATCCTTTCAGATCTGCCCACAACAATTTTCTGGTTTTTCGCTCTGTTCCCAGAACAAATTTAAGCCTGGGAGTCCCCAGGAGAGACCGAGAGGACCTCCTGTCTGTGCCCACAGACCCGCACTTACTCCTTTTCTTGTAGGTTTGTTCCAGCTTCTCAGATGATGAGGTTTGCCCTCCTCTATAGACCAAGATGGTGTTCCAGACACAACTCAGAGGACCTGTTGGGGGCTGGGGTTCCTGCAGGGGGCAGCAGCCCTGAGCCACCTCCACTCTCACTGGCTGCTGGGAGAAGGAGTGGCTGGGCTCAGAACTTGGGCAGTGGCCAGGCGTGGAGTGTGGGTCTGGGTCCGGGTTAAGCCTGTGCTTAGGCTCAATGCGGTTTGAAGCCAGGGGTTAGGGCTCAGCCCCATTCTGGGATCAGGGTTAACCTGCCTTTTCTTGGGACCAGAGTTTACCTCTGTGAGAAGCTGACTGGCTCAGAAAAAGGAGGGTGAGGTTTCTGTGCTGAGAGCATCTCAGGCCTGTCTCTGTGGGGAGCTGGCTTTATTCCCAGCGGTCTCCCCGTTGCAAGATGGGCATTGGAGCAGCCTCTTGAGTCTGGGTCAGGGAGGGAAACCTCGTCTTTATTCCCCTCAGGGACCCCACAGAGCAGATCTCCATGGCCCCTTAGGGTAAAGGAAAGAGAACAGACATTGTGATGTAGTACATCGCTCAGCAGGGCTGTGACCTACCCAGTGTTGGAGAGACAACATTCGCCTCTGAAGACAGACTCTTCCCTGTCTAGGCAGAAGTGCAGCCAGGAAGCTCTTAGTCCAGGAACTCAGCCCACAGCCTGAGGCTCCCAGTTCACATGGGGCTCTGTCTTCTCCTTCCAAAACACCCTCTCCCCATCCTCTGTCTAGGAGTGCCCTGTCCTAACAACTCCTGTTAGGGATTGTCAATAGGGAGTGGTTGCCCCCATTTTGCAGGTGGAGAAACTGAGGTCCAGAGAAGGAAAGTGGCAACACCTAAGATCAGCAAGTCAGTGGCCAAACAAAGTCTTAAATTCAGGTCCCCAAGCCACAGGTTAGGAACGAGGCACAGGGGGCTGGCATGTCCTCAGTGGTGGGGGGGAACGAGGGAGGGCAGGGAAACTCCAAGATCTGCTAAGCTGGGCTTCTAGTTGGAGTACCAGGGTGGTGGGGAGTGCTTCTCTGGGGACTGGGCCAGGCTTTGAGGGGACATAGCATCTTAGCAGCAGGAGGAACCCTATGGAGAACGTTCACTTCAGGTCACGACATTCTGTGGGCCTGCTGTGTGTCTAGCGTTATGCTGACCAGTAGAATCAGGGTGAGATAGACAAGGATCCTGCCTACAAAAAGTTCCCCTGCAGGGGTCACTGTCTAATATCTGGGGACTATAGTCCAGGCAGCCTTACATACAAAAGGCACTACAACATGCGTGGAGTTTATTTAGCTTGAGACCAAGAGGCCTGGCGTGCTGTGATTCATGGGGTCGCAGAGAGTCGGACACGACTGAGCGACTGAACTGAACTGAACTTAAAGCAAGGTCAGAAGAACCCATGTGCTGCATCCCTGAGTTATAGGTGGCAGTGCTTGAACTTCCTGCAGACACCCAGCAAAGCTGTGGCAGAACCAGGCCTGGGAGCCAGGGCTCCCTGACTTCCAGATGTGGGTGTTAGCCTTGCACCCGCTGTAGGGGTCTGCCGCCTTCTGATTTAGGCCGATGATGCTGCTCTCCATGCAGCCTCCACCCAGTATCCTTGACTGAGTTGCTTATTCTCCCTTGGATCCAAATCAAAACTGAGCTGATCAGCCCACCCAGGTTAATCTCTTCCTCTTGATTGAATTTCTTTTCGTTTTTTCCCACTAATTGTAGTGACTTTTCAGTGATTTCGACATTTTTCTCCTGCCTGTCTCTGGCTTTTCTGCCACCCTCTTTCCTTTTGGTTTCTTTTCATTGGATTCTTTTAAACAGTCATTGGAGGTTTGGGGGAAGGAGGGTGTTTGGGAAGAAGGTCCTTTAACTTCATCCCTTCTCCCAGGAGCCCTCCCAGGCATCAGGTGTCCCCTTTGATCCTCCCTCCCTGCCTCCGATGTCGAGACACACATCTTTACTGGGCTGTGATTTCCCAGCTTACTTGTTGCTAAATGGCCTTTAGCAATATTTGAAAAAAATCAGAAGGCCTATATTTACTGTATCCAGGGCCCAGAAAGAATAGGGACAACTTGGAAACGCAAAGAGAAGAGGTCTTGGAGGAGAACAGCTGAAGCTTTATAGTTCGGGGTGAGAGTTTAAGCCTGGTATGTATGAAGTGACCTGTGAGGTTTGGGCTTTCAGGCTCCCTGACTCTGATTTTTGTGGCACACCTAGACCAAGGTTGAGGGGTGAGGCCACTTGCCGTAGGAGAGAGTAGTCAATGTTTCAATCTGGGCAAGGTAGAGAATCAATTTGAAGACTAGAATGGCTTCCATTTCTGAATATCCAATTAAACTCTTTTAATTATTGAGAAAACATAATTATGTGTCCATCTGTCTCTTTGTACACGAAATAGACCTTTGATATTCATTGAGGCACATGAAGAAACTTCTCGGATACATGACTTCCTACCAGCAGTGTTCTGGAACTTTGATTTGCAGGCGGATCACCTAAGAATTTTGTTGAAATGCAGATTCTGAAGCAGTAGGTCTGAAACTCTGAATTTCTGCATTTCTAAGAAGTTCTCAGGTGGTACTGATGCTGGGTCTGGGTAGCAGAGCCTCATATCATCCCTCATCTGTAGAAGGATCTAGTAGCACCCGCCTCAGAGTCTGGCATGGAGTGAAAGATGTTAATTAAAGGAGAACCACACACCTAACTGAGGCAAGGATGCTGGGTGGACCTCAGCTCGCCCTGTCTATGACGTGTGTGATTCAGATATCTGCCTCAGCTAAATGATATGTCACTGAACGTCAGGGACCTTCAGACATACTCTTACAGAGCTGGGATCACACATTTCGAATCCGTGAATGCCAGAGGTCTGGGCTCTTTGGGCGTATCCATTCTCATTTTCATCAGACCCCCGCAGGTCTGCCAGTTCACCAGCAGCTGCTAGGAGCTCTGCCTCACGGTGCCTGACGAGGGTGTGTGAAATGGGCCTCTCCTTTGCAATCTGACAAGATGACACGGCTCTTACTCCATCTTTTACATGTTTGTCAGGGATGGGAAAAAAATGGGTAGTGCCAGCCCCAGGGTAAGCAGGACTGAGAGGGGCTAGAAGAGATGGAAGTTGAGCCTTTCTGGGGAAATGTCTCTGAGGAGACAGAGCTCTGTGTCTCCCCCAGGGACAGGCAGAGCTGGACAGGCATCCTGGACCCACCTGTGGATGGCTCCTTAAGGTGACTCATTTCTGCAGTCAGTGGAGCAGAGCGTCCCCTCAGCCCTCAGTTCCTGCCCGTTGAATTTTCATGAAGAAGTCTAGCCAGCGTTGTGCAGTAGAACCCTCAGCAGTGTTGGCAATGCCTCCAGTCTGGGAACCACTACCTCCCTGTGGCTGTTGAGCTGCTGCGGTGTGACTCAGGCCACTCAGAAAGTGGATTTTTCATTTCATTTCAACTTATGTGGTGGATGTGTAGTGTTTATCACACCCATCTGCTCCATCCAACCTGCCTCTTTTCCTCTCAGGGCCACACTGAGGTGCTCGGGGTTCGGTCAGAGGAAGGTGCGGGCAGAGGAGGGAGAGGGTGGGGGATGACCAGTGGATGTTCCAGTTGGTTTTCACAAGCACGCCCACAACTGGCCTGATTCCAGGGGTTTCCAGCTGGCCCTCTTGCCTTGGGATCTCTGGCAGAGCCATGCCCCAAGCCTGGAGCTAACTCTGGAGACAGCTCCTGGTCCCTTGTTGAGACCCAGCCAGGCCCCACTTATAACACACAAGTTCTCCCGTGAACCCACCACCACCTTTTGGTTTCCCAGTGTGAGTGCTCACGTATGCCTGTGTGTCTGTGTGCACACGTGTGTATGTAGGGGTGTGTGTATTTCTGTCCAGAGCTGACTGCATCTCGGCCCTCAGCTTCCTCCATGTGATGCCCCTGCTCCGTCTCTACACCCCGAGCTGCTCGACCTTCCCTGTGAGCCATGTCACTCTAAGTTCCCACCTCAGTTTCTCGTGGCCCAATGCCCCCAGCTGACAGAAATGCTGATCTTGTCACACCCAGCAGCTGCGTGCAGAAATGCTACTGCAAGCCACAGCGGGCTCAGCAGCACTCTTGCAAGATGTCAGAACTGTCCACCATTACTCTGTAAGTGTGCGTGGCGTGGCTGTGGCCGGGTGTGCTGGCTGGGAGGGGGACGCATGCTGCTGCTGCCTCCACCTGGAGCTCCCGTCTGCCCAGGCTGGAGGAGAGCCGGGAGTGAGCCTGTGCCTCCAGCCCCGAGCCCTTGCCCGGCTGTTGCATGTTGACATCTGTACGTCTTGTGAGTTCTCTGCAACCCCGTGGCCTGGGGTATGAGGGGCGGTGGCGGGGATGGGGCTATGGACGTCGTGGGAGCAGCCGGGGTGCGGCTGGTTCTGAGGAGGAGGCAGCTTGGAAGCCTCTGCAGATGCTGCTTCGACGTGTGGACTTCGCCCCACCCCTCACTTCTCTGGGTTTCAGCCTTTGCAGCTGTCAGATGATTTCTAAGAGCCTTGAGCTTGAATTCACTTAGACTGTTCCCCTGCAGAGGCGGGGGGGCCCTCATCCAGGTGCCTCACGCACACTTCACGTGCAGAGTGACACTCCCCACACAAGCCTTTGAGCTGGGGACTCTATTTACAGGTGAGGAAACTGAAGTACAGAGAGATGAAATGACTCACTCAAGGCCAGCAGTTGGCAGGGCGAGGAACTGAACCCAGGGAGTCCTAAGCACTAGACCCTGAGGCATCTCGAGCTGGAGCTCCAGCCCCTGTTTGGAAAGCCCTTTAAGTGGGGGATCCCACTGTCATTTGGGCATCTCTGGCTGTAGGAAGCTGTCCCTTGTGTTTCTTTAGGCCCCTTCTGCCCATCGATGCCTCCTTGGGCAGGAGGACAGAGGCTAAAGGCTTGTGTCACTGTCTCTCTGGCTTAGTCAGATCATAGGGCGATTCTGTGACTCCCCAAGGAGGCGTTCTAAGGTTCAAGCCTTATGTCCCCATTCCAAGGCCTCTGGTCCCCACTCTGAGGGACAGAGGTCCTCAAACTCTGAGACCCAGTGCCTTCCTCATCCACGTCCACTGCTGCATCTATCAGAAGGAGTCATTGGGACGCCTGGATCCCTGGCAGAAGTCCCTCATTCTTTCTGGGCCATCGCAGGGCTGCGGGGGAGGGAGGGCAGGGTCCTTGGGTTGCACTCTGGGATGCTAGAGGCTGGGAAGCGCCCGAAGGCTTGTGTTTCTCACATATTGAACCCATCCCATCCACTGCCACCACATGCTGGAGAGGGTTGGCCTTTTGATTTCCAGGACTTTGCTGGTGGCTCAGATGGTAAAGGATTTGCCTGCAGTGCAGGAGACCCAGGTTCAATTCCTGCGTCGGCAAGTTCCCCTGGAGAACAGAATGGCAACCCACTCCAGTATTCTTGCCTGGAGAATCCCAGGGACAGAAGAACTGGGCAGGCTACACAAGAGTCCATGGGGTCACAAGAGTCAGATATGACTGAGAGACTAACACTTTCACTTGTCAAACTGCACAGACAGATCCCTGGAAACAGACCCATTTGGGGAGAGGAGAAAGGGACCGCAGGAGGCCGGGCTGCCTTCTCTCCTCAACTGCTTCAATTAAGCTGCTCTTTAAAGTAACCTCATTAGTCAGGGTCACAAATGTCCATGCTCCTGTGTTTCCAGATAGCTTTCTTTCCATTCTTCAGCCAACACTCCCTGCTGTCCTCTGGGGTGAGACTCTGGGTGCCTGTTGATGAGCGGGACCCGGGCTCCCAGGTCATGCCCAGTGTCCAGGGCTCTGAGGTGTATCATCCCAGGCCCGTGTGGTTGTACCTTCATGGATGCATACTTTCTGAGCACGGGCCCCATGCCTGGCAGGTGCTGGCCAGGGTAGATGACAGATAAGTGAGGCACCACGCCTGCCATCGAGGAGCCACTTCTGAGAGAGGACAGACAGAGGCTAGAGGAGAGGAGAGAGGCTCAGGCACTCCGAGACCACAGCCGGGCTCTGAGTGGGGTCCTGCTGGCCTCCGCTCTGGTCCAGGCACCCCCAGGTCCTGTAGAACCGGCCACCTGTGAGCATGTGGAAGATTGGTGGGTGCTGGGCAGTCGAGGGCTTTTTTCCAGGACTGAGCCGTGACCTACCTGGAGGTCTCCCCAGGCTATTCCTTCCCCTTAGTGTACCTCCTCCGCTTCTCTTTTTCCCCTTCCCCATCCTTTCCCTCTGAGTAGGCGTCACTCAGACTCTATGGACTCTGCTTCTCCTGAAAATCTGGAGCCCTCACATTCAGTGGAATAGTCTCTCCCAGAAAGGCTGGGGTCGGGAAGAGGGAGGGGCAACTAGTGTAACTGCCCCAGATTGAAAGGCTGCCCCCATCTTCTGCTGCCCACCTCATGGACTGAGCTCTGCCAGGAGAGGGTGAGGCTGAAGCTCAGAGAGCCCCAACGGGCAGACTGCACCTACAGGGTTTCGCTGGCTCTTCTAGGAGGTCCAAAGAGAGCCAGTCTGCTGGGGTGGGCAGATATGGGGTCCCACTCTTAGAGACCCTCTGGGTGCCCCCCTGCCCTGAGCAGGACCCACAGGAGCACACGTCACCATGCCTCCTCTTGATGTTTCCCTGTGGCTTCTGCGCCCTACCCTCTCAGATCACAGTTCCAAACCACTGGGCCCAGAAGCCAGATGCAGTCAGAGGAACCCGAAGAGAGCTGTCCGCAGGGGGGTAGTGAGGTCCCTAGGGCCATTTCTCTCTTCCGTGTTCCACTCCCACCCTTGTGGATAGCCTTCTTCACAACATCTGACTCAGTTTCCCAGGTGGCAGGTTCCTTCTGCTGGATGGTGGTTGTTTACGTTCAGAGTCAGTAAATCCTTCCTAGTATCCCTCCCATGAGTCACCTTCTGTGTTCTACCCTCTGGGCCCACCCCCTTCCCATGGTCAGCACCTCCCCACCACTCTCCATGAGCATCCCTGGCTAGCCCCAGACTCAGAGAAGCTGACTGTCTCTGTGATCCCCTAGGGCTGCTCTTTCCAGGCAGCCCTGTTTACTTTCAGAGCTGAAAAACGTTTGTTTTGCTTGAGGATGCATCACATTGTCTGTCCAAATCCCACCGCAGGATTTTGCCCTGACTTCATTTTTCCAGAGGGCTTCATACCTCCTCAGAGAGGTTTCTGTCAATCACATACTCACCTGTGCACGTGCAGTGATTCCATGGGACACCAGTATGGCCTAGAGGGATGGGCACCCCGCAGACTGAGGGAGGTCTCCCCAGAACTTCCCAGGGAGTTCTGGAAGCTGGGGCTCTGTTGACCATCTCCCCTCGGACCCACGCCCTGGGAGAGAATCCTGAGGGCGTCCACGGGCAGGAGCTCCAGTGCTGGGGGAATGGAGGGGCTGAGACTGCGGTTCTCTGCCCTGCATGGTTCCGGCCTCAAGCCCTGGCGGCCCCTGGAGCAGATGGCTTGCTCTCTCCCGACAGACGGCTTGCCAGGTCCACCCTGCTGCTCATCCCACTCTTTGGAATCCACTACACGATCTTTGCTTTCTCCCCGGAGAACGTCAGCAAGAGGGAGAGACTCGTGTTTGAGCTGGGTCTGGGCTCCTTCCAGGTAGGCGTGGTGTGTTTGTGGCGGGGGGGAGAGGGAAGAGCTTGTGGGGGGCCAGGCCCCTGGCCTCTACCTTGTTGGTGGTCCTCAGTCGTTAACCTAAACTCAGCTTCTGGAATAACAGTACGAGATTAGAGGCCACCCGGGCGGGCCCTTCGTGCTGTCCGCCCTCTAGTCTTCTATGAGAAGACAAGTCAGTGCTTTCATGTTGCTGGTGCATCTGGGAGTCCTGAGCCAGGCCTCCCTAGGGCCATCAGAGACAGCGGACAGCGGCTCCCTCTCCCTCAGCATTAGCCCTGGGGATGGGTGGAGTGTCCTCAAGAGACCTCTCTGTCCACATCTGACTTCCTGTGAGTGCCGGAGCTCTGAGTTACCCAGGTTGAGATCCCCAGCACAGGATCTGGTCCCAGGGAGCTGAATGAGCTGAACAGGGGGATGAACAAACAGTCATGTTAATAAGTGATCCAGGGAATGAGAAAACTGGAGGACTCGTAAGTCCGTTCTTGAAGGAATCAGCAGACAGGGCTCTAAACGAGTGAGTGAAGCAGAGTGAGTCAGTGCGAGGGTGCACGGTGAGCACGTGGACGGGTGGGTGCAGGAGCGGGTCAGTGAAGGCAAGGCTGGCTCACTTGCACGTCCCTAGGATGCACTGCCTCTCCCAAGCCCAGCTCGTTAGAGGAGCATTTAACCTTGATGGTTGAAAAGTTATTCTGTGTATCTGACTTGATTCTCTCCCTCCTCCCATTTTTAACTCAGTTGCTTTACCTGATCAGGTTCTTAGCTTGGCAAGGCTGAGGGGTTTATTGGCAAAGCCCCAGACTGGGAGTCAGAGCCTGGGTTCCTATCTCTCAGCGCAGGAATTCTAAATGGACAGAATATAAGTCAAGAATGTATGTAGAAGAGCCAAACACCTACTAGATACCAGGAACCACCTGGTGGTCTGTGCGTTCCATGTATGAAGCTGTCTGGCCAACGGAGTGGGGAGGTGGTGGTGGATAAAGTCAGGGCTATTCTGTCCTGAAGGAGTGGCTGCCCTCAGGAGGCCTGCAGGCTGGCTTGGGAGCCTGGAGAACACTTTGGGGTATGTGGGGAAGGCCTCTTCTAGAAAGGGGGACAGAGCTGGCCCTTGGGAATGGGAAGGATTTGACCAAGGGAATGTGGGATCCAAAGCTAGGGCTGTGGGTAGGGGGGAATGTCGCCACCAGCCACTTGGCTTCAGGGGTGTGGCCATCTCCGTGGAGCAGAACTTTGACTGTTTTACTGCAGGCTCCTGGGCAGTCAGCTTATTTTTCTGCTTTCTGGTGTCACTCCCCGCTCCTGCTGGCTAGCACACACCCCACGTGGGAGGTTCCTTGCTAGAATTCTCAGGTTCTGTTTGTTCTTTATCCTTAGGGCTTTGTGGTGGCTGTTCTCTACTGTTTTCTGAATGGAGAGGTAAGTAAGATCCCGGCTTTCTTAGTGGTGGAGGGTGGAGGTGCAGCTTGCTGGGGAGCAGACAGGGGTGTGACCGGCTGGCCACACTGGGTTGATCCTCCAGACCAGGGCTCTGCAGGCTCCCAGCACCTACAGGAGGAGGATGACAGCCTCCCCCCAACCCAGCCACCTTTCCTGGTGCCAGATTACCTCCCGCTTTGCTTAGGCCCAGCCTCAGGAGCAGAGATCCTCCCATAAGGGCATCAACTTCTGAGTGCAAACTCGCCTGGGAGGGCTCACCATAAGACAAACCTTAGAAAAGGTGAACCGAAAGTGAGGAAGTGGTACCTACCGTTCATGAGGCTGCTCTTGGGCAGGGCTGCCGAGCAGGGAGCCGTCCAATGCTCGACACTGCCCCAGCACACCAGCCTGCCTGCTCAGACCTGTCCCTTGTAGAGTGGACTTGATTGATCCTGGGGAGAGTCCTGGAATCTTCTAGTAATACTCCCTTGCCAGGCTTCCTGCTTTAGCCTATTAGGATGATGTTTTGAGCAGAACCCAGAACAGAGATGCTGAGATGGGAGAGGGCGCTGAGTGGGTGGGTGGCTTTGGAGAGTGGGCAGAAGTCATTGCACCAAGTGCTTGGGTCTTGGCTGCATGACTGTGGCAGGCTTCCCCTGATTTGGTATCTGAGAAATAAGAAGACTTTCTCAGACAACCTACAGAGGGGTTAGATAAGGATAAAGGGAGGCAGACAGGTTTCTGCAGGTAGATACTGCGAGAAACAAGAAGTAGAAGTCCAAGCAGCTTGTCAGGGCCAGTGGTGGAAGGGGGAGCTGGAACTGGAGGCTGTGAATACTGGTGCCACACAAAGGTGCTGGGTGGAGGAGGTTGGCATGTGGACTCTGAAACTGGGCATGCCCTGCATGCCCCGTACTGAGAGCAATGTGTTGGGAGTTCACACAGAAGGGTGCTTTATTTGGTGATCCTCAACCCTAATAGCATATTGGAATACCCTAAAAAGCCTTAAAACATGTGGGAGCCCTACCCCAGAGATCTAGGTGTCATGGTTTCAGGGGAATGGTCTGGGCATCTGGGTTGTTAAAGCTCTCCAGGAGATCCTCATCCGCAGCCGTTGTTAATGGGCGTGCCCTCCTGGGAGGGGCCCCAGGGTGCCAAGATGGGCGGTTGAGGTGCGAGAGGGTGTCCACCCGGAAGTGATTGCTTGAGTTGCCACCCGCAGGTGCAGGCGGAGATCAAGCGCAAGTGGCGGAGCTGGAAGGTGAACCGCTACTTCACCATGGACTTCAAGCACCGGCACCCGTCCCTGGCCAGCAGCGGGGTGAACGGGGGTACCCAGCTCTCCATCCTGAGCAAGAGCAGCTCCCAGATCCGCATGTCTGGCCTCCCGGCCGACAACCTGGCCACCTGAGCCCACCCTGCTGTCTCCTCGCCTCTGTACACAGGCTGGGGCTGCGGTCGGGCGCCGGCCCAAGCATGTTGTGCCTCTTCTCTCCCTTCGGGCAGGCCCTGGGCTGGGTGCCTGGCCCTCTGAGGTGGGAGAAGGATGAGGGGCACAGGCAGGTGTCTAGCCTCCCTGTTTTGGCACTGGCCCCACCCACCGTGGGCCCCTGGCCCTGACCCCAGACATGTAAATACTCCTTAATTTTGGGAAAGTCAACCCATCCCTCCCCCTGCCCCAGGGTCCCTGCTCACCTCAAGCAGGTCCCCAGATCTACCCCACCCCATCCCCACCCCAGCCCCACCAGCCTCAGTGATCACCTGACCCTGTGTGGGAGGCCTCCCATGGGCTGAGGCTGTGGACCTGGCTTTGGGGGCCTTGGGCTGGGGCCTGCCTGACAGCTCCCCTGCAATGTCTAACTCTCAGTGTGGACTCTTTGAGTCTACTTGCCACCCCATGGCCCTTTTCAGGCCTAGTCCAGTCCCCGAGGTTACCAGAAGTCCAGCTTGGATGGCCAGACAGCTTTTTGGTGCAGGCAGACCCATGTTCAGCCATCTTGGTGTCCTGGTGCCCAGGTGCCTAGCTCCTGGGCATCAGACAGTAGGAAAGCTCCAGGGATCTACCATTCAGAGACTTCAGTTTGGATGTAGGGCTAAGGCCAGAGAAAAGTTCTGATGCTTTTCATCTGGCCCAAGAAAAAATTGCCAAGATCCAGAAAAGTGGATATGGGTGGAATTTAGATGCAAAGAGCTTGGAGGGATCCATGAAAGAAGACATTCCCCACCTTCATTATTTTACCCCAACTCAAGGTAGGCAAGGGCTCTTCTGGAAGTTTCCCTCTTCCCCTCCTGTCCCCAGGCATCACTTGCAGAAGTTTGAGAGATGGGTGCCTCAGAGAAACTGCTCCCCAACCATACCTACCACACAGAGCCCCTAAGCCCTCCCTTTTCCCATTTCCCTTGAAGTCAAAGCCATTATTAGGATGAACCAGCCGCCTTCCTGTGAATCCTGAAGCACCTTACACCTCCGTGTGCCCAAGTCCAGGGACTGGGGCTCCCTTTCATGCCCCCTCACCCTCATGGACCATGAGGAGCCCTAGTTAACCTCTGGCTTGGGTTTAGCTACTGAAATCTGAGACCTCTGCAGAGACTTCCCTCTGGACGTTGAGTCAGCATGGATGCCAATATGTTCTAGGGCTTGGGGGGAGGTGAAAAAACTCACCCACCATGCCTGTTAGCAGAAACTGCTGATGGGAGGGGTGACTGCACCCCGACTCCTGTCCTGACTGTCTAGTCGGAAGTTACCGGACCACAGCCTGAGAATTTCAAACGGCGTAGAGCAGGTTCAGGGAAGGCGGAGGAAAGGGCTAGAGTGCCATGGCCTCTCTGTGGGACCCGCTTCATTTGCATCAGCTCGTGCTGTTGCTGTCCAAGTGTTTTGTGGGTTTGTTTTGTGGTTGCGTTCTGGAATGCTTGGAGAGTTCGGGGGCATGGGGAATGTTGCTTTGCTTGGCTTTTTGAAGAGGAAGGGGCCCAGGGGACTTAGAGACCTGTTCCTCAAGGCCTGTGAAGTGACTGGGGAAGGGCTTAGTGCTTGCTTTAGAGATGAGCCCCATGTAAAGAGGGAGAACCGGCCTGCTTGCCCTGCCCAGGCATACTTGGCAACTCAGTCTGGCATGGGGTATGTGGTGGCCCTTCCATCCTGCACCTGCCTCGTGACGCCATTCCCTCTGTCTGGGTGCCTCGTGTATTACCTGAGGGGCTGTCTTCTGGTCATCTTGCATTTAGGGCCCTGTTGGGAGACCTGTTCCTGGCAGGTTGGAAGGATTCACAGGCTTCAATTCAGAGACACAGCATCTGTCCCAGTTGGGCTCAGACGGCTGACATGGTGGACACAGCACTCCCTGTTCTGGGCCTCAGTTTCTGCATTTGTGAGATGAGGCACCTCCCAGGGCTTCTCCAGGCTTTGTGCTCCAGTAATTCTCCGGTTCAAAGCCAAGGCGGGTAGAAGGGGACTCATCATTGTTGTGTGTTATCGCCTATGGTTCTGGAGTGTCTGTGTTTGTGTATGTGTGGAGGGAGGGAGGAGTTCTGTATATTTCTCTTTCTTAGAAAAGGGACACGTGTCCCTTCCCTTTGGACCCCACAGTGGAAGCTGGTGGGCTGGAGGGAAGGCTCAGGCCAGGGACAGTCAGCCAGGTGCCTTCAGCACCATGTGCAGACTCCTCCGTGTCCCGGCCGGGTCAGGGTGCCACGACTGGGTGGGCACCAGCTACCCCCAGATCCTAGGAGCAGTCCCCTGAGTATGGACCCTGTTTCTTCATCCTCACACCCACCAGCAGGTCTGCTTCACCATGGAAGAGGAGGCTTTGATTTTATACATCTATCATCACAAAACAGCAAAAACAAAATCCACCCCGAATCCCCATGCCATGCTGCCACCTGAGCTCTGAGCCCATATCCTTGTAGAGGCTCCAGGTTCCTGTTGGTTGGTTTTTCTCTCTGAACAAATGATTGCCAGCCTTGTGAGCAGAGGCAGTTGATGTATTTTGAATGCTCCAGGAGGGTAGGCAGCTGTCCTTCAGGGTCACGGCAGTTAGGGGGATAGTGTAAGGTCTGGGTATAACCCTTCCCTCTGACCTTTTTTTTTTTTTCAAATTTGTGTAATGGGCCAAAAGACTAGACAGTTTGTGTAGCCCACTGGATCTCTGAAATTCTTGTCAAAATACCAGCTATCTACTGGGAATGGCTCCAGGTAAAGACTGTGGTGTTTGCCTTGCCTGGGACAGGTCGGAATCATGGAGAAGGATGAGGGACTAAAGGACCTTGGGAAGGGCCAGGCTGGAGAGGAGCAGAGTTGTCTGACTCCACGTCTCTAGAAGGGGGCTGTTTATTGTTCTATGCAATCCTGAAGGACAGAACTCATCCAGGGGAGCCTGAGTTTTCCTTGGGATGAAGAAATCTCTCATCCTCAGTCATGTCTGTCCCATCAAGGAACAGGCAGTGTTAGGAGAGAGACTCCAGCCGTGGGGAGATGGGTCACCAAGTAAAGGATGCTGAGCCTGTCAGGGAGCCTGTGAGGGGCTGGAGTATGGGTATAGGCGTTCAGGGCCTCTCTGGTGTTTCCCAGCATGACAGACTTCATGACTACCCACCATGCCTGAGGCCAAGCCACCTTCTCTGTCTCCGTGGGCAGCTCTGTGACCCTACTCGACACACCCAGTGGCCCGCAGTCATTCCATCTCTAGCCCCCACCCCTCCCTGAACAGACTTCCCTGGGGGACAGGACCAGAGAGCTAGAGCCAGGCTCAAGGCTTGAAATACTCCCAAGTCCATCATCACCCACCAAGAGTGCTGACTCACCGCCTTCACCTGACACGCGCCCTTCCTTTGAGGAAAGCTTGAAGAGGCTTTCTTTGTAATTCTCTGAGTACTCTTGACCCACTCAAGGCCACCCTAGAGTCAAAGCAGGGAGTGCTTCATCTTCATAAATTCCTGCTTGGGGCCCAGTGACCATGGATGCCTGCTGGAAGAGCTCTGAGCCGGGAATAGGGGACCTGGCCATCTCCTGGCTCTGCCGTTGATCTGCTGTTTGGCCTGGACTCCTTCCTCATGTATCTCTGGGGAAACTTACAGAACACTAGAGCTGGGAGGGAACTTGGTGATCTACAGGTCAAGCCTCCCCCTCGGGCTACTGAGAAAACACTGACAGGTGGGCTTAACATGGTGCCTGTGACATGTTGGGACCCAGGATGCTTTACAGACCTGAATGGGGAAATGGGCCTGCTGATGTGTGTGCCTGCCCTGCACGTGAGCCAGAACAAGACACCCAGTAAAGCTTCCGACCAGAAAACATTCAGCCTTGCACAGGAGAGGGCCTCTGGCCATGGAGGTGGTCAGGACTCCAGACTGCAGGAGGAGCGTGGAGTCGGGGTCATGACGGGAGACCTGTGTTCCGGCCTGGCTTCACCACCTGCTCTGTGCTCCAGCGCTGATCCTCTCTGGGCCTCTGCTTCTTGATCTGAGAAACAGGAGGACCTGATTTTCAGTCTGACCCACAAGTTGGGAGTGAGATTCAAGTGAGATGCCTTGGTGTGTAAAAGGGAAACTGCACAGATGTGAGCTGTTTCTGGGGTGAAGACCTCTGAAAGGGGGACCCCATGCTGTTTGTCAGCTGCTTTGAGCCCTCCTGGATTAACCTTTGCCTCATTTGTAAAACCACCAGCACTTGGGGAGTAGGGGAAGGCCAGTGGGCTCCGATGGACACAGAATTCCAGGTTTATTCCCATCAGCTGGTTGGTTGTTCTGGAGATAGAATGAGGAGACTCCCATATGGGTGATGTCAGTGTTTTCCATGCCACCCCCATGAGAATCCTTCAAGGATCTGGGACATCCTTCAAGCAGGCTGTGTGCCTGCCTTTCTCCTTCCCCTGAACTCGACATCCTGGGGTGTGTCCATGCTTGGCCTTGTGCGTCTTGTCTTATGTCTGTCTTCTGTAGCTTTGCCCCTGTGAGGGCTGGAGTGGGGATGCCACTGGCACCACAGACTTCAGGCTCACTGTGGGAGTTGCACCTGCCTGGGTCTCATCTCCCACAGTAAAGATAAGCCCCATGGACCTCACTGCTACTGCTGTGCTCACAACCTTGTCCGGGATTTTAAGGATGTCAAACTGCTGTAGATGACTCAATAAATGTCTTATCATTTTTCCTGGTGGCTGTTATTTGGCAGATGTGGAGGGCTGAGAGGAGGGGAGGTGGAAGGGGAGGAAGTCTGATCCCCCAGAGGAATCCAGTCTTCAAGGTCCTGTGGCCTTTTCCAGCGGGCTTAGAATGGACTTGGAAAAGTAAAGTCCTGACCTCAAAAGGACCTGCAAGGATCATGCCACCTGAGTGGAATTGAGGTCACTTGGATGTTTTGGGGGCTCCTGGAAATGGAACCTGCTCACCTCACAGTCCTCCTTGCCTCATGGCCTTTATATGTATATTTTTTTTATGTGAGTGGCCCCCGAATATCTCCAAAGATTGCCTGCACTGAGCGCTTCATTAGCACTATAGGTAACCACAGGTTGCCAGAGTCCCAACCCCTAATGTTTCTGGGCGCTTCAAATCATCAGCCCCACCAGAACAGATAAGCAATCCATGGAACCCCCTTTTCCTTGAGCTTCTATTAATTTCCACAACTTCTAATGCCCATAGTTATATTAGACTTTTTAGTTTCTAACAACAGGAGATCATTTTGGCTGATAGATCAGAAAAACAGTTTAGGAGAGAAAATATTGGGCAGCTCGTAGAATTCTTTTGAGGCTGGAGAAACCAGAAAAGGTGTCTCAAGCCTTACTGTCTTCTGGATATGATGACAGAGCTGTTGACGGCTATTGCTGCTCTCAACCAAGGGATGGCTGTTCCATGCTAGGGAGCCAACCTCCCAGTGACCATTTTTGATAGCAAATAGCTTTGCTGTCACTGTCACCAGCAAGTTCAATTCCCCATGCAGCCCCTTTGCCTCCAGTTGCTCACGTCTGAATCAAAGTCTCACATGAGTTCATCAGACTGGCTGCATTCTCTCCACAGTGAGGCTGGACATTTGACTTTTCTGGGTTCTACCTTGGGGAAATCAGCCTCATGTATCTGGAGAATTTCTAGATTTACCAATAGTGTTTAAAATTCCTGAAATAATAAATGCCTACCACCACAGGCCTGAGATCTATGGCAATTGCAGAGCCAGCTCCCTCCAGTGTTCAGGTGGGCCACTCTGAAGAAGTCAAGTCAATTTGAGGATGAATCCCAACCCACCTACATGTGGTTCCTACAACCGGACAGGCTACTCACTGAAAGCTCCCAGGTCTCCCAGCTGGGGTGCAGGCTGGTTCTGCTGTTTGGAGTCACCCCTGCTCCTTCTTCTCCAGGCTGCTGCTATTTCATTCTCCTAGAGCTTAGAAAAATATTCTCACCGATGTGACCATGATACATTGAGACTCTATATGTTTTGTTCTCAGAGAGAGGTCACACTCAAGAAATAAAGATAATCTTGAATTCCATCTTAGACTTGAATTTCTTGGCAATTGTGAAGATCACCCAAAGACTTAGTACCGATGAGTACTTATTAAATCCTGTTTCCTTTATCCATTCCCCACAATTGATCAACTTTTCCAGCTCTCTTTTCTCCCAGACCCCATAAAATGTACCTTCAACCCTAGTTATTCCTGATGATGCTCTCTGCTGTGAGTAGTATAAGCAATTCCCTTTGGGAACTCAGTGGTTCTCAAGTATTAGCGTGTATCAGAATCATCCAGGAGGTTAATAAAATACAGATTGTTGGGCCCACCTCCAGAACTTCTGATCCAAGTCTGAGGTAGGACATGATAATTTGCAACTGTAAGAAGTTCCTAGACATTCTACCTATTATATCTGAGGACAGGAGCTGGGCATCTTAGCCCCTTTTAGGAAACCTTGGAGCTTGACAGTGATTAACTCCCCCCTATGGGGAGGACAAACAGGAACATCCACAATGTGAACTTTAATTGACTTTTTCTTCCCAGGCCACTGTTTTAGGGACCAAAAGCAGAAAGCTTCAAGAGAAAATCAGCCCATGGATGTCCATTTATTTTCTTTTTCCCCATTTATTTTCAATTAAAGTAAGTATAAAACCATCTCTGACTCAACTAGGATCGAGTTCAATATGCTATAGATGAAAAACTCCAATGAAAAGTGACTTCCAGAACATATAATTTACTTTTTCTCACATCAGAGAAGTCCAGAAGAGACATTCCAGAATTGTATGGTAGCCGTGTGGTCTCTCCAAGGACTCAAGCTTCTCCCTTTCTGCTCCTCCATCCTTAGCATATGACTTCCAGGGTCAAGGTCACCTCATGGTTCAAGAATGTCTCCTGGAGATCTGGATGCCTCCAGACTCAGGGGAAAGTGGAAGAAGGCAAAAGGTCTTTCCTTCTAGTTTTTAAAATTTTCTTTTTGGAAGAAGCCTCAGATCTGCTTACATCTCATTGGCTCACAGTTAATCACATGGCCATATTTCAACACAGGTGATGGTATGCCCCCCCGCCTAGGGAAAACTGGGAGAGAGAATGGATACTGGCTGGCAAACAATAGTTTGTACTGTAGTCTCAAAACCCCAGGTCTTTCAGAATTTAGGTGGTGGTCACTGAGCTTATCTACACTTGGGGGAAACTGGAGGCTAACTGATGACACTGATATACCACTGAGAACAAACTGGAGGATGCAGTCTCCAACCTGGACCAGAGAATACCTAGAGAGGGTCCCCAGTCAGAATTGAGGGAGCTGCTTACACGCACTCACAGGAACCTACTCTGGTGTGAAGTGGGAGGTATGAGGGTATGTTTGCGTCACTTCTGGTTTCCTCCATCCTTCTTTCTCTCCCACGCCTGCATTTCCTGCGTGGATTCTGCTCCCTTGTGGCTTCTACATTATTTCATCTCTTTTTAATTTGGAGGATCATCAGAGTGGTGATGTAGTTCTGTTTGTTTTTTTTTTTTCGGTCTTTTAATTTTTGTCAGTTGTCCTCAAGTGAACCCAACTTAGGAGCTTCTGGACTTCTCAACTATCTTAGACTGCCCCTTGGTGGATGCCTGTCATAGCCATTCTTCTGATCAATGTCCCCTTCCTCCCTCCCCAGCCCAATCCTAGATATGAGATTAAGAATTTGATGCGTGAAACTCAGTCACCAAGAGTTCTTCTAACTTTTAGGATGTAGTCTTGTAAATGCTCATATGAAGATAGTTTTTCTTGGCCTCTTGAAATTGTTGTTTCCTAAACTTTTATAAAGCATAGGCTTGGGGTGTCAATATTTTTAGAAGGAGGATGGTGGCAATAAGGCTTGTACCTTTCATTTATTCAACAAAAACCTGTTGAGCATCTAACTTTTCATTCACCAATTATTCCTTGACAGTCTGCCATGTGCCAGGAGCTGTTCTGTCACTGGTGAGCATCACCAGTGAGGTGAGGTCCCTGTTCTCAGGAACTTACATTCTAAGTAGAGAAGAAAAGAGACAGTTTCAGATAGAGGAAAATGTTATGAAGAAAATAAAGCTAGGACCCACCCTAATCCAATATGACCTCATGTTGACTCATTACATCTTCAAAATCCCTATTTCCAAATAATGTCACATTGATTGGTACCTAGAGTTAGGACTTCAGTGTGTCTTTGGGGGTTGAGGGTGGGAACACAGTTCAGTGCCCAGTGAAGGGAAAGAGAGTCTGAAGCTTCACAAACTTCACAATGCTTTGACTGAGATTATATGGAAGAGATGGGAGTTGATGATGGATATGTGGGACAAGATAGAGTGACAGCCTCTTCTCACCCACAGTCACTTCCTGGCACCACTGATGGGTTTTAATAATAATAATAATAAAAAGGAAAAACATATATCAGCCCTAACTCACCCTGGTCCTGATTTGGTCCCTTTTTGAGTATTTCTCATGGAAATTGACTGGCTCCTAATATTCCATCACCTGCTAGATCACAAGCTACACAGCAGCATCCAGATCTTTAGAGGGCTAAGTCTCAGCTGGTGAAGCTGGAAGAAGCTCATTCAAGCAGGCTGAACACCGACTTTCTCTCACTGATCAATTCAGTTCAGTTCAGTTCAGTCGCTCAGTCGTGTCCGACTCTCCGCGACCCCATGAATCACAGCACGCCAGGCCTCCCTGTCCATCACCAACTCCCGGAGTACAGTCAAACTCATGTCCACAGAGTCGGTGATGCCATCCAGCCATCTCATTCTCCGTTGTCCCCTTCTCCTCCCGCCCCCAACCTTTCCCAGCATCACAGTCTTTTCCAGTGAGTCAACTCGTCGCATGAGGTGGCCAAAGTATTGCAGTTTCAGCTTTAGCATCAGTCCTTCCAATGAACACCCAGGGTTGATCTCCTTTAGAATGGACTGGTTGGATCTCTTTGCAGTATAAGGGACTCTCAAGAGTCTTCTCCAACACCACAGTTCAAAAGCATCATTTCTTCGGCGATCAGTCTTCTTCACACTTCTCACTGATCAAACAACCCCAACTGTCAAAGAAACTGACAGCGCATTTCCAAGCAGAAACAAAAGCAAACCAAAACAGTGTTCCAATAGCCACATGCACTCGTGGGTGCCAGAAGACGCAAATAAAATCGTCATTCACATCTTTTATTCTGACTCACATAGACTCTCTTAGGGGTTGGGAGTGATGCCTCAGCTTTAGTTGGCTAATCCCCCACAAACTCAGTGGGAAGCATCTTTGTTCTGGAGCTCAGGGCTTTCTCCCAGCCCACCCCACTCAGTCACTCTCTTCTCTCTTCCCCTTTCAGACATCCCTTCCTCCCTCATCCTGGGTCCCTCATCTCTGCACTTGATCTAGACTCAGGCATGGCTGGGTGGTCAATGTTTTCCTTGAGCTGATACTTTTTGGAGCTCCTGTCTTTTGAGTTTCCCTGACACTTGGGAATTTTCTGTGGTTTTATCCTCAACCTTATTCTCTTTAGACACTCTCTCCATGGGCAGAAACATCCGTTCCTATGCATTAACCTTGATCTCAGTTGGTAATGCTGACTCTTTATTTCCCAGCACAAGCTACTGGCACAGGCAGGGGCCGGTGCAGTTAGTACCATGGAGAGAGCTGAGTGAACTTGGCTCCAGCACCACAGACAGTTCCAGGACACTGTACCTACTTGAGTGCATATTGTGGCCGATTTATCTTATGTGAACAAAGACACATCTAAGTTTTATGGGGCCTGAAACATGTAATTTGGGGAGGTCTTCTTTAATAAAAAAATGTAGAATTTAAAATTCAGGATTAGGTGTTAAAATGAATTTTTTTAGAAAGAGAAAATTTGACAGCTATCATAAATATTACAAAATCCAGGAAAATAATATTTGTATTAATTATGACAGTTTTAACCTACTTTTTGGCAGTATATTCTTTGACTCCATCCTCATTGGACAAAAGTTTTTATATTGTTTTCTAGACAGATAATTGAAATATAATTCAGTCATATGATTAATCAAAATATGTGTTTTATTGTTCATAGCTTTGACTCAGCATCAAGAACAGACTCCTTCACTTAAAATTTTACATATCTGATGAATGGAAAATTTTTCCAAAGCCTGGCTCTATATATGTCAACATTTGTGTCTCTACCATTACTCAGAGTGCCATACACTGTAGAATATTCCACATTATGATATGATCTCTGACCTATCTTTGTATGTAATGCTAAGTGGAATATAGGATGTTAATAGTCTATATGATGAAGTAATAGTATACTACTTAATTGTAACCTAAAGTTTACCTCCAACATAACTTCCCCTTAGCAGATCTCCCAAGTGCTCATGGTCAGTCCAACATTCCCACACATGTGAGATGGTGTTCCGTGTTTGGTCTCTTGTAGCATATTGTGTCTTGACTGTTAGAGACGTCTGATGCAGCTGCAGGAGGGGTTTGGCAAGTAAACCTTTCCATGAGACTTTGCTCTTAGGCTTGAGTATTAATGATGGGGGGAAAAAAGAGAGAAAAAGAAAAAAAAATTAGAGGCAGAGAAATTATAGCAAAGATTTCTTCACTTTCTTCCAAATAGCTTTTCATGAGCTTAAATCTGGTTAAATGCCTTTTTGATGTTTTCCCATAAAATTCTGTACTGAAGCCACATTGAATTCTGAGCATTTATACAAGAAATGTTAATGGGTTATCTACTTGGGTCTATGTGTTTTAGATGCCTGGGACTAAAACTGTGAGTTAGAGGTAAGACTTTTTTCGTACAGGGAATACATTCTAATCAAGAAAGCAGAAAATACATAGGCAAACAAATATGTCCCTAAACTGTTACTATGCATGCGATTTAGAACAGACACCAAAGGCCGACTGGGAGAAGGAGGGGTCTGTTAGGAAGCACCCCTCACCCCATGCTCCACAGGGCAGGTGGCAAGCGGTCTCTTCACATGAGAGCTCATCCCAGCCTCCCAGGGGTTTGTGACCTAAAAGTCACCTGATGGTGGCAGGACAGGCAGCTGATCACTTTGCAGTCCTTATTGACCCTGGTTATTATGGGCAGTTTCCAGTACCTTTAGGAACCATGAGCTTCTCTCACCAAAATGCAGGACTTGTCCTAGCCTGCCCTCTTAGAGAGCTGAGTCCATGCAGCAGAAAGGGCTGGGTAGGAAGAATTGGCAGCTGGCTTAGGGAAGGGCTCAGCTAGAAGTCTTATCTTCCTCCAGGATGGATTGGGTCAGGCCTAGTGTTGGTAGAAACAATGGAGAGTCCACTCCGCATCCTTGTTTCTTGAAGGAAGGAGGGGAGACTGCCAGGTTGAGAACCAAGCTCTGGATGAACCAGTGGGGATGGTGGTGGAAAGGCCCTGCTGGCAAAGGGACTGGTCTTTTTTCGGTCCTTATTTTCTCCCAGGAAGGAACTTTGCTGGAAAGCAATCCTTTTGCTGGAGTGAAAGGGATGCAGGGTAACAGATGAGTTGAAGATTCAATGGGTTTTGTCTTTAGGCAAATGCAAGGAAATGGTGCCTTATGTGGCCAGCTCAAGCACTTAGAACACTGGATCCAGCCCTGGCCCCAGATGTCTGCCTCTTTAGCTTTGACCAGTATCCCAAGACCAGCCAGAGCCCCATCCCTGAATGCAACCACACACCAAGGTTTCTGCTCTGAGGGCCTATGTGATGCCCAGGCTGCACCAGGCCTCCCAGCAACCCAAGACCTGAGGCTGGGCCCTGGTCCACAGGTAGGCCACGTGGAAGCACACAGAGGGGAGAAGATAGGCATCCTGGGCTCTGCAGACAGCCAGTGGTCCTGCCTTGTCTTTCATTTGCATCACAAGCACAGAAAAACTGAAAACAGGTCCTGACACAACCAGTCATTTTACCTAAATTAGGCGAGGCAGCAGCAAACATAAAAGGCCTGGGAACCAAGAGCCAATCCTTCCCCACGCCAACCAAAATGTCTGTGGGTGAGATCTCCCATCTTGATTTGTCCTGGTAAAAAAAATCGGTGCATAGGTCTGTGCTGCCCTCTGTCGGTCACTTGGTTATTGGCATGGGCAGCCTTGCCCTAACCTGGAAAATGCAGGAACTCTTCCCAGCACCGAGTGTTCTGCTCACCAGGCTTGTTTCCATACAGTGACTCATAAATGAGATCATGTGGGCAAGAGCAAGTTAAAATATTTACTATAATTAACATTGGGTGGAAAAACTTATATCTTAAGTCTCCTGTGGAAAGAATGTGGCCTAGAGAGATTTCTGAAATGGGTTTAACCCTCTGCATTCCCTGTGGATGAAGCATGCTGCTGCTGCTTAGTTGCTTCAGCCGTGTCTGATTCTTTGCAACCCTATGGACTGTAGCCTTCCAGGCTCCTCTGTCCTTGTAATTCTCCAAGAATACTGGAATGAGTTGCCAAGTTGTCTGGTCTCCTGTATTGCAGTCAGATTCTTTACCAGTGAGCCACCAGGGAAGTAGATGAAGCATACCCTTATATTTTTTTTTCCTGATCATACAGAAAATTTATTATTTATTTCTGAAGGTCACATAAATATAAGAAACATATGTTCGGTGTCATTTAGGAAATGAATATGTGTCTAAGAATTTTCACATTTCATTGTAAGCATGAGTGGTCGCGTATATCCTTTCATTCCTTCCTCAGATTTTCAATGAGATGTTTGACATGTCCTCCCCGCAATGCTCTGGGGAGCACAAAAGTGAAAAAGATAAAGATGCTGGTGTCGAGGAGCATGTTGTTTGCAGGGAAGTTAAGAACTATCTAAAAGAAGGCAAGCAGAGACGTCTGTCCAGACGCTACTGGTGCCCGGCTGGGCTCCTGGCCAGTCCAGCTGCTGCAGGTGTGGGCTGCTAATGGCACGCATCTGTCCCCTCTCCAGATGCTCACTGGGGCATGCCTGAGGGGTGACACTAACCCCACACCATACTTCCTATCCATGGTTGCCTGTGGCGGGAAACTGATTCACATAGGGGTTCTGTGGCCCAGGCCCCTGGGTGGAACAGCCTCTGTGGTGCAGTGTGCACTGCAGGGTCGGGAGGAGGCTGATGCTCCTGAAACAATGTCCTTGCCTGCCTCCTTCCTCTTCCCCTCCCTGCTTTCCTCATCCTCTCTAGTTTCTCCCCAGGCCGGCCCTCCATGAGTCACTTGCTGAAGAAACTGTTTCAGACTCGACTTCTTGGGAATCCAGACAAAAACATGTGCTATCAAAGAGGCCCAGGAAAGATGATGTCTAGTGTCAGGATCAGGGAAAATGTGCCTTGAAGATTAGTTGAGATTTGAGCACACTTGAGCCGTTCATTCATTCCACAAACACATATTGACAAGTGCCTTCTATGATCTGGGCTCTCGTCCAGACCTTGGGGACACAACAGCAAACATGACAGTCTTGTTATCACTGGCACTTACATTCTATGGGGAAGGAAAGAAATAAGAACACAAATAATGGACGGTTAGATGAATTCAGGTAAGTCCTGTAGTAAAAATAAAACCTATGGGAACAGGTAATCCAACCTTTCTCTTAGCAATTCTAATTCTTTACATCCAGTGGTTCAGATTTCAGTCAATGTCAACTCCCACTGAGTTCCTATTGTAGATGGCTATTTTAAACCTTAGCATTGACCCCAAACATTTTTTCAAACACTTCCAAAGCTTGAATTTGGGGTCTGGGAGCATTCTTTTGGCTTTCCATAATTGAAGCCTTGAAGAATTTCATTTAGTCTGATTTCAGAGTAGAGAGTCCCTCTAGAGGACTGGGAATGCTGTAAACTGTAGGAGGCAAGCCCCTGGTATTGCTGGAGATGAATACATGTAACTGCCTGACAGATGGTTCTGGGGATGAGGAGTTGGCTTTCCTGGGAGTTCAGGCTTGACTTGTCCTGCATGACTCAGGTCCCTTCTCTTCAGCATTGTTCCAGGACCACCTTTGATCCAGTGTGCCTTCCCAAGGCCTGTAGTCTTAGGCGCTGCTGCTGCTGCTAAGTCGTTTCAGTCGTGTCCGACTCTGTACGACCCCATAGATGGCAGCCCACCAGGCTCCCCGTCCCTGGGATTCTCCAGGCAAGAACACTGGAGTGGGTTGCCATTTCCTTCTCCAATGCATGAAAGTGAAAAGTGAAAGTGAAGTCGCTCAGTCATGTCTGACCCTTAGTGACCCCCATGGACTGAAGCCTACCAGGCTCCTCCGTCCATGGGAGTTTCCAGGCAAGAGTACTGGAGTGGGTTGCCATTTCCTTCTCCAAGCCTTAGGCGCTAACATCGCCTCTTTCTGGCCTGTGGGGTCTCCGCAGGTAGAGAGTGTTTGATTCATTTTCCTGTGTCCCAAGGGCACAAATAAAGCCTGTTGCACAGCTTAACCAGTGACATTTGTGGAAAAACATGATTTCCAGGCCCCTTTTAAATCCATGCCTTACTATCCATGGTCTCTTATAGCCAGGCCATTATCCTTTCTCCATTCGACAAATCTCAAGCCCTTTCTAAGCCACTGTGCCTTTGTGCAGCCTACTCTCCTGCTCAGTGGCTAACTGGGTCACTGAAAGAAACCTCTGGGCTTTTAGGGTAGCCAGGCCTGCACTGGAATCCCCAAGTGTATGACTTAGAGCAGATGACTCCTACAGATACCTTATACACAGTGTCCACTCCTGCCTGTTCATAGTAGGCACTCAATGTATGTCTTTCTCCAGCTCGTCCATCTTCTACCCAGTCTCCTTTTGAAATGTCCTCTATTTTCATAACCAAACAGCATCTACCTTTCAAATCTCACCCCCTTCGAAAAGGCTCCCATGATTGCTGTGACATAGACTGACCTTTGGACCAGTTGCTGCTGCTGCTTTTTTCTCTAGTTTGCATGGGACTGGCTCTTCCCAATGCTGTGGCAAATACTCCTGTGAAATTCAATATTCCTTTTACATAATGCATGGCTGTTAGACTTTCCTGAGTATCCTGATCCTTCTGTTTCTAAGAACAGAGTTGGATGCCAACTGCAAAGTCCTTGAAGTCAGGCATAGGCATGTGACACACACTGGCTAATGAACTGTAGCAGAAGGGAGCTCGGCCACCTTGCCACTGAAGTATTCGAGAGTCCTGTAAGATTTGTCATCTTGTGTTCCCTCTGCTGGAGCAAACAATATGGACCTACAATTTGCATTGGAAATAAACTTGGGCTGTTTTAAGTCACAGGGATTAACCCAGAGTTGCTCATTTCTGCCACAGAATGTAGCTCATAATGACTGAAGCACCCATTTTAGTCTCCTAAAATGAAATTAATAGTATACATGTGTGTCTATATGTATATGTGCTGTACTGCTCTTAGTTTCTCAGTTGTGCCTGACTCATTGGGACACCATGGACTGTAGCCCGCCACGCTCCTCTGTCCATGGGATTGTCCGGGCAAGAATACTGTAGTGGGTTGCCATGCCCTCTGCCAGGGGATCTTCCCAACTCAGGGATCAAACCCAGGTCTCCCATATTGCAGGCGGATTCTTTACCATCTGAGTCACCAGGGAAGCCCCTATACATATGTATATCCACAAGTCCCGTAAGTGTTAATGGCTCAGTCATGTCTGACTCTTTGTGACCCATGGACTGTAGCCCACCGAGCTCCTCTGTCCATGCTCTCCAGGCAAGAATGCTGGAGTGGGTTGCCATTGCCTTCTCCAGGGGATCTTCCCAACCCAGGGATCAAACCTGGATCTCCTGCATTGCAGGTGGTCTCTTTACTGACTGAGCTACCAGGGAAGCCCTATATACCTATGTACATATACATACACATATACATATAGTATGCATATATATTTATTTAATTTAAAGGAGTTAAATAATGGTCTAACTGAAATATGAGGGTGAAATAAAGGGGCATTAAACTGTAATGATGGAGAAAGCAATGGCACCCCACTCCAGTACTCTTGCCTGGAACATCCCATGGATGGAGGAGCCCGGTAGGCTGCAGTCCATGGGGTCGCGAACAGTCGGACACAACTGAGTGACTTCACTTTCACTTTTCACTTTCTTGCATCGGAGAAGGAAATGGCAATCCACTCCAGTGTTCTTGCCTGGAGAATCCCAGGGATGGCGGAGCTTGGTGGGCTGCTGTCTTTGGGGTCGCACAGAGTCAGACATGACTGAAGCGACTTAGCAGCAGCAGCAAACTGTAATGATGTATATTCAATAGCAAATGCTCTCAGCTGACACTGGCTGACAGAAAGAGGGAGATGTTTGTCCTTATCCACCCTAGCACTAGGAATACAGCAGCTGCAAATGCAAGCTCTTAGAGCTATGCCAGTGACTCAGACACCACTGGCAGTACTACTGTCGTTGACATGATTATCTAAAAATAGGAACAAATCTCAGTAAAGTTTTTGATGAGACTTTAATCCTCTCTTGATTAACAAAGCAGTTGGCTTCCTGAGAAAATGCAACGTATTTTGAAATTACAGTCCAAATACTTTGTGTTTAAGTATAAACAGGAGTTGTGTTCCTGGTCCAGGTTTAAATGTAACCTACAGTCGGCCCAGGTTTTAAGTAAAAACCTACATGTTTTGCCTACATAACAGAAGGCAAAAGGTCTGTTAGGATATTGGAAAGTTGTGCAGGATATGGGACAATTCATTTTTAGTATGCACCTGCCCTGTGTATTACAGGATGCCTACTGTCCCTGGCCCCTGCCCAGTAAATGCCAGTTGCACCCCAACTCCAATTGCTATGATGATAAAAAATCCACCCCCCCGCAAGATTTCCAAGTAGCCCACAGATGCTGGCTTTTTGCTCCATGTTTTCTAAGAAGGACTCTGTTGTATACTTTTTCAGAATCGCTACCACCCAGCATCGATTTATTAATAGTTAAAAGTAGCTTTCTTTTAAAAATCTGTTGAGCTGATTTTTAAAGCTGATTCTGTTAAGCTGATTTCTTTCTTAGCACCTGCTGCATGATTAACCTGACCCTAGCTCAGTTGGTAAAGAATCCACCTGCAATGAGGGAGACCTGAGTTCGATCTCTGGGTTGGGAAGCTCCCTGGAGAAGGGAAAGGCTACCCACTCCAGTATTCTGGCCTGGAGAATTCCATGGACTGTATAGGCCATGGGATTGCAAAGAGTTGGACATGACTGAGTGACTTTAACTTTCCATGATTTTATCTCTGATGGCAACAAAGGACCTGTGATTCAGGGCTGGATATGCAGACGCCCTCAAATGCCATGGATGTTCTGAGTGTCCCTAACTTTTCCTCGTTTGGTTGTTAGAGTTCATCACACAGGTCCTTTCCCATGATCATCTCTGCAGTTTCCACCCCATCTCAGTGCCTTCCCATTAGTCTTAGTTTCAGATGGTCAGACTTGGTTTAGGAGATGGTGATCCTAGGGCTGGGCTGGCTCAGCTGAGACTAGTTGTCTGTGGTAAACAGGAGCACATTGTAGGCAGCTCATGTTCTTCCATGTTTCTGAAAAGGATGGCACTCCCAGACCCTTGTGGCCCTCTGTGCCTTCCTTTTCCCCGCGACCCACCATTCACCATACCTGACTGACCTCAAGCTTTGCCCAAGGGACCCCCTCCTGCCTTGTTTTCCATGGCTGCATTTGAGAGCGAGATTCAGGAGTACCTCCACCAGGTTCTGCTACACTTTAGTCACTCACTTCCTGTTGGCGTGGTTTTGGAAACCAGGGGCTGTTCTTGAGGATATGTATATCCTGACCCCCATTTTCTAGTGTTGGGATTCTCTAAAATGCTGATTGACAATCTGATTCCTGGAAGCTCTGTTCTCTGCTCTTCAGTTCCACAAATCATGCTGTATTGTGGCCTTTGGGGCTTCCCTGGTGGCTCCGATGGTAAAGAATCTGCTTGTGAATGCAGAAGACCGGGGTTTGACCCCTGGGTTGGGAAGATCCGCTGGAGAAAGGAATGGCTACCCACTCCAATATTTTTGCCTAGAGAATTCCATGGACAGAGGAGCTACAGTCCAGGAAGTAGCAAAGGGTTGGACATGACTGAGCGACCGAGAATACATACATAGTGTGTATTGTCAATATTCCTCTCTTAGTTTGTCACACCCTCTCCTTGTTAACTGAAAGGGTGACTACTTTCTTGATTTCTGCTTCTGAAAGTTGTGTCTGGTGGGTGGAGTGTAGAACTTATCTGTTTCTTGTCTTCAGACACCAGTCTGACTGGCACTCCATGATGGTAACAGGCATTATCTCTGGCAGACAGCAGGGGTGGGAAGGAACTGAGGGTATTATCTCCCTCCGTTTATTAAATTCCTCTCTGGCCAGAATATTTTCTGCCATGTTTTCACTTTGTGAAACACGATTCAACTATATTCTGCTTATAGGAGACACAGTTTAGGTTCTAAGAAATAAGCAGATTGAAAGTAAAAGGATGAAAAAAGAGATGTGCCATACAAATGCAACCACAAGAATTCTGGAGTGGCTCTACTGATACTACCGAGATAGATATGTAAGGAGAGGCAGAAAGGGTCAGTCAGGAAAGTATAACAAGGATAAACGTATGTGAACCTAATAACTAAATATCAAATGAAACAAAATTGAAAGAATTCAGGGAGAAGTAGACAATTCAGTAATAATAGTTGGATACCACAATATTCCACTTTTTTAAAAATTAAATTAAATTTAATTAAAAAATTAAAGTATAGTTGATATACAGTATTACGTAAGTTACAGGGGTACAATATAGTGATTCACAAAAGATTATGTTCCATTTATAGCTGTTATAAAAAATTGACCAGAAATCAAATTGCCAACATCCGCTGGATCATGGAGAAAGAGAGTTCCAGAAAAACATCTATTTCTGCTTCATTGACTATGCCAAAGCCTTTGACTGTGTAGATCACAATCAACTGTGGAAAATTCTGAAAGAGATGGGAATACCAGCCCACCTGACCTGCCTCTTGAGAAACCTGTATGCAGGTCAGGAAGCAACAGTAAGGACTGTACATGGAACAACAGACTGGTTCCAAATAGGAAAAGGAGTATGTCAAGGCTGTATATTGTCACCTTGCTTATTTAACTTATATGCAGAGTACATCATGAGGAACGCTGGGCTGGAAGAAGCACAAGCTGGAATCAAGATTGCCGGGAGAAATATCAATAACCTCAGATATGCAGATGACACTACCATTATGGCAGAAAGTGAAGAGGAACTCAAAAGCCTCTTGATGAAAGTGAAAGAGGAGAGTGAAAAGGTTGGCTTGAAGTTCAACATTCAGAAAACAAAGATCATGGCATCTGGTCCCATCACTTCTTGGGAAATAGATGGGGAAACAGTGGAAACAGTGTCAGACTTTATTTTTATGGGCTCCAAAATCACTGCAGATGCTGATTTCAGCCATGAAATTAAAAGACGCTTACTCCTTGGAAGGAAAGTTATGACCAACCTTGATAGTATATTAAAAAGCAGAGACATTACTTTGCCAACAAAGGTCCGTTTAGTCAAGGCTATGGTTTTTCCCGTGGTCATGTATGGATGTGAGAGTTGGACTGTGAAGAAAGCTAATCGCTGAAGAATTGATGCTTTTGAACTGTGGTGTTGGAGAAGACTCATGAGAGCCCCTTGGACTGCAAGGAGATCCAACCAGTCCATTCTAAAGGAGATCAATCCTGGGTGTTCATTGGAAGGACTGATGCTAAAGCTGAAACTGCAATACTTTGGCCACCTCATGCGATGAGTTGACTCACTGGAAAAGACTCTGATGCTGGGAAAGGTTGGGGGCGGGGGGAGAAGGGGACGACCGAGAATGAGATGGCTGGATGGCATCACCGACTCGATGGACATGAGTTTGAGTGAACTCCGGGAGTTGGTGATGGACAGGGAGGCCTGGCATGCTGTGATTCATGGGGTTGCAAAGAGTCGGACAGGACTGAGAGACTGAACTGAACTGATTTTTTTTAATGGCTAAATAGTATTTGATTGTACACACATATACATCTTTATCCATTCATCTGCTGATGGACACTTAGGTTGCTTCCATCGCTTGGCTATTGTAAATATGCTGCTATGAACACTGGGGTGCATGTATCCTTTTGAGTTTTAGTTTTATTTTGAAGTCATTTTAATAGGTGTGTAGTAATATCCACTGGAGAAGGAGATGGCGACCCACTCCAGTATTCTTGCCTGGAGAATCCCAGGGATGGGGTAGCCTGGTGGGCTTCCATCTATGGGGTCACACAGAGTCGGACACGACTGAAGTGACTTAGCAGTAGCAGTAATATCCATTGAAGCTTTGATTTGTATTTCCTAATGAATTATCCTGACACACAACTTTTCACATGTTTATTTGCTATTCATCTCTTTCCTTTGGTTAAATATCTGTTTGTGAAGGCTGAAACAAGATGGCGGAGGAATAGGACGGTGAGACCACTTTCTCCCCCACAAATTCATCAAAAGAACATTTGAACAATGAGTAAAGTCCATAAAACAACTTCTGAATGCTGGCAGAGGACATCAGGCACCCAGAAAAGCAGCCCATTATCTTCAAAAGCAGGTAGGAAAAAACACAAACAATAAAAAGAGAGACAAAAGAAGTAGGGACGGAGCTCCGTCCAGGGAAGGGAGGCATAAAAAATAAAAGAGAAGTTTCTGAAACCAGGAAACACTCTCACAGGGGGGTCTGTGGCGAGCTTTGGAACCTCAGAAGACAACACAACCAACCGGGAGAAAAATAAATAAATAATTAAACCTCACAGCTTACGAGTCCAAAGGTAACTCCCAGCAGAGAAGCAGAGCAGACGCCCGCATCCGCCATTAACAAGCGGGGCCTGGGCAGGGAGGAGCCAGCTGAACTGCTTAGAGGGAGGACTGGACCTGAATGCCTTGAGGGCCATCTGGGGGAGCTGACTGGAGATAGCAGAGCAGACTGTAGGGTAGCTACCCCGTGAAAAGGCGAAAAGCCCTAACTTAGGACTCTGTCAGCCCTGCTCACAGAACAAAAGACTGAGCAGAGCTAGCCAGCTGCGGACGGCCCATCCCCCGCCGAGACAGGCAGGGGAGGGCAGTCAGAGCCAGAAGGGGGCAATCGCAGTCCCAGAGAGGCATCCGATACCAATCTGCAGGCAGGCTTCAGTGTTAACCAATACTTTTGGGGTTTCTGGCTGGTTAACATCCGCCTGAGAAGGTGCGCCAGTTGTATACACAGAAAACCGAGCGGGAAGGACCGGGGAGGTGATAAGTCGCAGTGACTGTGCTCGCCAAACACCTGGTCACTTGAGCTGCTTGGTGTGGGGAAGGCACAAAATGCAGGCCCAACCAAGTCTGTGCCTTTGTGGAGTACCGGAGTACCTGAACCTGAGTGGCTTAGACCTGGGACGTGCATGCAACCCAGCGCTGGCCTCAGACAGTTATCGGCAGAGCAACTTAGAGCCTGTGCAGTGTAGACTGGGACAGCACACACTCCGTGAGCGGGGGCAAACCCAGTGTGGCTGGGACACTGCGAGCACTCCCCACAGACGCCAGAGATATTTCTCTGCAGTGTTCCTTCCTTCCCAGAACAGGACTGAACAAGTGAGCTTTAAAAAGTGTCCACCACCACACCCTAGTGTCAGGGCAGAAATTAGACACTAAAGAGACCAGCAAACAGAAGCTAAAACAGAGGGAACCACCTTGGAAGTGACTATACAGGTTGTCCAAAGTCACTCCAAACCTATTGACATCTCATAACTCATTACTAGTCACTTCATTGCACTCCAGAGAGAAGAAATCCAGCTCCACCCATTCAGAACACTGACACAAGCTTCCCTAACCAGGGAACCTTGACAAGCCACCCGTCCAACCTCACCCATAGCAAGGAAACTCCACAATAAAGAGAACTCCACAAACTGCCAGAAGACGGAAAGGCCACCCCAAACACAGCAATATAAGCAAGATGAAGAGGCAGAGAAATACCCAGCAAATAAAGGAACAGGATAAATGCCCAACAACCCAAACAAAAGAGGAAGAGATAGGGAATCTACCTGATAAATAATTCCAAATAATGATAGTGAAATTGATCCAAAATCTTGAAAGCAAATTGGAGTTACAGATAAATAATCTGGAGACGAGGATGGAGAAGATGCAAGAAAGGTTTAATAAGGATCTAGAAGAAATAAAGAGTCAATATACAATGAATAATGCAATAGATGAGATAAAAAACACTCTGGAGGGAACCAATAGTAGAATAACAGAGGCAGAAGATAGAATAAGTGAGTTAGAAGATAGAATGGTAGTAATAAATGAAGCAGAGAGGAAAAAAGAAAAACGAATTAAAAGAAATGAGGACAATCTCAGAGACCTCTGGGACAATTTTAAACGCCACAATATCTGAATCATAGGAGTCCCAGAAGAAGAAGACAAGAAGAAAGACCATGAGAAAATACTTGAGGAGACAATAGTTGAAAATTTCCCTAAAATGGGGAAAGAAATAATCACCCAAGTCCAAGAATCCCAGAGAGTCCCAAACAGGATAAACCCAAGGCGAAATGCTGCAAGACACATATTAATCAAATTAACAAAGATCAAACACAAAGAACAAATATTAAAAACAGCAAGGGAAAAGCAACAAATAACACACAAGGGGATCCCCATAAGGATAACAGCTGACCTTTCAATAGAAACTCTTCAGGCCAGGAGGGAATGGCAGGGCATACTTAAGGTGATGAAAGAAAATAACCTATAGCCCAGATTACTGTACCAGCAAAGATCTCATTCAAGTATGAAGGCAAAATCAAAAGCTTTACAGACAAGCAAAAGCTGAGAGAATTCAGCATCAGCAAACCAGCTCTCTGACAAATGCTAAAGGACAGGAAACAAAGAATGAGTGTATAAACTCGAACCCAAAACAATAAAGAAAATGGCAACAGGATCATACATATCAATAATTACCTTAAACGTAAATAGGTTGAACGCCCCAACCAAAAGACAAAGGCTGGCTGAATGGATACAAAACAAGACCCACATATATGTTGTCTACAAGAGACCCACCTCAAAATGAGGGACACATACAGATTGAAAGTAAAGGGCTGGAAAAAGATATTCCACGCAAATAGAGATCAAAAGAAAGCAGGAGTAGCAATACTCATATCAGATAAAATAGACTTTAAGACAAAGGCTGTGAAAAGAGACAGTGAAGGACACTACATAATGATCAAAGGCTCAATCCAAGAAGAATATATAACAATTATAAATATATATGCACCCAATACAGGAGCACCACAATATGTGAGACTAATACTAACAAGTATGAAAGGGGAAATCAACATTAACACAATAATAGTGGGAGACTTTAATACCCCACTCACACCTATGGATAGATCAACTAAACAGAAAATTAACAAGGGAACACAAAAGTTACATGATACAATAGACCAGTTAGACCTAATAGATATCTATAGGACATTTCACCCCAAAATAGTGAATTTCACCTTCTTCTCAAGTGCACATGGAACCTTCTCCAGGATAGATCACATCCTGGGCCATAAATATAGCCTTGGTAAATTCTAAAAAATTGAAATCATTCCAAGCATCTTTTCTGACCATAATGCAGTAAGACTGGATCTCAGTTACAGGAGAAAAGCTATTAAAAATACCAACATATGGAGACTGAACAACACACTGCTGAGTAACGAACAAATCATTGAAGAAATCAAAAAATGCATAGAAATGAATGAAAATGAAAACACAACGACCCAAAACCTGTGGGACACTGTAAAAGCAGTGCTAAGGGGAAGGTTCATAGTGATACAGGCATACCTCAAGAAACAAAAAAAAAAGCCAACTAAATAACCTAACTCTATACCTAAAGCAACTAGAAAAGGAAGAAATGAAGAACCCTAGGGTCAGTAGAAGGAAAGAGATTTTAAAAATTAGGGCAGAAATAAATGCAAAAGAAACAAAAGAGACCATAGCAAAAATCAACAAAGCCAAAAGCTGGTTCTTTGAGAGGGTAAATAAAATTGACAAACCACTAGCCAGACTCATCAAGAAACAAAGGGAGAGAAACCAAATCAATAAAATTAGAAATGAAAAGGGAGAGATCACAACAGACAATACAGAAATACAAAGGATCATAAGAGACTATTATCAGCAATTATATGCCAATAAAATGGACAACTTGCAAGAAATGGACAAGTTCTTAGATAAATATATCTATCCAAAACTGAACCAGGAATATATAGAAAATCTTAATAGACCCATCACAAGTATGGAAATTGAAACTGTAATCAGAAATCTTCCAGCAAACAAAAGCCCAGGTCCAGATGGCTTCACAGCTGAATTCTACCAAAAATTTAGAGAAGAGCCAACACCTATCCTACTCAAACTCTTCCAGAATATTGCAGAGGAAGGTAAACTTCCTAACTCATTCTATGAGGCCATCATCATCCTAATACCAAAACCTGACAAAGATCCCACAAAAAAAGAGAACTACAGGCCAATATCACTGATGAACATAGATGCAAAAATCCTTAACAAAATTTTAGCAATCAGAATCCAACAACACATTAAAAAGATCATACATCATGACCAAGTGGGCTTTATCCCAGGAATGCAAGGATTCTTCAATATCTGCAAATCAATCAATGTAATACACCACATTAACAAATTGAAAATAAAAACCATATGATTATTTCAATAGATGCAGAGAAAGCCTTTGACAAATTTCAACATCCATTTATGATCAAAACCCTCCAGAAGGCAGGAATAGAAGGAACATTCCTCAATGTAATAAAAGCTATATATGACAAACCCACAGCAAACATTATCCTCAATGGTGAGAAATTGAAAGCATTTCCCCTAAAGTCAGGAACAAGACAAGGGTGCCCACTCTCACCATTACTATTCAACATAGTTTTGGAAGTTTTGGCCACATCAATCAGAGCAGAAAAAGACATAAAAGGAATTCAAATAGGAAAAGAAGATGTAAAACTCTCACTGTTTGCAGATGACATGATCCTCTACACATAAAACCATAAAGACTCTACCAGAAAACTACTAGAGCTAATCAATGAATACAGTAAAGTTGCAGGATATAAAATCAACACACAGAAATCCCTTGCATTCCTATACACTAATAATGAGAAAATAGAAAGAGAAGTTAAGGAAACAATTCCATTCACCATTGCAATGAAAAGAATAAAATACTTAGGAATATGCCTACCTAAAGAAATAAAAGACCTATATATAGAAAACTATAAAACATTGGTGAAAGAAATCAGAGAAGACACTAATAGATGGAGAAACATACCATGTTCATGGATTGGAAGAATAAATATTGTGAAAATGCATATATTATCTAAAGTAATTTATAAGTTCAATGCAATCCCTATCAAGCTACCAACGGTGTTTTTCACAGAGCTAGAACAAATAATTTCACAATTTGTATGGAAATACAAAAAGCCTCGCATAGCCAAAGCAATCTTGAGAAAGAAGAACGGAACTGGGGGACTCAACCTGCCGGACTTCAGGCTCTACTACAAAGCCACAGTCATCAAGACAGTATGGTACTGGCATAAAGACAAAAATATAGATCAGTGGAACAAAATAGAAAGCCCAGAGATAAATCCATGCACCTATGGACACCTTATCTTTGACAAGGGAGGCAAGAATACTCAATGGAGAAAAGACAATCTCTTTAACAAGTGGTGCTGGGAAAACTGGTCAACCACTTGTAAAAGAATGAAACTAGAACACTCCCTAACACCATACACAAAAATAAACTCAAAATGGATTAAAGATCTAAATGTAAGACCAGAAACTATAAAACTCCTAGAGGAGAACATAGGCAAAACACTCTCCGACATAAATCACAGCAGGACCCTCCATGATCCACTTCCCAGAATATTGGAAATAAAAGCGGAAATAAAAGCAAAAATAAACAAATGGGACCTAATTAAAATTAAAAGCTTCTGCACAGCAAAGGAAACTATTAGCAAGGTGAAAAGACAGCCTTCATAATGGGAGAAAATAATAGCAAATGAAGCAACTGATAAAGGATTAATCTCAAAAATATACAAGCAACTCCTGCAGCTCAATTCCAGAAAAATAAATGACCCAATCAAAAAATGGGCTAAAGAACTAAACAGACATTTCTCCAAAGAAGACATACAGATGGCTAACAAACACATGAAAAGATGCTCAACACCACTCATAATTAGAGAAATGCAAATTAAAACCACAATGAGGTACCATATCATGCCAGTCAGAATGGCTGCTATCCAAAAGTCTACAAGCAATAAATGCTGGAGAGGGTGTGGAGAAAAGGGAACCCTCTTACACTGTTGGTGGGAATGCAAACTAGTACAGCCACTATGGAGAACAGTGTAGAGATTCCTTAAAAAACTGGAAATAGAACTGCCATACGACCCAGCAATCGCACTCCTGGGCATACACACCGAGGAAACCAGAATTGAAAGAGACATATGTACCCCAGTGTTCATCGCAGCACTGTTTATAATAACCAGGACATGGAAGCAACCTAGATGTCCATCTGCAGACGGATGGATAAGAAAGCTGTGGTACATTTACACAATGGAGTACTACTCAGCGATTAAAAAGAATACATTTGAATTAGTTCTAATGAGGTGGACGAAACTGGAGCCTATTATACACAGTGAAGTAAGCCAGAAACAAAAACACCAATACAGTATATTAACACATATATGTTGAATATAGCAAGATGATAACGATAACCCTGTGTACGAGACAACAGCAGAGACTTGGATGTGTGGAGCAGTCTTTTGGACTCTGTGGGAGAGGGCGAGGGTGGGATAATTTGGGAGAATGGATTGAAACATGTATATTATCATATGTGAAACGAATCTGACGTGGTTGGAGGCTCCCCACCTCAACAGTCTGGATTTAAGAGGCTGTTCTTTCCGGAAGTGTATAAATTAGCCTGGGATAGAACCTGCACGCTGAATTTACTAATTAAGAAATGAGATACCAGAACTATAAAGGTGGCATAGAAATACAAGATACTATTCTTAAGTAATCTTTTAAAACTTTGAACAGAGTTACAGATTTTGCCATTTGTTACAAATTGGTATATGTGATTTAACCAGAACCATGAGAAAGTTGGTATGGTGTGAATTCTGAGGCACTTTTGACGTGTTGTGGACTTTCTTGAGTTTTACACATTCCTAAGTGAATGGTCTGTATCTCATGCCTTTGTCGGTTTTCTGTGAGCTGTAGTTTCTGGGAAATGAGCAGCTCTCATTCCTGTAACTCTTGTAACCCAGTCATTCGTGTGCCTCCTTCATGAGGATCCAGTGCGGCTGTGGTGCTGTATCCCTCTGATAGGAACTCTAACTCAGTGTAAAGCCCCAAAGATCTGTCACTTATTTTTATTTTATATTGTACTATATTTTATTTACAGTGTTTGTTTCAGTGTTGTATAGCAAAGTGATACAGTCATATATATATATATATATGTGAATTAACAAAAGCATTTCCCATTTTTTGATGGGGAGCTCGTGGTTTATAATAAAAATGGCATTATTTTGAGAGAGGGATAACTTAGGTATGGATTTGGGTTTTTTTTCTTTTTGCAGCTTGAGGCAGTTGTAGGGTAACTTGATGTGGCTTTTTGCAACTGTATATTCTGTAGTGTTTTTTTCATTTGGTGAAATTTTAATTGTTAATGTTTATGGCATTGTGCTTTGTACCATTTATTAAATAAAAATTAAAAAAAAAATGGAATCACACACCAAAAAAAAAAATCTGTTTGTATCTTTTCCCCCTTAAAATTGCTCTGTTTTTTATTATTGAGTTGTTAGAGTGGTAAAAACACACATTTTTCAAACAAATCCTTCATCAGATACATGATTTAAAAATGCATTTCCCAGTCTGTGGCTTGTCCTTATCTTCCTAATAGCATTTTTAGAAAAACAATCATTTAAAAATTTTTATAAAGTCCAATTTATCAATCTTTAAATTTATTTTTACTAATATTATTTTCAGAGGGATTTTGTGCAGAAGGAAATGGCTTCTGAAGGATTTTGTGCAGGTGAGAAATATCTTAAAAGAGAATTAAAACAAAAATTGGTCTGATAGTAGACAATGATATAAATTGCAGTACAAATAATTCTAGACTAAGAAAAATCACCTGTTACAATAAATAAGGTATGAAATAAAGAACAATTTAGGTAAGTGTAGGAACAACAGGAATTGTAGTTTATTAAAATTTTATCTCTCTGCTTAACTAGAATGTACTACTTCTTACATAGGGTTACTCCAGGCCAGGGTGGGGTGACTCCAGAGGGAAATCAGGAGTCCTCTGAGAGGCAGAATGAGGAGGACCAGCTTCCTTCAGTCCATCTGGTCCATCCCTCAAATGTCTTTTCTTAATGATTTCCTATTCAGCCAGGAAATATAAATTTTCTAAGATGTAATTTAGCAATAATACTTATGACTTAGCTACAATTGTATCACAAATCACTCCAAAAGAATTTTTAAAACAATCAGCATTTGTTTAGCTCATGATTCTGAAGAATGGCAATTTGGGTTGAAATCAACTGGGTGGTTCTTCTGGTTTCTACTGGGCTTCTCTGGTGGCTCAGATGGTAAAGAATTTGCCTACAATGCAGAAGACTTGGATTCAATCCCTGGGTCTGGAAGACTCCCCTTGAAAAAGGAACGGCTACCCACTCCAATATTCTTGCCTGTCCATGGAAAGAGGAGACTGGCAGGCTACAGTCCACAGGGTTGCAAAGAGTTGGACACAACTGAACGACTTCACTTTCACCTTCTGGTTTCTACTGGGCCCTCCCATGGATTTGTGAATGACTCTGTTCATCTTAGGGTTCTCCCATGTGTCATGGTGTTCTGCTGGGATGATTGTCTCTCCTCTGTGTGTTCTTACAAGTTCCAACCAGGCTGCCTGCAGTTTTCTTGGCAGTTGGTAGGGTTCCAAGAGATGGAGGTGAAGCACCCAAGGCCTTGTAAGATCCAGACTCAGAACTGGCAAGTGTTTTCCACTGAGTTTTGGGGGGACAAAACATGTCAAAACCAGCTAGGACTCAAGGAATGAATATAGGGAGAAGAATACTTGTGACCATTTTTGCAGACAACCTATTTCAGTGTCTATCTGATGTCTGATATAAGGTCATTTTTGTGGCATTTCTTGGGATGAAAAGCATCTTAGAGATCCTTTTTCTGGGAGTCAATGGTGAAAGGATTATTTCTAAGACAGACTTTTATTACGCTCATTATTGCAGGACCTGGGGCTCTTAAAAAGAACTAGAGTTAAAATTTAAATTGGAAATCCCAGCTCTTGTTATTTGCCTTCCACAAGGATAAGAAACAGCTGCATTATTAAGTGCTGTACTTTGCTGCAAATATTAAATAACAACAATTGACCCTCTACGGGATTTTCCATTTAGTTATTTACTGGAAGCTGTTCCCTGTAATTTTCAACAGTGTTGTTATCTATGAGATTATCTTTCTTTTAGCTGTGCTGGGTTTCCAGTTGCATTAATACAGCTTAATATCTCTTCCTGTTGCTTCTCTAATTGAAAGCTTGTTGGATATCCAAACAAGAACTACTATATCCTGGCATTAGTAATAAAAATTGCTAATAATCAGGAAGAAAACATCAGAATAGGACAACATCAATCAGACATGAGTAATCTTCTGATCAGGCAAAGATAAGGGTTCAGGGGTCTGGGGAGGATATAGGGCAATGATAGGGTTTCCCTGGTAGTTCTTTATTGTCTGTATGTGCAGACAGTAAATAATCTGCCTGCAATGCAGGAGCCGTGGGTTCTATCCCTGGGTCAGGAAGAGCCCCTGGAGAAGGGAATGGCTACCCAGTCCAGTATTCTTGCCAGGGAAATCTCATGGACAGAGAAGCCTGGCAGGCTACAGTCCTCGGATGGCAAAGAGTCAGATGCTAGCGACTGAGCACTCATGCGATAGGGCAGTAATATAGCTCTGAGAAGCCAGCCTCCCAAGGGAGGGACCGCTGCAGGCGGGAGACACCCAGTGGGCAGACAGAATATAGTTCAGATGCCCGGCTCTGAGCTGGCTGTATGAATCCTGGGTCCCTGAAGAATATCTCATGTCTGCCTTTCCAATCACTACCCATCCTTGATTCCTGAAACTCCCACCTTCCTCCCCTCTGGCTGCCTTTGCCGGCTCTGATCCTCACAGCAGGTATCAGGTCCACTCGTTATAAGAATCAGCCACAAGATGGCACCAGCTGTTCAGATTAAAGTGCTATATTGGTCCCCGCTCTGCGGGTCCTTCCTCTTTGAAAGAAGGCAGGATCTGAAGATAGCTTCCCCTCTCTGCCACTGTCATTCTTTCTCCTACGTTTCCCTCCATCTTCTCACTGCATCCCAACCCCATTTAAAATATAGGTTTATTCCAGCAGCAATTTTTAAATGATTCTGAAGGCAGAAAAGAAGTGTGTGTGATGGAATGGGGTTGTGGGGAGGGAGAGGGAATTTGTAGGCCCTCTAAGGACATAGATGCAGCTCTGGACAAGAAAGAAGATAAAACTTCAAGTACTCACTGCTCTCACCTCTCTTGAGAATCTCCACTGGGCTGTTACACAGGCACCTCTATTGTTTCAAAAACGTTACTTGTTTTCTCCTTCTGCCTTCCTCTCCAACCTCAATCTTCTCTTTCTAGTTTCCTCCTGATTTATTACACTCTGACAACCCAATCATTTTAGGAACCTCAAACTCATCCTCTCCCCTCCTATGCAGCATGCTACCAATCACCCGTTCACTTCACATTTGCCTCCTCGGTCCTCCCATTCTATGTGTTTGTACTGATTGATGCTGCTATTTGTCTGATCACCTGTGTGTGGGATTCAACAGTAACGTCTAACCTGAAATCTTAAGGATGAGTTGAAGTTAGCGAGGCAAGTGTGGGTAAAAGCATTCTTAACAGAGCAATGGATCCCAGCTGGGAACAAGGGGAGATTTTGCCGCATAGGAATCTTTTGGTAATGTCTATAGACATGGCTGAGCAACTGAACTGAACTGAACTGAATAGACATTTTTGGTTGTTACATCCTGGAGGGAGGGGGAGGTGGTACTGGCATCTAGTGGGTAGAGGCCAGTGATGCTATTGACCATTTTATGATGCACAGGACAGTCCGCAAGACAAAGAATTATCCACCTTCAGAGGTCACTAGTGCTGAGGCTGAGAACCCTGTGAGAGAAGCAGCAGCCGAGGGGTGAGAGAACATGGCTTTTCTAGGCACTGGAAGGGTTTTATTATGATGGGAAGGAGTGCTGGGGAGAGGTGGCCAGGGACTCAAGTGTGTAGAGCTGCACTCAGGAGTTTAGACTGTCCCCATGTCTAATGGACAATTCTCGAAGCCACTGGTGCCACTGCAGACTTTATTCTCAGGGTCACTGAGAGCCGATGGTGAGAACTTTGGAGGCTCAGAAATATTTAGTAAGTGAATAGGCCCAATTTCAGCCACTGATTTGAACCAGGCCTTCTTGTCCAGGCCTCGTGTAGAAAAAATATTGATATGCTGTGATCCTTCCAAAATAAACTAGAAGTAGTCATAGTCATTCGTTTCCTTAAACAAATAAATAGATGAATTAAACTTACATACCAAAGCACTGTTCTAAGCTTTCCATAAGATTTTTACCTTTCATCTACCCAACAACCCCTATGTAATAGGAACGTTTTTGTTTCATATCCTTGTTTTTTCAGATGAGGACACAGAACTTGAAAGAGTCATCTCCCAAATCAGGGATTTAGGAAGGTGGTGGTGTTTAATCCCTAAGTCGTACCCAACTCTTTGCGATCCCATGGACTGTAGCCTGCTAGGCTTCTCTGTCCATGGGATTTCCCAGGCAAGAATACTTGAGTGGGTTGCCATGCCCTCCTCCAGGGGATCTTCCTGACCCAGGGACTGAATCTGCATTTCCTGCATTGCCAGTAGATTCTGTAACCACTGAGCCACCAGGGATGCCTCATAGTAAGGTATGTATATGTTACATTTTAGGAGATACTGCCAAATACTTTTCCAAAGTGGCTGGCTGTACAACATAACACTCCCACCAGCAGTATATGGAATTTAAATTTGCTCACCGACACTTAGCATCAATCTTTAAAATTTTAGTTATTCTTGTGGGTATATAATAGTATATTTCATTATGGTTTCAATGTTCATTTCTCTGTTTAATAATGACACTAAGCATATTTTTATGTATTTCGTTGGACAGTTTGGACATTATATTTTTTCAAATGCCAACTCAAATCTTATGTCTATTTTTCTATTGAGTTGACAGCCTTTCTTGTATTGATTTGGAGGTGTTTCCAAAATATTTTCTGGATACAAATCTCTTGAGAGTTATATATATATTCGATAATATCTTCTCCAACTATGTGACTTCCAATTTTACTTTCTTAATAATATAATCTTTTGATGAATAGACCTTCTTAATATAGGCCATCTTACTAATCTTTTTCTCTTGTGTACTTTTTCTTGGTTACTATCAGGGTTCTATTTAAGAAATCTTAGTCTATCTCACTTTCATGAATGTGTTCTCCTACATGTCTTTTTAATGTTCTTTTAAAAATCATTTACATTTAAGATTTTGAGTCATCTCAAGTTTACGCTTGGTTATAATGTGAAGTCAAAGCCAACATTCATTGTCTTTCCATATGGCTATTCAGCTGACCCAGCACCGTGGCTAGGATTTTGACTGAAATTTCTTGGCATCTTTAGGTCCATTTGGGAGTGAGTAGCTGACACCTTCAACAATATTGAGTCTCCCAAAATAAACATGATAATATTGAGCCATTTCTTCTTTTTTAAAAAATATTTTTCAGTAAAATTTTATAGTTTTCTGTGAAGAGATGACATCTTTTCTTAGATTTGTTTCTGGTATTTAGTTTTTTGATACTTTTGAAGATGGCATAATATTTTAAAATTTTACTTTCTAATTTTTGTTACTTAATTATCTGTAAATTTTAAAGTATTCTACATGCAATCAGGGCTTCCCAGGTGGTGCTAGTGATAAAGAACCCACCTGCCAATACAGCAGATAAAAGAGACGTGGGCTGGATCCCTGGGTTGGGAAGACCCCCTGGAGGAGGGAATGGTTACACACTCCAGTACTCTTGCCTGGAGAATCCCAAGGACAGAGGATCCTGGAGCGCTACAGTCCATGGGATCACAAAAAAGAGTCAGATGCTACTGAACACACACACACACATGTGTATATGTATACATATACACACACATATGTGTGTATATATACACACATATATACAATAATATATAATATATTAATATAATATAAACACATAAATACGTATATATACATATATATGTATGTATATATATGTTGCTTTTGAGTTTTGAACTTTAGTTTTTAAGTTAAAATTCTATTTTTTCTGTTGTACTGTTTACAGTTCTCTAATTAAACCTACCAACTTGTCACCTAATTTCTTGAACACCAATAATCACTTATTTTAGAAACAGTGTCTGATAAAACCAATATTGAGTCACCTGTGACTCAGTGTGTTACCTGTTTTTCTTTTTTTTCCCCCTCATGATTTATACTATCTGGCTTTATTTTCTGATGTAGCAGCAAGTTTTAACTAAGTCCCAACACTGAATATAAAAATATTTTGGAAATGGTCTGGATGGTGTTATCTATACCTAGAAAGGGTTTATTTTGCCCTGATAGGCATCCAGGGTAAGATAGAATTATTTTAATCCAGTCAGGTAATGAGTTAATTTGAAACTAGGCTTCAGTCGTTGTAAGGGATGGACTATTTTCTGGGTTCATCTCTACTTCTACAACACAGATCCTTTAGGGCTCTCAACTGAAATTCTTGGGTGTTTATTAGGGCCCCTCCTCTACTTGTTTTGCCCCAAGTCTTATGGAAGTGTAGGAAATACTTGCTCAGTCTCTCTGTTCTTAGCCACCACTTGTGAATCATCAAATTTCTTGATCAGAAAACCACTATGAAATTAATGCCAAGCTCACCTCATTGCAAACTCATTCTTTTCAGAATTTGTTTTTGCAAATCTTCACTGTTTTGTAGCTATTCAAGAACTTTCAAATACATATTTTAAAAGCATCTTCCAAGTGTTGGTTTTGGTTGATTTTAGTGGGAAAGTTGGCTTGAAACCAGTTACTCTGTAATTATCAGAAGCATTCAGTTCAGTTCAGTTCAGTTGCTCAGTCATGTCCGACTCTTTGTGACCCCATGAATCATAGCACGCCAGGCCTCCCTGTCCATCACCAATTCCCGGAGTTCACTCAAACTCATGTCCATCGAGTCGGTGATGCCATCCAGCCATCTCATTCTCTGTCATCCCCGTCTCCTCCCACCCCCAATTCTTCCTAGCATCAGACTCTTTTCCAGTGAGTCAACTCGACGCATGAGGTGGCCAAAGTATTGGAGTTTAAGCTTCAGCATCAGTCCTTCCAATGCCTTCTAATTACTAATATTTGAAGTATATATCACTTTCCTGGATGGGATTTTTAATAAGACTTCTGTGGAGAATAAGTATGGGTTCTGTATCAAAGTAGATTTTTCTTTATGATCCAGGATTTGGTATATAAATTCATTTTACTTTTATCTTTTTTCCTATGAACTTGATAGATATCTGTAAGGTTTTTCTCTTTATCCACTGCTACAAAGAAAATGTTTATGGTTTCTGTGTTTGTATTTTCTGTTCTTTTTACTTTACAAAGACTTATGGGGAGATGAAGAAAGAAATTCTAACTCTATAATGCTATCTTCAAATCGGAAGTCTAATCTCATTTTCATTTTAAATGAATCACACTGGCTTTTGTCTGGAACATTTTATTTCAAATAGTGAAAGATTGGAATAAACCTAAATGACATGAATACAGAATGGTTAAATAAATTATGATAAATTCACATAATAAAACATCATAGCCATTAAAAATAATTAGGTGGCTTTCTATGTAATGATATGGAACTATTCCAAGATGTATTGAATGAAAATATCAAGGTGTGAATATGACATTACTGCTACAATTTGTGTTAAAAAAACATGTACATATACTTTTTATAAATGCATTAACTGTCTGGAATACATATAAAAACTAGTTAAAAGTTACTACTTTCTACAAAATTCCTTCTAGGGAATGAGACAAGGTTATTGAATGACAGATTCAAGGCAGACATTGAACATATCCTCCTGTATGTTTTGGATGTTATACTCTGAGTGTGTATTACCCATTCAGAAAAGTAAGTAAAATATTTAAAAAAATAAAGCATGCATTTTCCTATTCTCTAGTAAAGTCATTTTCATTTGTAGGCTTTACTGACCTGCTTATTTCCTTTCATTATTTGCTTTTCATCATACATATTTTATATAATTGTAATCAGAATTTATTAAGAAAATTTTTATATTTTACAGTCTTCAAAATTATTTTAAATTTTGCATAATATTTTGTTTAGCTCATGTACCATAAATTTGCTTATCCCTTTTCTCCAGTGTTGGTCATCTATGTATTTACATATTTCCTTATTATGTGTAACATAGTAATAAGTGTCTTTGTGAATGTATATTCGTTTGAACTCTATAATTAGCTCTGATACTTTATGGTTATTTGGTAGGGCTGAATGAAAATAAAATAAGTACTACATGGAGTAGATAAAATGTCAGAATTGATTATAGATGATCCTCTAGATACCTAGGATAAGCATAGTGATTTTCATTCTTTTTAACGTCTATCTATAAGGGTAAAACAAACAGAGTTGTTGCTCTTGAAATATACATATAGTGAAAATTGAGCTCATAGGAAATAATGCACTTAAAGAATCATTAATTATTACCTAATTACTTGCAGCACTGTGGCATGGACAGAAAAGTACTCTGCGATGATGAAGTTGTCAATTACAGTTGATAATTAAGGGGCCAGGTGCATGTTTAACTTAACAAGATAAATATCTGCCCAGATGTTGTTTGTCTGCTGCTTCATTACCAGATAGGTTAGAAGATTTTCATAAACTAGAAAGACTATTAAATTCATAACCTTGCTACATCAAAAACTCTTTAACAAATCTGTTACTATAGCCAATATTCATTTAAATAGGCTGTCCATCAGACTTCCTGGAGAACTGAAGAAGTATGTGTAAACAATACCATATTTGCAGATTCTCAGTGAAATGGCTATTTGAACATAAAATAGGGCTGAAATATGACAGTTTTGGAAACTAGAGAAGATGCTCTCCCATGCCAGAAACATAAAGAAATTTTATGCAAGTTTTAAAATGGCAGATTGACAGAAGACCACAAAGAATCAGTCCATGTTTAGGCCATTCCAAAAACCCCAAGATCCTTGTAGGAAAGAGATGAAGATTTGGAAGAGCTGCAGTGAGATATCCTCAATTAAAGGGGAAGGTGGGAAAGAAATGATTGCCAGCAGAAAACGTGGAAGTCAGGTCATGTCATTCCTTGTGTTAGTTTGCTTGGGGTATTGTAACAAAATACCACAGACTGGTTGGCTCAAACAACAGAAATTTGTTTTCTCAGAGTTCTGGAGGCTGGAAGTCTAAGATTAAGGTACTGGCAGGGCTGGTTTCTCTTGACACCTCTTTGGCTTGCAGATAGCTGCCTCTGCCTCTGTCATCACCTGGCTTTTTCTCTGTGTGTGTATCTCGGGTGTCTCTTCCTCTTCTTATAAGGACACGAGTCATATCGGATTACAGTCTCATCCTTATGATTTCCTTTAATATTAATTACCTCTCTAAAGGACCCTATCTCCAAATACAGTCACATTTAGTGCTTCAGAATATAAATTTTGAGGGAACATAATTCAGTCTATAACACTCCTCTCTTTAAAATCCTCCAAAGGCCTTAAAATGACCTGAAAGGGCCCATATAATCTGGTTCAATGTACAGAGGGTTTCTCTCTCGGAGGGCGACATGGCTTGGACCGTCTCAGTGGCTATAGCAGAGAAAGCCACTATGCACTCACTACTCTGTGGCCTCTTCCTTGCACAAAGGACTATGACATTCCCCAGCCTCCTTTGCAGTTAGTCTGGGGCCGTGTTGTCAGTGAGCTTTACGTGGAAGAGACACAAACCACATCTAGCTGGAGGTACTTAAGAGTTCTCTTTTTTTCCTCGCCTCCCCTGCACAGTGACCCTGGAAGTGCTTTGTTAAGAAGCAAAGCTACAGGGATCCTTAAGGTACAAATTGTGAGAGGTTCCCTGAGCCCTATGGACTTGCTGGAAACTTGATCTGAATGAGAAACGAATTTTGAGCTTTGTTGCCATAGCATTCCCTTCCCTGATGACTCAGCTGGTAAAGAATCTGCCTGTAGTGCAGCAGACACAGGAGATTTGGGTTCAATCCCTGGGTTGGGAAGATGTCCTGGAGGAAGAAATGGCAACCCACTATAGTATTCTCACCTGAAAAATCCCATGGACAGAGGAGCCTGGCGGATTATATAGTCCACAGGGTAGCAGAGAGTCGGACACGACTGAGCAACTAAACATGCATGCACGCACACACTATAGCATAACCTCACCTCACTGAAATGAGTCAAATACTGTCGTGACTAGGATTCATTCCCCAGAGCTAGAGCAAATCCGGGAGAATTCTGATGAATCCAGACTGGCTTTTCCTGGACTAACCAATGTGGACAGGAGAATAAGTTAACAGGATGTGTTGAATTATGTGCAGAGTCCTCTGACCAGGGGTTGGGTCTATTATAATAACATAAAATTAATAATCTTACATTAAGAACAATTACAGTAATCTCGGGGAGGCACTGGAATTGCACAGATACATGCTACTATTGGGAGTCATGAAGATGTCCCAATTTGTGGCTAGTTAATTAAGGCAAACAAGAAAATGATAATAAACATGAATATAAAAATTAACATTCTTTATTGAAAATAAGCAAAACCAATAAACAAGCCCAACAGTTATTTCACTGAAAGAGAAAGTAATATAATTAAGTCTTTGGCTGATTTTGTCAAGAAAAAAGAAAACACAGAGACAGAGTTAGAAATTAGAAAAGGATATTGGCCATCAAATTTAAGGGGAGCTGATTAATGATCATATGTTTGAAAAGTTTTATGAAATATGTGCCTTTTTTGGAATGTGACAACATGATCTTAAAAAATCATATATAATAATAAATGGAAGGAAATTGCCAAGAAAGATTTGGTAAAGAGAGACAAAGGGGAATGACTTTATTCATTACTAAAATATATAAAATAGTAAAGATTAAATTATACAGAAATTACTGGGCTTGTTCTTATTGTAAGATTATTAATTTTGTGATTTTAATATTTGTGAGTAATAACACATGCTGCTGCTGCTGCTAAGCCACTTCAGTCGTGTCCGACTCTGTGTGACCCCATAGACGGAAGCCCACCAGGCTCCCCCGTCCCTGGGATTCTCCAGGCAAGAACACTGGAGTGGGTTGCCATTTCCTTCTCCAATGTGTGAAAGTGAAAAGTGAAAGTGATGTCGCTCAGTCGTGTCCGACCCCTAGCAACCCCACGGACTGCAGCCTACCAGGCTCCTCCATCCATGGGATTCTCCAGGCAAGAGTACTGGAGTGGCTTGCCGTTGCCTTCTCCGAATAATGATTTTTAATGTTTAAATACTTGAATAAATTGATTTATGATCATTTTATTTTTACTACATATTTTCTCTTTTAAAAACATCATTTGTATTTCATTTTCTACCATGTTTATACTTTATAATCCACTAAACATTTGAAATTGTATAATTTCAGGGTTCATGGCTAATCTACCTTTTCTACATCTTTATTATTTTTAAGTTTTTTATTTAGTTCATTTTTCACCATAGCACTTATCACTACTTCTGTGTGTGTATGCACACACACACACACACACACACACACATATATATAAAATTTTTGCCTAGTGCTTTTTTAATATTCATCAATGTGTTATGTGTAATAATATTTTATTCATTTTCATTACTATATGGTATTCCATTAAGTAAAGATACTATAACTTATCCATTCTAAATGGATAGACAATTGATTCTTTACAATTATTGTGGCTATTATGAATAGTGTTTCTATGAATGTCATCATATATATATATATAGAACACATAAGCATACATTTCTGTAAGGTATAGGAATAGAATTAACTCATAATAGTTTGTAGGTACTGGAAAAATGCAACCATTTCCCCAAAGTGGTTATACTTCATTTTAAAGCAGTCTAGCAGATGTGTAGTGACATCTCATTGTGGTTTTAATTTGTCCTGCCCTGATTACTAAGGAGGTTAAGCTCCTTTTATGTGTTTATTAGCTACTTAAATTTCTTCCTTCTCAAAGTGCCATTTCCAGTCTTCCAGTCTTGGTCAACTGATATTTTCTTACTGACTTAAGAGCCCTTTACTTATTCTGGATGTAATAGTTATTGCAAAAACCTGCTTCTCTGTAGCTTACCTTTCATTCTCTTAGTGATCTCTTTTGATAAATATAGTTTGTTTCATTTTTGGTGTTTAAATCTTTTCTTTAACAGTGATGTTTATGTCTCTTTTAAGAAGTCTTTTTTTCTGGGACACAAAAGCCAATCAGATGGTGCTCCCAATATCCAAAACAGTTTGAGCAACAAAGTAAATAATGATCATATTGGATTATAGCCCACAGAATAAAATGAATAACTATTAACTCATACTGATACAAATAAATCATTGGCTCAATTGAAAAATGGGAAGATGGATAGCTCTTCCTTATATTGCAGAAGAACACTCATTTTAAAATGTAGTAAGATGGGACTTTCCTGGTAGTCCAATGAACAAGACTCCATGCTCCCAATGCAAAGGGCCCAGGTTAGATCCCTGGTCAAGGAACTAAGACCCCACATATTGCAACTAAGCCTGCATGCCATGAAGACTCAACTAGACAAAATAAATAATAAATATTGAAAAATGTAGAAGACATAAGGCAATAGAAAGCTACCATTAGACAAACACCATAATATTTACTGTAAGCAAAGTCTCCAATGGATGCTAAAAAGAGTGGATGAAATTTTGAGGGGAAACAGGATATTTGCTTAGTCTCAAAGTATTTTCCCCAAGAAATTTATTGATTACAAAGGGAAAAGAGAGCGACTTTGTATTGACCCAGTAGACACCAACTTAATCAGGGAATCAGTTAGCAAACAAGTAATAAGACATACTGACACCTTGATAATCCTTGATATGATGCATTGAAAAGACAATACTATCACTTCTAACTGTTTTTATAAAAATGGATAGTCTCAGTATAATCATGAGAAATTACCAGACAAACCCTAAGTGGTAAACTTCAGATGAAATAACTGACCAGTTCAAAATGGCCAAGATCATGAAAGACAAAGAAAGATTGAGGAATTATCACAAACTGATGGGCAATAAATGGACATAAATTAATGGAGGATCCTGGAGTGGATCTCAGAATAGAGAAAGGAATTTTCCCCCCTCTTTGACTTCAATTCTATCTCTTTCTGACATGACATGTACTATGGGGATCTTACTAGCTAGTAAGCTTTAAAAGAGCAAGAAGTAGTTATGTTTAGTTTTCTTAAGTAGCTGCAGTGTCTATAGTGCAGGATCTAACACAGAGTGCTAAGCGGTCAATCTTCATAGAATCAATAAATTAAGAAGTGAATACACAGAGTTTTAGCTGACAGGCCCTTTGTATGCATTATCTCATTTGGTTCTGTTAAAATAAAATAAAGTTCATTTGAAAGGGGAAATGTATGTACTGTTCCACTGCTGCATTCAAGACATCCTACCAATTGTTTATACAAAGATTTCATAAGAGCAATAATATTAAGAGTTTAGGATTTTTATGTTCTCTGCAGAAGTGAAATGCCCTTCTTTTTCATATGTGAATGTGAATTTGTCTTCTATCAACTCTGTTTTTACCATGTCATGTATGCACTCTTCTGTCTTGCTTGATTTAAAGCCCCTTTATTCAGAATTCTCTTGCCAGTGATGTCTTCCCAGTTTCTGTTAGATGTACTCCCGCCAGTAGTCATTATGTTGGCGTTGTAGGAGGCACCTTAAAATCCAGTCCAGCTGGTTACTTACCTCAGCCTCCTTTCTCTTCCAGAATCAAAACTTTCTAGGGAGGAGGAGATGAAAACACCACCTGAATTCCCTTCTGTTTTCCACTGAGATCCCCTGAGGTTGCGCTCCGCATTTCTCCCAGCTTTGTGTTTGTTCTCTGTGAAATCGTGTAAGTGAGAGGAGGCTGTGGGTTTGAGGTGCTTCGGTAACTTTTCCTCCCAAGTGTTTATGCACAGACTGTAGGACAGTCGATTTTACTTCTCAGGGTCTTCACACCGGCCCCCTCCTGGGCTGCCCTTAGACCTTCACTGCCCCATGGAGGGTCACACCTGCCACCCCCATGTTCCTCTCACTCAGCCACAGTCACACAGAAGCAGCCTGACTTCAGACCTCCCGCTGGTTTGTACTTTGACCTTGAAGATGTAGGTAGACCTTCTTTGACCACCTGGGAAATGGAACTTACTTCAGAAAGAGAATAGCGAACTGAGAGTTGTGGAAAAACTTAAAAAAAAAAAAAAGACAAAACAGCAGCTAAATGAGTTAATTATGCTAGTGTTTCTCCACCCATTTTGTTGATGAAAGAGCTTCTAAAAATTACCTGTCAATCTGATCCTTCAGATAAAAGACTCTCTCTTTGAAAACCATCATCATGTGAAAATCTGAGGACCAGTATCAATATTTATTAGGGAATGCCCACCCCTCCTGTCCTGTTGTATCATGGGTTTACAGCATACCCGTTATCCTGAGCTCCCTAAGCTCTTTCAAGGATTGTGCTGAAATTAAACTTGTCGGCTCTTCCTTGGGAGAATCACAAAGTTTCAGGCATTTGTGTAGCTGACTTGCCTGCAAAAGTATGGAAGCAGGGTTTTGTTTCTTTTAATTTCAAGTTAGCAAGGTACTTCTCCTTTTATCTCTCCTGACCTTGTCATTCCTGGTGATTAGTATCCAAAGGCCAAATTCCTCTGGGAATGGCTGCCATGTTCTGCCACTACGTAGGTCAAAAAGGAGGATGAGATAAACACTGGACATCAACTGATGGGAGAACTGGAAGAAATTAGACATAGGAATAAGAAACAACCGTGAAAGGAAGAAATCAAACTTTATTTTCTTAAAATTAATTTTAGAGAAATATTAGGTCAATCAGGAAAGTTAAAAAAGCTCAGTGCCCAAAGCGAGGAGCAGCAAATGAAGTGATGGTCCACGTGAGCTGAAATTAATGCCAAGACAGATTTAGAAAGAACCAGGAGAGCTTGTCCCTAAAGGGAATGCAGAGATACATCAATAGTCAAGTGTATTGGGCTGTATTAGATACAATTCCCATTTTTAGAACTCCAAGAATTTCTCAGGGGCAGAAATAATAAGTGCAAGTGGACGGATGAAGTGAACAGAACAAGGATGTTGACGTTCCTTCTCTGACCTGGCCAGACTGCACCTGGAATGTTCTGCTCAAATCATAGGACCACTGAGATGGTGGAGGTCTAGAAACCGTGTTAGTGAAGAATTTTGAAGAAATAGGAAAGTTTGATTTCAAGAGGGATACTTAAGGCCGTGGAGGTACCTCATTCAGTTCAGTTCAGTTCAGTCGCTCAGTCGTGTCTGACCCTTTGCGACCCCATGAATCACAGCACGCCAGGCGTTCCTGTCCATCACCAACTCCCAGAGTCCACCCAAACTCATGTCCATCGAGTCGGTGATGCCATCCAACCATCTCATCCTCTGTCGTTCCCTTCTTCTCCTGCCCTCAATCTTTCCCAGCATCAGGGTCTTTTCCAATGAGTCAACTCTTCGCATCAGGTGGCCCAAGTATTGAAGTTTTAGTTTTAGCATCAGTCCTTCCAATGAACACCCAGGACTGATCTCCTTTAGAATGGACTGGTTGGATCTCCTTGCAGTCCAAGGGACTCTCAAGAGAGGTACCTCATAGCTACTTCCAAATCTTTAAAACCTTAGTGAATTAAAAAAAAATCTAAGCACCAGCTCATGCCCATCCTGTGCATGCAGCCTGAGATGGGTAGATGAATATGGACATATGCTGCTTTCTGGACACTTCTCATGCGGGAAGGAAAATGAGACTGATTCTGCATGCTTCTAAAGAGACACTGGTGGCTCAAAGACAGGACAATTTCAGTTTAATAAAACGAAAAGGGCCTTTATAAACACACCTCTCCCAAGATGGAAATAGACAGCAAGTCTTCCTGTTGTGTGACCTCCTGGTAGGGTAGTTTTGGGTCTCATGGCAGGGTAGCATGACCAGAGATCTTAGTTGTCCTAGAGGAAACACTGGGTACACAGGACAACCCTATGTTTGGGCTGTCCTTGGACTGGAGTCTCCATTCCCTTCCATTTCTCATAAATCTGTGTTTCCAAATCTTAAGATTTAGGAGAAGAAAGAGAATAGAGTAGCCAAGTATTAAAGGAAACATAGTTTGAATTAATTAAAGCATATATAATAATGGCAAACTTTAATTGAGAGCTTGGCAGGGATGGGCAGTACCTATCCTGTGAGGCTGTGCTAGCTTATCTTCTTTTCATAGCTGAGGGAACAGCCAAAGTAACTCGCCCAAGGTGCCACAGCAGGTCAGCTAGCCTGGGAGCCCAGACTCATGCATTAGCCTCTGGGCGGGGCTGCCCCATTTACTCACACCTAGTGTCGTTTTCTCGCTCACACCTGCACTTGTATGCCTGTGGGAACGATCCCAGCAAGGATACTAGAAAAGTGTTTAATTTTGTTGCAGCTTGTATAAGCTTATAGGAATGCACACCAAACATATGAAACTATGAAAATATGAGGAACTGGGGAAAATTACTTGCAGCAAGAGTTTTTTACATGGAATGTGTGTGTGTGTGTGTGTGCATACCACTCTAAGAAGAGATCTGAAGAGTCCTGAGATTTAGGTTCTCAGAAGGGTGATGCATTACCTCACAGAAGTTTATGAAATACTGCTTTAAGACCTCCTCCAGCTTCTGTGCAGAGAAGAAAGCTGGAACAGATAGAAACATTCATTCACAAACAGGAACCAGCTAGTTTAAGAAGGAAAAACAAAACAAAGCAAGACAAAAATACCCTTAACAATTAAAGTTATTAAACCAATTCATTCTGATTGTAGGAACCATCTAGCTCTAACCTTTGGGGATTCACTTTACTAGGTGTTTCAGATTCTGCCAGGAGGCACTTAGTGGATGTTTCCTTTTCCCTAAAGGAACTCGAGGAGAGAGGAGGAACACAGCAGCTGACTGGAACGGAGGGATGAGGACTCCTCACCGGCTTTTCTCCAGCACCCCTCCCCTAGAGTTTTGCAGTATTCAACAGGGAAGTCTCTGAATGATCATTCTGTTTTCACAAAGCTTCATTTCTCTCGCCTTCGATCCTGGCCTAACACCATCAAGTCCTACACAGCCGCAGAAACAGGTGACAAAATGGAAACCACAGAGATCAAAAGCAGTCACATTTCCAAGTACAAAAACTCATCTCTGTTTCTGAGCATCCAAAGCCACTCTCTCCGTTCCTGCTGAATGCTTTTGATGTCAGCTAACTGCAGGAGTGAGCCTTGCATAGTAACTGCATACTTCTTGGTGCTATCTGTTATGATTGTTTTTTTGGCAGAAAACTTCTGAAAAGCTATTGGGAAAAAGGAGGGTTTGGTTTTATTAACTAGTCTCACATTGAGCATTTAATGATTACATTTCTATATTTCTGTTAACACTACATAAAATACCAGTACCATCTTGCTGTTTTATTAACAGTCCATTTTCTTGCAGGAAACGACCCAGAAAAAAGAAATAAAATCAACACTTTCTACTAATGAAAAAAATGACTTCTACTCTGACTCAGCTTTTTTTCCCCTTGCTTAATTCTCAAATCTGCTTTGGAAGGACAGTCTCTTTGCCTAAGTGTCCAATATCACTCTACATTAACTTGCTTAATCTCCTTACGTAACTTGCTTGGGCTTCCCAGTGTGGCTTTCCCAAATTGAGGTTTCTTAGTTGTTATCAGCAAAAGTTTGTTAGCTATGAGCCTGTCGATTAGTGTATACTGGTTCTGTTGATTACCTTAAGATGCTAATAAGGAAGGAGTAACGTTAAAGAATACACCTGCCAAGGTAGGAGATCTGGGTTTGACCCCTAGCTTGGGAAGATCCCCTAGAGGAGGAAACAGCAACCCACTCAAGTATTCTTGCCTGGAAAATCTCATGGACAGAGGTGCCTGATGAGCTATAGTCCATGGGGTTCCAAAGAATCGGACATGTCTGAGTACATACACACACAGTTTGACTGATCTGTGAATAGTTTATCACAGTTTATAAACTGCTTTCACAATCAGATCTCCCCTAAGCCTAATGAAACATGTGATTGTCTTTGCAAAAATGTGAAATATATATATATATATATATACACACACACATATATATGTGTATATGTATTCTTTTTCTCTGGAGAACCCTTACTAATACATTGTCTCTATTCTCTGTCACTCTATCTCTGTTTCTCCTGGTCTCTCTCTTATCACTCCTCTCTGGAATTACATTTCTTTCCTACTAGTGAGTGAAGTAGCTGGGATCTCTTTTCCACTGAGGGGAGACTCGCCTCATACACTGACTGTATGGCTGGGGGGCTTCCTAGTCCTGATCCTGCCCTACATTCTAAGAGCCAGAGGGTCAATTTGTTTCCTCAGCATCTATTTCTCGATTTTTTTGGTTGTATCAGCTTTATAGATGAGTGACCATGTTCATTACCTATGGGCTGAATTGGCTGGATGAGGAGTGAGGAGAGGGTAGCCTATGGTTATTGGCCAACAGTGCTAATAATAATGGAAAGCACATAACCGTTTTCTTACTGTATTGGCATCGATTTAAGAAATTCAATTTATTTTTTAATAGACTTTATTTTTTTAGACCAGTGTTAGATTTATGGGAAAACTAACAACATAGTACATAGTTGCCATACACTGTATACCCAGTTTCCCGTTAGTAAAATTTTACATCAATATGGTGTATTTGTTATATATAAATACATTTGGTATATTAATTAGTGAACAAATATTTTTATGTTAGTATTAACTAAAATCCATAGTTTACTCAGATTTCCTTGTGTCGTTCTCTTGTCTGACCCTTTGAAACCTCATGGACTGTAACACGCCAGGCTCCTCTGTCCTCCACTATCTCCCAGGATTTGTTCAAATTCATGTCCATTGAGTCCATGATGCTATCTAACCATCTTGTCTTCTGCTGTCCCCTTCTCTTTCTGCCTTCAATCTTTACCAGCATCGGGGTCTTTCCCAGTGAGTCGGCTCTTCTCATTAGGTGGCCAAAGTATTAGAACTTCAGCTTCAGCTGCAGTTCTTCCAATGAATACTCAGGGTTGATTTCCTTTAGGATTGACTGGTTTGGTCGCCTTGTAGATATCCTTAGTTTTTACCTAATGTCCTTTTTCTGTTCTAGGATCCTAACCAGAATACCATATTATATTTAGGTGTCATGTTTCTGTTGGCTTCTCTTTGCTGTGACCATTTCTCAGACTTTCCCTGTTTCTGATGACCTCGAATGTTTTGAGAAACAGTTGCCAGATGTTTGGGTTTTCTTTGTGATTAGACTGGGATTATATGCTTTGGAAGGAAGATCAGAGAGGTAAAGTGCCATTTTAATTACATCATTACCAAGGTACAGTCTATCAACGTGATTTATGACTGCTGACATTGACCTTGATAACTAGATGATTCAGTGTTTGTCAGATTTTAGTACTGTCAAGTTATAATTTTCCAAACCCACTATGCATGGACCACAGCTAAGGAGCAGGTGAGTGTGCTTCTCCTCCTTGAGGGCCAGGTATCTACATCAGTGATTTGGAGTTCTTTTGTATGGGAAATTTGTCTCTTCCCCTACAGAAATCACTTTTCAAAAACTATTAAAGCAATAGTATAAAGGCTTTTAAAAGAAAGATATAGTATCATTTGTCCACTGTTACTAATCTATCCATCTGAGGCATATATTGTGAATCCATAAACCTAAACCTAAACTCCCTAAACTCCATAACTCCGTAAACCTAAAATTCAGTTACGGCTACAGATGCGCCAGGCATTGTGTGAAAAAGCTAAAGGGTAAAGAATAAATGTGGTTCTCAGTTAGTGGAGAAATGTTAGATGAATCCCTGGGAAAATTCCTAACTGGGCTCTGAAAGCTCTGGGGGCAGCCCAGAATAGGCAGGTAGTGGTAGAAACAGATAATCACTTACAGTATGGTGAGTACTGGTAATATCAATGCAAGACACTATACAGAGTGTGTGCTGGGGGCCCTAAGAAGAGAGTGGCTTCCCCTGGGAACCTCTGAAGAGGCCCCAAGCGGGCAAAGGTGGGGACACAGCCAGCAGTGGGGGTTGACCAGAAGTGCTTTTAGAAAGATCAGGAAGAGGAGGAGGACAGGAGGGAGATGATTGGGGTGGTGATGCCAGTGAAGTGAATGAGTTTGTGACAAATCACCTACCCTCTCACTCTGCCCTTTGTTTCCTAGCTCTGTTACCTCTTGTTGCAAGGATGTGAGGTAAGGGCCACAAGTGAACAGAACTGAGTTTATCAGACTCCTGTGGCAATGAACATTATTGGTCAGTGTAAGGCTCTCTTTGGTTTGGTTATTATTAATATTCTTCTCCCCCTTCATCGTTTTCTTCTTACTGCATATGTACCCATATGTGTGTATATTCAGGCTATGTCCATTCAGCACACTTTCCTAATATTCTTTAAAAACAGGTCCTGTTGTTTTGAGTTTGTCATTTTAAAATTTACTTAGTAGTATTTCATGTTCTAAATCTAACTATTTCTTGCTTTAAATAACTTTTTCTTACTTTATTTTCACTCAATAATATTTTTTAAATCTCTCCAAAGAGCATACATAATTTAGTCCATTATTCTCACTGATATATTGTATTTTCTCCTGCTTAAACTCCTATTTTATTTATTCACTTTCCTGTTGTTATTGCCAATTCCTTGTTCACCCTAAATGTTGCTACAGTGAGAATCCTAATAAACATTTCCATGTGACAATGAGAGAACTTCTCTGGGTTACACACTATTAATATAAGTGAAATTGCTTGACTTTCTGTGTGTGTGTGTGTGTAAATAAGTACGTACTTTGATTAAATATAACCGAATTGCCATCAGGATCACCAAAGAACATGATACTGAATTCAAATGTCAGTTCTAAGAAATCCCTTAATAACATTTGTCAGAATTATCGTTGCCCACCTTTTGAATTCCTTTTCATTTTGGTTCCATTAAATGAGGTGACTTTCCCCTTTCTTCACTGGCCACATATTCCCATTCTCCCTTGCCTTTTGCTGACCTGTAGATTGGGGCCCTGCTTGTTTAACTTATATGCAGAGTACATGATGTGAAACGCTGGGCTGGATGAAGCACAAGCTGGAGTCAAGATTGCCAGGAGAAATATCAATAACCTGGCTCAGAGGGTAAAGCGTTTGCCTGCAATGTGGGAGACTCGGGTTCGATCCCTGGGTTGGGAAGATCCCCTGGAGAAGGAAATGGCAACCCACTCCAGTATTCTTGCCTGGAAAATCCCATGGACAGAGGAGCCTTGTAGGCTACAGTCCATGGGGTCACAAAGAGTTGGACACGACTGAGCAACTTCACAGACATGCAGATGACACCACCCTTATAGCAGAAAGCAAAGAACTATAGAGCCTCTTGATGAAAGTGAAAGAAGAGAGTGAAAAAGTTGTCTTAAAATTCAACATTCAGAAAAGTAAGATCATGGCATTTGGTCCCATCACTTCATGGCAAATAGATAAGGAAACAGTGAGAGACTTTATTTTTTGGGCTCCAAAATCACTGCAGATGGTGACTGCAACCATGAAATTAAAAGATGCTTACTCCTTGGAAGAAAAGCTATGACCAACCTAGATAGCATATTTAAAAGCAGATACATTACTTTACCAATAAAGGTCTGTCTAGTCAAAGCTATGGTTCTTCCTATAGTCATGTGTGAGAGCTTTTCTCTCATAAAGAAAACTGAGCACTGAAGAATTGATGCTTTTGAACTGTGGTGTTGGAGAAGACTCTTGAGAGTCCCTTGGACTGCAAGGAGATCCAACCAGTCCATCCTAAAGGAAATCATCCTGAATATTCATTGGAAGGACTGATGCTGAAGCTGAAACTCCAATCCTTTGGCCACCTGATGTGAAGAGCTGACTCATTTGGAAAGACCCTGATGCTGGGAAAGATTGAAGGCGAGAGGAGAAGGGGACGACAGAGGATGAGATGGTTGGATGGCATCACCGACTCAATGGACAGGAGTTTGAATAGGCTCTGGGAGTTGGTGATGGACAGGGAAGCCTGGCATGCTGCAGTCCATGGGGTCTCAAAGAGTCGGACACTACTGAGTGACAGAACTGAACTGAGATGGGTGCAGCCCTGGAAATCTGCTCCAGCAGAATAGAAGCCTTCTTTTCACTATCTGTATGCAGGATGGTGGGTGTGCTCGTGCATTTCCCTGGCTGTTAATACCATGTCCATATTAGTGCCTTCAAATACATAAGCATAGCCCTGATCTTTACTCCAGGCTCCAGACTCACAGCTACCTGTTGACTCAGTGTTTCCATTTGAATATCAGCCTGACTTTCCCATAACAGGTCCAGGGATGGTTAAGGCACGGACCTGGAAACACATGCTGATAACCATCTTGTTTATCTCATTTTGAATTTGAATGGAGTCTTCTCTCCTTGGGATAGATGATTGGTTTTAGAAACTCAGAATCACTCCTTTCCCTTGGGTGCTTTGAGCACTCATGAACCCTACTCATCTTAAGCACTGACCCAATCAAAGCACTTTTTCGATGCAGACTGGGAATTCTTACAGTAAGTAGACCACCATTTAACAGGAGCGCTTCTGCCTGGGCAGGTCACTAATGGGAACCAGAGTCCCTTAACCTCCATCCCTCGACTCTGGGCTTAGGCATTTAGACTTGTCTTTCTCAGAAGGTGGTTCAGCAACTTCTCTTGGATATTCATCTGGATTCTTCCTCCCTTCAGACACATCTACACTCAAATATTGGCTCTTCAAAGAAGCTGTCCCTGATCATCTGAACAAAAATAAGCTCTACCCACACCATCACTCTGCCCACTCAGCCAGCTTTACATTTTTCATTATGCAACTGACATGATGGTATCTTCCTTATAGGAATGCCTACACCATGACACCCAGACTCTGTTGTTTTTTTGTCATGGTATTCCCTACACTTGGCACACTGAGATCAGTGAATAAACCCTATTATTTGGCAGCTTCTATGCATGACTATCACGAGAGAACATCCACAGTCTTTTTATATTCCACTTCTGTTTTTAGCTCTTTTTTCCACTGGGGTCACTGTGGGAACCAGGATGGCTGGGTGAGGCCAGAAAAAATCCAGACAGAAGGGCGGGGAGGCCCCCATTGTGACTGTGGGACTATTTCAGCTCAAAATGCTATTCTGACGGAAAGTTTGACCCTGAGTTCTCCAAAGCTTTCTGAGCACGTGGCTGTATAAAGTGCCAGAGTTCAAGCTCTTGGGAGTAGATGTCTTTGAAGCTAGGAGGAAAATTTATAGAATTCGGATCATATGCTGTTTTTCAGCTTCAGTTACAAATGAGTTAGCAAAACAAAGTTTAAAGTTCCCAAATGAGCATTTAAAATAAAAATAGAATTTTTCAGGGAGCATAACAAGAAGGGATAAGGAAGTAATGAGCCTTTTCTGAAAAATGGCATGACAGAACAATCCAAGCTGATTGCCCAAAGTAGGTGGAAATTTGTGTGGGAAATGAGAAAACTCTGGCTACTGATAATCTCCTTCCTCTTGCAATAATACGAAGTGAGATGTTCAGAAGGATATGTGCTTTATATTTTATGTTCGGATTTCCCCTAATCCTAATGAAATGCCTTTGATGCTGCTGCTGCTGCTGCTAAGTCACGTCAGTCATGTCCGACTCTGTGTGACCCCATAGATGGAAGCCCACCAGGCTCCCCCAACTCAGGGATTCCCCAGGCAAGAACACCGGAGCGGGCCACCATTTCCTTCTCCAATGTGTGAAAGTGAAAAGTGAAAGTGAAGTCACTCAGTCGTGTCCGACCCCCAGCGACCCCACGGACCACAGCCTACCAGGCTCCTCCATCCATGGGTTGACCACAAATATTTCTTCTCTTCTGATGCATCTAAGGGCTGACTGGAAGGGACTTTAACAGTGACTATTTTAACTCCATGGGCTTCTCTGGTGGCTCTGTGTCAAAGAACCCGCCTGCCAATGCAGGAGACACGGGTTCAGTTCCTGGGTCAGGAAGAGCCTGTGGAGAAGGAAATACATGCACCCCAGTATTCCTGCATGGAAAATATCATGGACAGAGGAGCCTGGCGGGCTACAGTCCATGGGGTCACAAAGAGTCGGACGTGACTTAGTGACTAAACAACTACAAACTTTAGCTCCACACCTTAAAAGTTTATTTTCTTGTACTTTTGTAAGTTAAAGGGAGGATTTATAATATCTTGCTCATTCCATTACTGGCCCATAAATGAATAATTGCAAGAGTTGGCATGAACCAAATAATTCTTATGAGTGACCTAAAGCATATTTTTGGGAGGGACAACAATCAGAGCTACAAGTCGTCTGATAAGGAAGGTTGTGAAGTTATAGCGACAGGCTGAAGATGCTATTCCTTCTGTTTCCAAGCTTGTTGCATCCTTGCGTCCTGGGAAGGATATTTTGCCCAACCAGGTGAACTAATCTCATATAAGGTCTACTCAGATGTCACTTTCTTTGTGCAGCCTTCCTGACCATTGCTTTTTCCCCAGATAGACTTACCTGCTTTCTTCTCTAAGTTGGCACACAGAACGTTTTTTCATGCCTCTATTGTGGCCCCTACCATATAGTGTAAACAAGAGTTTATCTTGTTTTGCTAGATCATTTTCACCAAAGAAAGTGGCCTAAGTTTTATTCATCCTTGTGTTTCTGGTATTTAGCATAGTGGCTAGCCTAGAAAGTGAATGAATGGGTGAGATTAGTCATCTATTATGCATATTGACCAACCACCTCTCCAATTTTATGACCACATTCTCCCAAGGCACAATGTACTGATTTCTGATGCTGTCCGCTTTACCCATGGACGGGGTCATTGCAGTGAAAGTCCTCAAGTCTTGGGGGTGAAATTGCACGGAGCAGCCAACTTGCAGAACCACACTGACTCCTACTGGTATTACTGATCACTGCTACTAGTACACTGCTGTGTGTTTCCTTCCCAGTTGTCTTCCCAGCAGATCCCAAAGGCTAATTATTCAATCTGCCCCAGATGTAGAATTGTGGTTTGACAGGAAACCTGGATCCATTTCTTGGTGCTGTCTGTCTGTCTTTGATGGCACTCACTTTCTGCTGAGATTGACCATCAGTAGCAGAGCACTGCTCGTCCTGCTCTGTTGAATTAATTTTCCCTGCTGTTTGGAGTCTCTGCCTTCTCAAGAGAGTGACCAGATGTCGCTCTGAGAGCCTTTGGCAGGCTTGGCATCCAAAGACATTGCCATCTCTCCCAATGTACCTCCATTGGGATGTCAGGCCAAGAGGTTGGAGCAGGCTCTACTGCCTGCCCTGAGTACGGGAAAATTTCTAACACTATCTGAGTTCTCAGATGTCTGTCTTGGGCCTAGTAAATCTGTACTTGTTAATTTATCAATGGGCCTTTAAAATAAATTAACATTCCTTGCTAAGATCATCTTGTCATAGGGTAGAAACATAACTATGTCAGGTTTATTTATTCTCTTAGAATCCTGAATCACATGTTTACCAACTAGGCATAGATTATATTTATGATGGGCTGGTGTTGTGCCTGGAATGAAAGGGTTAAGGTGTGCTTCTCAGAATAATACCAATTAACATGTTCGTCCCTGTTAAAACTGGAGAATGGACAGTTATAAAGTCCATTTATTTACCAGCAAAGTCAGCAGACTATTACCTTGGCAGTTAAGCCGATTTTTGGTTTCTTAATTTGAAAACTATGAGAAATTACTAGTTCACTGGAGGAGTTATTAAGTGTGTTTCTATTGCTCCTAAGATGCTGTGTTTTAGAAACCTCAAGGCCCAGTGGCATACACATTGCATGAAACAGGGCAGCAGGGGCCCTAACTTCTAGCCCTGCCTCTGCCAACATCTAGCTCTGTGACTTTGGACATGTCACCCCACCCTACTGGGCTTCACACTCAACTTACAGAGGGTGGGAGTTCTTTCCATGTTTAATAAATCAAGCATGGAGAGATTACTGGAGCATCAGGGATTCAATTTTCAGCCTGCATACGAAGTTTCTTCCTCTCAAAGAGCCACTTTAATCTCTCCTTCAATAAGCTCTAGGTGGTTTGGCTGTTTTGTCCAGATCTGTCAAGGCGGCACCAGGAAGCACCATTTTCCAAACTAGAATCCAAGGGCGCCCTTGGAATTGTGAGGCATAAAAATGGGTCCAAGTCTGCTTTTTTTTTTCCTTGAAAAGACATGTCTACTTTCCATTTCATAGCTAAAATTGAATAGATAATGGTACATAAATCACAAGGCAAAGCATAGTTTTGTAAAGAGACATCTGAGTATACTCTTCAGTAAAGAATGTGCATCCAAATATAACTACATTGAATGTGGTAGTGAGTGTGTCCTTCTTCCCCCAGCAGCAGCAGTCGACAGTAATTATTCTTCCTAAATACCCTTCCAAGTTCAGAGTGATCTTTGATGGCTTCCTTTCTGATCTGCTATTTGATTCTTGTGTGTTCTCACTCTCTTCATTTCCATTCTCAGTCTCTATTTTCTCTCTCATTCTTTTGTTCAAGCCTTTTCCATCTCTTGTTCGACAGCTACAGTATCTTTTGGTTTCCTTGCTTCCTTTCTAAGTCTCCTCATGCGCTCCTGCCACACGACTCTCCGAGTAAGCCCAACCCTGACCCCACGCTGGCCCCACGCTGCATGCCAGCGGTGGTTAAGACTGTAGGCTCTTTAGTCAGATTCTTTGGTTTGAATCTTGGCTCCGCAACTTGCTGCCTCTGTGCACTTGCATAAGTCACATCCCTTCTGCAAGTTTCACTTTTTTCTTCTGGGAGATGGAATAATTATTTATCTAACACAAAAGAGTGTTGGGGAAACTATACGCCTGGCACATACAAATTGTCAAAAATCGTTAGCTGCTCTTTTAATGATAGGTGTTCATGGCTATTCCTAATCAGTTCTTCCTAATTGCTTGAAACAAGGCAGCAGGGGCCCTGACTTCTAGCCCTGCTTCTGCCAACACCTAGCTCTGTGACTTTGGACATGTCACCCCAGCCTTCTGGGTTTCACACTCAACTTTTAGGGAGTGAGAGTTCCTTCCATGTCTAGTAAATCAATCATGGAGAGATCGTTGGGCAGATTTTCTGCCCAAATTTCACCCTTCTTTATGTAATCTGTGTTAGTCTACATTGCTCACTGTTCCTTCCAGCAGCCTGGATGTTCCTACTTGCACCCATGTATGTTCTTTCACCCGGATTCTTACTTATCCATGGTTAGATCAGTCATTCATAAAAATATTATGGAAATTTTCATATGAATATTGTTGACTCTTGAACATCTCAGGGGTTTGAGGCATTTGATCTTATGCAGTGGAAAATCTGAGTCTGAGGTTCCTCTGTATTGTCAGTCCTGCATCCATGGATTCAACTGAATGTGATCGTTAGTACCATAAAATGCATTTATTGAAAAATATCCATGTATAAGTGGACTAAGCAGTTCCCATGTTTTATAAAGGCCAACTATATACACTAAATAGAAGAGTAAAATGAACTTTCATGAACCTGTCACCCAGCTTCAAAACATAACCAGCACATGGCCAATCTTGTTTCAACTTTACCCTTAATAGATTATTTTTATTTTTTTGAAATTTATGTTATTGAAGTATAGTTTATCTGCAATGTTGTGTTAATTTTTACTGTACAGCAGAGTGATTCAGTTAAATTTATATACATTCTTTTTCATATTCTTTTCCTTTATGGTTTATCACTAGATATTGAATAAAGTTCCCTGTGCTAGACAGTAGGAGCTTGTTGTTTATCTGTTCTCTATATAATAGTTTGCATATTATAATCCCAAACTCCCAATCCATCCCTCCCCCCTCCCCCCTTGGCAACTGCAAGTCTGTTCTCTATGTCTGTGAATCTGTTTCTGTTTTTTGATCAACAGGCTTCAACAGTACATGAACTGTGAACTTCCAGATGTTCAAGCTGGATTTAGAAAAGGCAGAGGAACCAGAGATCAAATTGCCAATATCTGATGCTGCTGCTAAATCACTTCAGTCGTGTCCGACTCTCTGCGACTCCATAGACAGCAGCCCACCAGGCTCCCCCATCCCTGGGATTCTCCAGGGAAGAACTTTGGAGTGGGTTGCCATTTCCTTCTCCAATGCATGAAAGGAAAAGTGAAAGTGAAGTTGCTCAGTCGTGTCCGACTCTTAGCAACCCCATGGACTGCAGCCCACCAGGCTCCTCCATCCATGGGTTTTTCCAGGCAAGAGTACTGGAGAGGGTTGCCATTGCCTTCTCTGCCAATATCTGCTGGATCATCGAAAAAGCAAGAGAGTTCCAGATAAACATCTACTTCTGCTTTATTGACTATGCCAAAGCCTTTGTGTGGACCACAACAAACTCTGGAAAATTCTGAAAGAGATGGAAATACCAGACCACCTGACCTGCCTCTTGAGAAATCTGTATGCAGGTCAGGAAGCGATAGTTAGTACTGGACATGGAACAACAGACTGGTTCCAAATCGGGAAAGGAGTATGTCAAAGCTGTATATTGTCACCCAACTTGTTTAACTTATATGCAGAATACATCATGAGAAATGCTGGGCGGATGAAGCACAAGCTGGAATCAAGATTGCTGGGAGAAATATCAATAACCTCAGATATGCAGATAACACCACCCTTCTGGCAGAAAGTGAAGAACTAAAGAGCCTCTTGATGAAAGAGGAGAGTGAAAATGTTGGCTTAAAATTCAACATTCAGAAAAGTAAGATCATGGCATCCGGTCCCATCACTTCTTGGCAAATAGATGGGGAAAGAGTGGAAACAGTGAGAGACTTTATTTTTTGGGGCTCCAAAATCACTGCAAATGGTGACTGCAGCCCTGAAATTAAAAGATGCTTCTCCTTGGAAGAAAAGCTATGACCAACCTAGACAGCATATTAAAAAGCAGAGATATTACTTTGCCAACAAAGGTACGTCTAATCAAAGCTATGGTTTTTCCTGAAGTCCCATATGGATGTGAGAGTTGGACTATAAAGAAAGCTGAGTGCTGAAGAATTGATGCTTTTGAACTATGGTGCTGGAGAAGACTCTTGAGAGTCCCTTGGACTGCAAGGAGATCCAACAGTCCATCCTAAAGGAAATCAGTCCTGAGTGTTCATTGGAAGGACTGATGCTGAAGCTGAAACTCCAACACTTTGGCCACCTCATGTGAAGAACTGACTCATTTGAAAAGACCCTGATGCTGGGAAAGCTTGAAGGCAGGAGGAGGGGGTGACAGAGGATGAGACGGTTGGATGGCATCACTGACTCAATGAATATGAGTAAACTCCAGGAGTTGGCAATGGATGGGGAGGCCTGGCGTGCTGCAGTCCATGGGGTCGCAAAGAGTAGACATGACTGAGTGACTGAAGTGAACTGAAACTTATGAGCAAGGTATTTTAATATTATCACTCTAGAGATGAGGAAACTGAGGGAGAGTTTCAGAATTTCCTCCAAAGAAACTTTTAAGTGATGCCCCCAAATAACTGGGATCAGTTTCTAGTGTCGAGTCCTTCCCTATGGCAGTGAGCCAGCCCTGTAGGTAATCCCTTCTTTTCATCCTCTGTGACAGCATTTGACTTGACTTTTCCTTTTGAACCTGGAGTGCTAGCTTACTTAAGTACCAATAAAATTTTGCTGTTTGCTGAAGTCATTGAGTGTAAATTCAGGTTTGGAAGATGCCGTGAGAGCTACGGTTTGGAAGGGTATAGCAGTTAGGGAAGGCGGCTATGGAGTGGAATCTTAACAGCAACTTGCCAGCTGTATTACCTTGGATAAGTCAGTTAACTTCTCTCTGCCTTCTTTACCTCATAATACAGTACATGCTAAATGAAAGCAATGAAGTGCCTAGCATATAGTAAGCCCTCATAAGTGTTACCTGCTACTGTTTTTAAATTATTGTCATCATTATCCCAAGTATTTGAATAATAACGAGGAAGCCACAAATAAAAAGCTTGAAGGTAATTTATTTTGTATCTCCTGTTGTGAAAAGGCCAGCCCCCTTTCCCTTTAACTAGTCATTTCTTTTTCATAGAGGATCAGAAGTACAGAGGTCTCTCTCCACCCTCCTCCCGCCACCACACACATTTTAATTAAGGTATCTTTTGAGAAGGAATACTTTAATCCAAAGTGATCACTTTGATACTCAAAGAGACACATTTGGAGGCTACTTGGCGAGGGGGAATTAAAGACGGGGAAGCTGAATAAATAGCAAGCAAAATGTTAATGTTTTGGCTTTGTGGTGTCTGCATCTGAGAGCACTCGCTGCAGATTTGTTGGCCGGCTCCAGCTGGAAGCTGCCGAGGCTCCTTTTGTGTGCGCGAGAGCCCTGGCTGCGGATTGCCGCGCTGCCCCTAGGGGTCAGTCTGATCCAGGGATTGTCCGGATCCGTCCTGCGCTGGACGTGAGAGGAGCCGGGCGCCAGGTCCACGCGGCTTCCCAGAACCTGCAGGGCCAGGAGGAGGTCTCTGTGCATCCCCAGCCGCACACAGAGGAGGCTTCCCGGTGACCCCTGCCGCTGCGCGCCGCCGCTCTGCCTTAGTCCTTCCCGCGGTTCTCCTCCTGAAGACGCGGTTTTCTGAAGGCAGAAGCCATCAAATTTTTCTTCAGCATCCTGTGTGGCTGGGGTTAGCCTCAGTTCTTAAGGTTAAAAAGGAAAACAAACAAACAAACAAAAAAAAGGCTTTAGATGATTTAGTAATATTTTCTAATAAACTCTAATTTTTGCTTGTGCCACATTGACCCTATTGCATCCAGGAGTCATACTATGTTAGAGCTGTGAGAAACTTCATATGCATTTTATGTCAACCCTTTATCTACAAAGAAACTGTGGCCCAAAGGAGAAAAAAAATTAAACAGTCCTACTTCTCACACTTGACATCTCAACTGAAGGTTATTTCCACTGTATGTGAACTTGTTAATTAAAAAAAAAAAACTTTATGAATGATTATTAATTTTAAAGACCATGAAATGATTGAAAAAGTGAGTTGACTAACAAGCATAGAAATTAAGCTAGTTGCAGATTAAATTAATCAGTTGCAGATTATCTGTGTTCCAGTGGGGACTGGATTATGGAGGCAAAGTGTTACCACTAATAATTTGTGAGGTCCTGACTCCTTAACCTCTCTGCGCTTCAGTTTACTTGTCTATAAAATGACGATAAATCGATAGAATTCACTTTTTAAAAAGTTCCTACAAGATAATCCTGTAAATATTCAGTGAATATTGGCTGACATTATTAATACCAGTGAAAACATTGGTACTGCATTTTCAGGAAGAGATGGGACTGCCCTAGTTCATCTTGCTGCTGCTGCTGCTGCTGCTAAGTCTCATGAGTTGTGTCCGACTCTGTGCGACCCCACAGATGGCAGCCCACCAGGCTCCCCTGTCCCTGGGATTCTCCAGGCAAGAACACTGGAGTGGATTGCCATTTCCTTCTCCAATGCATGAAAGTGAAAAGTGAAAGTGAAGTCGCTCAGTCATGTCCACTCTTCGCGACCCCAGGGACTGTAGCCTACCAGGCTCCCCTGTCCATGGGATTTTCCAGGCAAGAGTACTGGAGTGGGCTGCCATTGCCTTCTCCACTGGTTCATCTTGGGAGCAGTTTTATTCCTTCCAGTCTGTCCCCTACATGACTACCAGAGTGACTTTTAAATACATGTTGTGTGTCATTTCCCCCATCCCAGTATGAAAATGCAATGTCCAACTAAAGCAGAAGGAATATCCCTTGGGAATTTGCTGAAGGAGCCAAGAGTAGGGTGATAACAAGCAGGGTGGCAGGTGTTAGAAAGAAAAAGTCTGTCCCTGGACACATTTTCAAGGAAGAATTCTCAAGATTTAGTAACCCTTTCAAGTTCAAATTCCAAAGGAACAGGACCTTCATAGGGACTTTGGGTATTTTATTTGTTGCTCTGTGGTTCAGTTAGCTGTATGTTGTTCATACTCAGGTCATCCAAGAGGACAGAGATTCTCTTCCCAACCTCCACCTTCACTTCATGTGCAAGGGATGCTTATGAAAATGCTTGCTATGGTGTGAATTGCTGGACAAGATGCTTACTGCAGTCTTCTCCTTGTGAATTATCTTGGGTACCATTCTTTCTCTGCAAACACCGTATATAAATAGTCAGAAAGTTAATACAATAGACCACTGCCTTTAGACTTTTCTGTCTTCTTTTTCCACTGATTTTGCTACATTTATGGTATTTGAAGATATTGCCATGTACATTTTCCCCCCATTAGTACTTAGTTTGCCTTTGGAGAGGGGCTAGCATCTAATCCTTTCTTGCAGTTCTGGAGATATTCAAAGACAGTTACCAAGGCTCCTGGATTCTCTTTCACAGATCTCCATCCATTCTTCATGGAGCATGATTCAGAGTCATCATTATCTTGGTCATTGTTACTTCTAGATCGCCAATTTGTAAGTATCTCTGATCACTTCTTAGATTTTGGTATGTGGAATGAACCTGGAACTGTGGATTAGATCAGATTTTCCCAGAGTGCTAGTTTATCCCTTGCTTTATTCTAAACACTACACTGTCTTTAGCACATTCCAGAAATTTCATAAGTGTCTCTCAGAGAAACATTTTGCTCTCGAATCGTGGATCTTGTGGTAAAATAAACTCCCCATTTTTTCACATCAAGGGTCATTGAGCCAAATTATTCACCACTCCCTATCCAGTATTTGTTTGATGGATTGTTTTGAGTCCAGAAACTAGATTCTGATCTTGTTTCATCAATACCAATTTGTTCATTTTGCAGACTATTAGACTTTGGCTATATTATGATTTCCTTGAGGTCAGATACTTTGTCTCAACTCTGTGTTTCTAGAGGCTGCCCATCACAGTGCATGGCATTTCATAAGTGCTTAATAGATGCTTATGGAATAAAAGAATGAACCTATTGAAAGTCTTTGAATCTTTAGTTTCTTATTAATAATTTTTACAATATTATTTGTAGCATGCAAATATGTTACATGTAATTATACTAAACTGTTCTTCTATGTTTTCATCCCAAGTCAGTAATATTTTGATTAAGACAGAGCTATATAGAACCTAACTAGACATCATCTTTCATAAAGTTTAATAAGAATTATAATGATAATAATAAACACCTCTTGCCAGGGTTAATAAATGTACCATATATTTATTTCATTTTGCTAATACCCAGCTAAAATGTTCAGATGCTGAGCACAAGGACTTCAGGAAAGTTTTGCTGAAGACTATGTTAAAACCAAGATATAAAGATATATCCATGGCAATCCTGATATTCCAATGTAAGAACCAAGCACTGGAAATGAAGTCTGTGTATCCTAACTTGAATTTTAGTGATTTGCTGTTTCCTTAGGCAAATAGCTTACCATCTCAGTGTTACTCCTGCCTCCTGTGAGAAGTGTCAATAAAATAGTGCTATGCTATTAGTCTGTCGTGTAGATAGCACAGTGATCCACATGAAGGGTTTAGCATCATTGCTGGCACACAGTGTCATACTTAAAAATGCTAACTACTCTTATTATTGCTTTTATATGGCCAGCTATGAACCCACTCAATTGAATTAGTATTCAATAAATTGTGCATTCATGCAGTCAAGTCTGTTTTGATTTTTTAAATTAGTTAGCTAGTTTAATGTCCTATAGCCAGAAACCATGGTTGGCTCAATTTTTATCACATCAACCTTTTTTGTTTACTTGTTTGTTTTGTTTCTTTGCCTGGAAGAGACAAAGACCTGAGTGTGTTTCTTATAAGCAGATGCACGTGTTTGTTTAAGCTGGTGGCACAGGGTTGGGAAGAGAACGAGGTAGTATGGCCAACAGAGAACCTTGTAAATACAGGTCAGGCCAATGCAAAGAAAGTGTGCTGGCTAAATCATTTGTGTCTCAGTGATTTGTGAAAACAAAATGCAGGGAGTTTTCTCCATCTATCAGCAAGATAGTTTACACATATGGCAAAATGTCCAGCATTTTTAATGCAGTTGTATAAATTAATCAAATATAAAATCCAACATCAACCAAGGTGTGGTTACTTTTGTAGTTTGACCTTTTGAGTTTTATGGTGTGAATCTTTCTATTGCTTTAGTTGAATTCAGGTCTTGATATCTTCATCTATCACAGGGGATAGTTTCAGGTAATTGTTAAGATGTACTGGTCCTGACCATGTCATTGTTCTAGATTTTTCCAAATTGTCTTTATGGTCTTGATATTATTTCTCAAGTAAGTACATATGTTAGATATTATTAGCTCAACTTTCCAAAGAGGTTGACTGATTTGTCCAAGGCCACACAGCTAGTAAGTGACAAAGCAAGGTCTGTTGGACCCCAACAATCTTTTTTTGTTTTCTGTTTTTCCCTTTTGCTCTGCTAGCCTCTCCATGACTTTATTCTATATTCTAGGAGATCTCAAGGGCCTTTTCAGCTCATTCAGTGAGCTTTGAGAATGCTTTAAGAAAGTAGGAATATTTATATATTATTAAAAAGAACAAAAAGGTCATATAACTTCTTGTTTTAATCTCTGGGACAAGTAGAACCAAATAAGTTGGCTATCAATTATTCATAAACAGCCATTAATTACCTTTTGGCTTTTGAGGTTTGATCTTCAGTTACTCAATTCAGAATTGATTTATTAATAATTTAATTAATTCAACAAATATTAATGAGGCACTTATCACTTGCCTGTCATTGTCCAAAGTGCTGAGGAACTACTCTGAGTAAAAAGCTTTCTATACAGTTGGATATTGGTCTAAACGAAATACTTTAAAATCATCATTGCAACTTAAGTTCTCACTTGATTGAAATATTCTTTATCCCTCTAGCATAATTTACATATATGTATATCTATCCCTGAACCATAGTCACTCCTCATCTCCTATCCACTTTGCCAAATCCTGCTCCTTCTTCATGGACCCAGAACCATCTTCCCCTTGAAACCTTTCCTGACCTCAAGGCTACAGGTTACAAGTTCCTTCTCCTCCTCTAAACCTCTATTTAGTGTTGAGAGTAACTTCTTGTCCCCAAGAGCACGACTATTGAATTTTCATATTTCAAGGGTTCTTAAACTGGGGTGAGCCCAGAGTCATCTAAGGAATTTTAATAAAAATTTATGTGCTTATATTTTATCTCACTGAATATTTGCTGATTCAATATTTCTGGCATTGGAGCTTGATTATTGTTATCATTTGAAATAGCTCTCCAAGTGATTCTGAAGCCTGAAACAGGCTAAGAAATCATAGTCTTATATTGATGTCAAGAGTTATTAAGGAACCCCTAAATTTTATATGCAATATTACATGCAATGTTATATAAATTAAATTTATATGAAATACTATAGTATTACCTCTTCCACTAGATTTAAGCACCTGGAAACACTGTGATTTTAATTCTTTGTATTTTCCTAATTCCTAGCACAATGCTGAAGGAGTACTCAATAATCACTGATTGAATCATCAGTTAATGGGACTGACCCTGTTTCTTCTTCTTCCTAACGCACTCAGAAAATTTCAGGAGTGAAGTAGGCAGTCTGACACCTAAGTCTCACGTCTTTAGAGACAAAATCCCGGACCCCCGCCTGTCTGATAGACGCAAGGGTGATTTGCTTGCTTCTGCTTTTCTGCCTTTTGATCATGGTAGAACAGCAGTTTTCATACCCTTGAAATTATTTGCATGATCACGTGACTTAAGACTCATGAGTAGAGGTGATGTGTGTCTCTCCCAGGCCAGAGCACTGAACTGCTGTTGCAGGACCTGCTTGGGTTCCCTCCCCTTGCCTGGGAGACCAGTAATGCTCCAGGTACAGAGGCTCCAGGACATGACATGGGGTCCTTGAGTGAGGGGGTGTGGAACAGACCTTCCAGTTACCCATTTGGGATGTGTAGCATTAGCCTTATGGTGACAAACCACACACTTTTGTGGAGGTTTTGTTGGTGTACCTTAACCTCTTTTGACTTAACCAGTATGGGCCATATCCATATGAATTATTTGTTGTATACATTATATAAGGCTTTTCAATTAAAAAAAAATGTATAAACTTGAACTATTTCTAGGAAGGAATAATAGAAACAAAGCCAAAAGCTAAGCCTACTATAAAAAGCTAAGCAATGTGGGACTAAAGTAATGTGTTTGTCCTACATGTTCTTATCAAAAAATCAGTATTCTTTTCACTCAGTTACATAACGAGGAATTGTTTGGTAAGAGGGGTAAATACCATCTTTAGTCCGCTGATGTGGAGCATTGAGGATGGAACAAAAGGCAGTCATCCTATGAGAGTAAGTACCTTGGTCACATTCTTAATTAGTCATTTGGGATAAATCCACTAAGAGAGATGGCTAGGTTGACAGGTATGCCACTTCTCAGGATTTTGATATTTGCTATAAAGTACCAAGACATTGGAAGGACTGATGCTAAAGCTAAAACTGCAATACTTTGGCCACCTCATGCGAAGAGTTGACTCACTGGAAAAGACTCTGATGCTGGGAGGGATTGGGGGGCAGGAGGAGAAGGGGACGTCAGAGAATGAGATGGCTGGATGGCATAACCAACTCGATGGAGGTGAGTTTTAGTGTATTCCGGGAGTTGGTGATGGACAGGGAGGCCTGGCGTGCTGTGATTCATGGGGTCGCGGAGAGTTGGACACGACTGAGCAACTGAACTGATGACTGACCAGGAAGAGAGTTCCATTTTACGTGAGCACCAGGCTATGTTTCTTTAAGCTCTCTCTGATATCGGATATTACCTTTTCCTCAGCACTTACTAGTTTGATAGATTAAAAAAAAAAGATGTGTGTGTGTATGTGTGTGTGCTCAGTTGCATCTGATTCTTTGCAACCCCATGGATTGTAGCCCGCCAGGCTCCTCTGTCCATGGGATTTTCCAGGCAAGAATATTGGAGTGGGTTGCCATTTTCTCCTCCAGAGAATTTTTCTGACCCAGGGATTGAAACTGCATCCGCATTGACAGGCAGATTCTCTACTACTGTGCTAGCTGGGAAGCCCAAAGAAAACTGATGTCTTAATTTGATTTTTTCTTTAGTAGTGAGGTCATCCTATATTACACGTGCTATTGAAACTTTATTTCTTCTTTTGTGAATTGCTTCATCAGGCCTTTGACAGGGACATACCTAAGGAGGTGGAAGTCTCTCTCCAAGTCAGGACACAAAGTCTCTCAGCTCCTCTGCTCACCTTGGGGCTTTGTGTCTGTCACCAGACGTCCCTGCCAGCATCTCAGCACATGGGCTGGAAGAAGGGCAGGGGGATGCCACCAGACAGGAATCCCTGTTGCCTAGCCCTGATTTCTGAATGTCCCTCTCCTTTCAACTCACTGAGCTCCAGGGTTGGATCAGGCTTCTGGAATGCCAAGAAAGTTTAGAGAGGGTGTGAGAATCAGTCTCAACTAAGGACGCTGGGAGAACCTCGAGTCTTTCACTTTTAAGAACTGATCTCTCTTTTCTCTTCTTTTCCTGTTTTGAACTTCTCTCTCCCTCTTTTTCAATTTCCCTTGTATAGGGAGTCGGGTGAGCTGCAGGGCTGCAGCAGCTGAGACTCTGACCCCTCAATTCTCCCCGGGAGCACCTTGTTCCATACCACATGCTCCTTTCTAGGGCCTGTAGGCTTACTCACAATCTCTTCTGGTTCTCCCTCCTCCCAACCTCCCCTCTTCACAGGCTGCCTCCATTCTAGTCTCCACCCAAAACTGGGGTCTGGATGACTTTTTATTGGAATCATCTTATTTCCCCTACTGCCCAGGGCCCATCACCTACAAGGAGGATGAAGACCCCTGACTTGGCCTGTAAGGTCTCTGATCATCTAACTGATTGCTTGATGAGGAGTTTCAGCTGTGCTTAGAAGGACAGGTTGAAGTCAGATCATTGTGGACCTTGAATGCCAAATGAAGTTTAGATGGAATCCTTTCAGTCAGTTCAGTTCAGTCGCTCAGTCATATCTGACTCTTTGCAACGTCATGGACTGCAGCACGCCAGGGTTCCCTGTCCTTCACGAACTCCCGGAGCTTGCTCAAACTCATGTCCATCGAGTTGGTGATGCCATCCAACCATTTCATCCTCTGTTGTCCCCTTCTCCTCCTGCCTTCAGTCTTTCCCAGCATTCGGATATTTTCCAATAGTCAGTTCTCATCAGGTGGCCAAAGTATTGGAGTTCAGCTTCAGCATCAGTCCTTCCAGTGAATCCTTTAGGTAATAAGAAAACCGTGCAGGTGAGTGTGTCATCACCAGAGGTGTGCCTTATCATATGGGGAGGCTAGGTGACTGCTCTTTTGTTTATAACACCTGACAAGAAGTAAGGGGGCCACCTTCCTGCACTGACAGCTAACACGCAGAGTCCCAGATGGGATAACCCCTTTCTGGGAGATCTACTGCAGAAAGGATGCAGGGAGAACTCTGGCTAAACCGATGAGAGTTTTCTTCTAAAAGAGACGAGAAAGCCTTCCTCCCACCTCTAAGGGGAGTGCTCTGTTATATGGGACTTTGGCTTCTGTGGGAAGGGTGCAGCTACATCCTGAGACCTGAGGTGAAGTCACTGCGGAGGATTCTTCTGAACACTCGGCGGGTGCTGCCTCAGTTGTCTTCTCACCCCATCCTGGGGAGACTTAATTAACTCTCGGCTAAAAGAGAGATAGAGAAGATCAGATTGCCCATTACTCACAAGTGCTGGCAAGTGGGTGGTGTTACCTGCTTACTTACTCCCCTTGTCTCAGTTGTAGGTACAAGGACAGGGGCCAGAGTGACAAGAGCAGTCATTGAACATTCATGGCTCAAAGGAGCATGAAAAAGTTACCTGGGACCCTGTTGCAAGTTATAAGATGGGACTTAGGTTCGAAGGTAATGAAATTGCCTCCAAAATTTCCTCCAATTTATGATTGTCTTTTGTCTTCCTTGTATAGGACTGAAGGTTCTGGCAAGAAAGAGCATATCCAAAGTGAGTAATTTGAAGGAGTTCCTAGGAAACCATGTACAAAGGTAGAAGTAGGTACAGAAAAGTACAAGGGGTTCAGTAGTACCCAGGGGCTAGTTCAGACTCTCTCACCCCTAGACCAGAAAGGGAAGAAGCAGTCAAAGAAGTTGGGTGGAGTGGGCTACCTTGCAGGAGCTGGGCTTTCAGCTGAGGGACATGCCCATGGTGACCTCACAGCACTGGAGGGGATAAACACCATGACCTCATTCTTATTTCTCAAAGCCAACTGCAAACCAAGGGAGCCTGTTGAAGTGGTCCATGCAGGCAACTCTCCTAGGGTAGAGAAGAGAAGGTGGGTCTGGATGGGCAAGTGGAGGATACACCCATGCTGATCCCACTGTTGAGGAGGAAAAGCTTTTCCTCTACCTTCTTATATTCAGAACTTGAGGACTTGCAAATTAAACTAACCAAAGACAGATTAGCAAGAGAAAAGAGAGATTTAAAACATACTTAAGGTAGTTCTCAGAAAGAGTAACTCAGGGAAGTGAGTTACATCTTGGGGCTTACACACCATCTTAATGGGAAAGGAAAGGAGAGAAAGGCACTTATGGGAAAATAAACGACTTTTTGCAAAAGATGGATGGATGCTTAGAAAAAAAAGATAGGAGATATGATAGTTTTATGACAATGTCTCATCTCCCAGGGTAAGAGTCAGTCTTCCTACTTACAAGCTCTGGGACTTATGATGATTGTGTTCTTTTGAGTTCTTTTAGGGAGGGGAGCTCTGCTTTTCGTCAGAAAACAGATTTCAGGAACTCAAATGCCTCTGCTCAAAATAGTTTTTATGCCATAGTGGTATGTTTGGGAACTCTTTACCACCAAAGGTAGCATGGTCTCTGAAGGACACTAGGGAGATCTGAAGTTCCCTCCTTTTCTCCACACAGAGAACTGAGCAGGCGGCCCTGCTTCGAGGAAGTGCAGTCCAATCCCATCTTAGCTTTCTCTGTAGCATGACTAGGGCCCCGTGCCCTCATTTGCATGCAGCCTGAAGGGTATGTGTGGACCACAGCCTTCCCTTGCTATGGAGTCAACAACCTCTCTATCTGAGAACTTCAGGAAATGTTGCTACTTCTAGACAGGTCCTGCTGGAGTAAATAATTCCAGACTGCATTTTCTTCAGGGCTTTGGGAAAAATGCAGAGCACTTCTAACCACTCGAAGAAGATTCTGTATGCAATTATAAAGTTTTTTGGAGTTCAAGAAGAAAGTGAACTTCCCAGGTGTGTGTGTCTGTGTGTGTGTGTGTGCATTCCAGATGGAAGGAAGGTAAAACAGATAAGGTGATAGAATTTCCATTGTTAGATGCCTCTTGTTTGTCTGTGAAATCCACATGAAGGAGCTATACTGAGCCACAGATACTGAAAACACTTGAGGGTGTTGCCATGTGTGAAAACCTTACCCTTTGAAAAATCCAAGGCCCGCCCCGGGCCACACATGTCGGATCTGGAGCTCAGCTGTTCGGTAGCAACTCACCTGCACAAACAGCGAAAGCAAAAGTGGTACGGCACAGACATTGTTTAAAACGAATGCGTTAAAAATACCATCTCAGCTTCACAGATTTCTGGAACTGTGAGGAGGCATCTTCATTTGTGTACTTAGGTGAAAGTAAGTCTGGGAGGAATGCACAAGCCAGTTAAACGTGGTTGTCTAATTGGATTGTGAAACAACAGCTTTGGAATCTCAATGCTTAACATTTTAAAGAACCAGCAACTTGTTGGGGTCCCACATCATGGTCTGGAGCAAGGCTCCAGGGGATGGAATGGGGGAGAGGCTGGCAGCTCCATCCCGGTGTGACTTTGGTGGTGACTTCATCTGTAAGGTGGATTGTTGTGGGGGATGAAAGAGATCTGTTTATGGGGAAGGCTTTCCTAAGTGCTGAGGGGGAAAGAAACTCTGGGTGAGTTAAAGGGGAAAGATGCAAGGACTCCAGAAGAAGACCTGACTCTGAGGTTCATTCCCAGTGAAGGAAATTGGTGATACTCTTGGTTCAGGTTTACTTTAGAAGCCACATGAGTTTTGTTCTCTAAAGGTGAGCTTGGCCTTTACATGGTCAACTCCCCCTTCCAAATTAAATCAGGTTTATGAGCTTGGTCTTCTTTTTTAGAAGGCATCTGTTTTGTACACTCAGGCAAACATTTTCCAAAGGACCCTCTTGCCTCTTGTTAACTGCAAATGTAGCTGCCTACCAGTCAACCCCACCCCTAGCAGCTCTGCCTCCTCCTTCTTTGACACAAGGTTGGCCTGGGCCAGGTTCATTTCAGGTGCACAAGTGTAATGGGCTTATCTAGGACTCATGGACCTTCTGAAAAGGAAGATCGTGGCTGTGAACCCAGTGATACATTCCCTTCAAACCAGACTCTCTGTTTTCTCCATTTTTTATTTCTCTGATGATTTACTACTTTATTCTTCTGCTAGCTTTTGAGGTATAGTCAGAACTGTCAATGTTTCTGAAGTTCCCACCTCCAAAGGTGGTGGGGTAGGGGGTTGAGGCAAGAGAAAAGGATTGAGAAAGATGGTCAATATGGTGGCCCCATGGGAAAATAACCTGTAGTATTTACTCCTGAAAAGTGGAACAGTTGGCAAACCACCCAGAAGTCAGGGGAAGGGATTGTAAAAGCAGAAGAAAGAGGAAAAATACTCAACATGTGTTGATTATGAATTTTAATTACTGAGTTATCTGTTCAGTCAAACAAGCTGGGAAAAAAAAATGTGGGCAGGAAGAGCTCTATGAATGTTACAGATGATATGATTCTGTTTTTAGGAAATGCACAATTAGACTGTGTCTACACAACCCAAAGTAAAAGCAGATGTAGCCGTCATCAGACTATTTTGATTAATGGGGAAATTTGGAGCTTAAATTATCTGGTTCCGCCAGCTATGTTGATCAAATGAACTGGATCATTGCCAGATCTCCATTTCCTTCAGTGAGGTGTAGATGCAAGTTTTGAGGTGAGGTAGTGTCAGAAAGAGGATTCATCACGTGAAGTAACAGAGTCTAAGGGGAGGGGAAAAGCACCACAAAGCTAGTGATGATGTCATCTTTACATTGGGGTAATCCATATGAGAGGTCACAGACTTAGTTTTCTTCCTAATCACATAATCAACTCAGCAGGCCCCATAATCTCTGGTATGGGACCCTATTTTTCCTTCTTTCTAGGAGTTGGTTATCCAGTTAGGGAAAAGGTCCTCATGTTATTGGTCTGTGATGAGGGGACTGGGTGGCTAGACAGAAGTAGAAGAGGTGGCAGAGCCCTTCCACATACAAAGACTTCTTTCATGATAGCTCATGCCAGTGATGGGGCTTGTTCCATGAAGATGGAGCCTTTGCTCTCTTGTTGACAGAACCAAAATTCTCTATATGACCATCTGCCCTCCAAAGATTTCACCGTGCCACTCAGGTTTGATTATATGTGACTTGGAGGATGCTGTTGCATGAACAAATATCTGTTGAAATAAGGCACTTTTGGAATATGGGTCCTGCAACATTAGCTAATATGTCAAATGATCTTGAATGTCTTTTACTGTAAAGTCAAATAAGCAAATGAAAATGAAAAGGAATAACCAACCTGGAAATCATTAATGAGAAAGGTGATTACAAAGTGGCTGCAATAATCCAAATGTTCATCAATGGATGAAATGAGCTAATAGTAATATACACATACCAATAGGTTATCAGCCATAAAAAGGAATGAAGTACTGATAGTTTCTGCAACATAGATGAACCTCAAAAACATGCTAGGTTTAAGAAGCCAGGCACAAAATGTTGCATATCATATGTTTGCATTCATATTGCTTATCTAAAATAGGCAATACCTCATTTAATTTACTCTCAAATCATATGAAGTCAATAAGGAAACAGAAATCTACAAAGGGTAAGTAAATTTCCTCCAGAAGTTAGTAGAGCAGTTGGGGTTGGTGGTCTATTGCTAAGAGCTTCAGTGCTCTCAACCAATATACCAGTGATTTTTAGACCTTTGCATTTTACAAACTAATAAAATTTCCAAAACCAACATAAGGTAGTCATATTTTATTTTGCCTAGTATAAACACTGAGTAACAAACAAATAATAAAAGAAACAAAACCCTACCATCATTATGCAATCAAATAAAAAATGTTTTATACCAAAAAGCAGAACTTAATCTCAGAATAGACAATGGTCTTTTTAAATGGGTCTGTTTAGCTGTATGAAATGTCTCTCTCTCATTTTGCTGTCCAGGAGGATTTCATAGTGGAGGCTGAGCTGGTTGCTGTTTGGGCAGCCAGCAATAGAAGTGATCAGTGAGAGACATAATATTATTAGACTGTTTTAGGGTAATAGTGGCATTAAAGTTTGGGTAATTTAGAGAAGAGATACCTACCAGGAGACCAGCAGTCTGAATGGTCATGATGAGAAGGTGTTGCAGTGGGAATGGAGAGAGAAGAAACTTGGAAGAAAAATTTTGGTTTATACATGTTTTTTATGCCAATCAAGTGACAGATAGTTGCTGTTTGAAGACCAGAGCTTCTATCTGATGCTCTATTAGTGAACCCAGTCAGGAGGATGTGAGGATTGTGTGCTGCAGCAGATTGCCTCAGAGTTCTGCTTTTGCAGTTAGAAAGTCAAGCTGATGTGAACAGCGTTTGGTCTCTTCTCATTTCTATGTACGTGGAGATTTCCTAGTTATATCAAAGGAAGTCAATTGTGTATGGAAAGGAGAAAATAATTTACTTTGGGATCCTTATTTGTCAAACTCCATCAGGATTTTCTTCTTGCTCATGAAAATGACAGAATTCACTTGAATAGTTTTGACAGCATGTGATGAAACGATGTCAAAGGTGATAGCAATAATAATAACTAATATTTATTGAGTATTTACAATGATCCAGGCAGAGTGCTTTGCACTATGCCTTATGAACCACTGACAGCAAACCTCGGAGATGGTATTCTTTATTATACTCATGTTACAGATGAGGAAGAAGAGACTTAACAGGTCAAGCCTAAGCTCACACAGACAGGAAGACACGAAGTTGCTTCTTTGTGGCAGAACTGGCCAACTCTAGAGGCCGTACTCTTAACTTTTATTCTCTACTGCATCTCAATAAAATTTATGTTGTCTGTTGTCTGTTAAATTATGCATGCTTGATGCATTCATATTTATATATGTATTACTCAGGATACTTGAAACTTTGGCGTTATCCAGTGCCTGACTTCAAGTTTTTAAATGTATTAATAATTAATATGATTAGTTTTCTATTGGACAAGAAATTGATCAGGCTTTGGTTGAGTTATTGGGGCATAGGTAAGAGTGAACAGAAGAATTATAGCTAATATTCACCAAGCACTTACTTTGGGCTGGGTATGGTTTAAAGTTCTTTATACATATTATCTCATTTTGTTCTCATTACAATTTTGGGAGAGAGATACTAACAGGGTCTTCTGAAATTTAGCAATAATTAATAAAGTGGACAAATTGCCCGCAAATGGAAAGGCTGTAAATGTTAATACATTTATTTTAATATTCCACTTAAAATGAGCTTTTGGGAACAGAATTTTGTCAGGACTAGTCAATTACCCATCCATACTTTCAGATTCATTCATTCACTCAAAAATGCTGCCAGCTAATAGATATGCCAGTTCTATTCTCAGTTATGGGTCTGTTTTCAGTAATGAAGCACACTGACCGATGAAACATAGCCTCTGCTCTTGAGATGCCTACTTCTTAGCAGAGGGAGAACTGAAGTCCATCTACATGTCACCAACACTTCCTGCCCTGGTGAAAAGTGGGTAAAAGGAATTGAATGGGGCTTCCCCAGCGGCTCAGTGATAAGAGTCCACCTACCAATGCAAGAGACATGGCTTTGATCGTTTCTCTGGGAAAACCCCGCATGCCACGGAGCAACTATGCCTGTGTGCGCTATCACTGAATCCTGGGCACCCTAGAGTTCACACTCTAGGGTGTATGTAACAGGAGAAGCCACCACAGTGAAAAGCTCGTGCATCACAACTAGAGATAAGCCCCTGCTAGCTACAACTAGAGAAAGGACTGCACAGCAAAGAAGACCCAGCACAGTCAAAAAAAGTGAAGTAAATAAAAAAAAAAAAAGAAATTGGATAAATCCAACCTTGATTGAGGAAGAGATACAATAACATTTTCTTAACATTTAAGATTGGATTGTTAATTTTAATTGATGTCACGGTCTTCTGATTATGCTGCTTTGTCCTAATTAAATCAGGAGTATTGCATTTTGGGGGTTTTTCTGGTGGCTCAGTGGTAAAGAATTGCCTGATAAGAGATCTGGGTTCAGTGCCTGGGTCGAGAAGATCCCCTGGAGAAGGAAATGGCAACCCACTCCAGTATCCTTGGCTGGAGAATTCCATGGTTGGAGGAGACTGGCAGGCTACAGTCCATGGGGTTGCGAGAGTCAGGCATGACTTATTCACTAGATCACCACCGTTGCCTTTTTTCATCTCTGACTCTAACCAAATTTGTGCCTTCCTGCTCCACTCAGAGGTCAAAAAAACTAACCCCATTCAAATGTTTTCTTTAAATAGGATTATTTCTTTAATAGAAACAAGAAAATCGTATCCTCATTACCAATGTCTACCCTATTATTATTATTATTCTTTAAGTAGTAAGTACCCTTGGGCAAGGACAGTTGGGTAACACTATAAAATACTCTTCCTTTAGGAAGGAAGATAGAAAAATAAGTTATTCTTAATGTATCACTGAAAATCTCCCCAATACATTAGATGAATATATTTTTGTACTCAACCTGCATCGGAGTGGTGTGACCCGTCACATTGATCATAAAATATTAGTTCCCAGGAAGAGTTTGGCGAAGAGCACTGGTGAGAGTGCAATGTAGTCTGCAAACTGTGTGTGGCAACCATTGCTTCCATATAGTACCAAACTTATTCAGGGAGAAGAAATCACATTTCATCAGAGAACAGGTTTTCCATCTGATTTGTGCTCAGAACATGTAAAAAACATAGCAGATTGCATGCTGTACTGACTTAGGAACATACATATGCATTTAAATCACTTATGTTTTACTTTTTTTATGATGCTTTGGTGAATTGTATTTCTTTTGCATTTGTAATTAGGAGGTGGAACAGATGTGATGGCTTCATTTAAAGTGATATGTCCATTAAAATAACCAATACTACCAAGTAATTGTTTCCTCTAACAAGGGAGGCTGTCCATGGCAGTGCTGTTTTTGAGCCAGTTAAACAGACAATGAGGAAAAACATGTGTGTCTTCAGGAAATGTAGATTAATTATGGAAGTCAGAGATTTGTGGGGTAGGGTTCAACTGTTTTTATATTGATATATCAGTTACTGCTTGTTTTTGTTTTCTTCTTTTTATTTGGAGATGTGTGTGATGCTCAGTTGCTCAGTTGTGTTTGACTCTTTGCGACCCCATGGACTGTATATATAGCCTGCCAGGCTCCTCTGTCCATGGGGTTCTCCAAGCAAGAATACTAGAGTAGGTTGTTATTCCCTTCTCCAGGGGATCTTCCCGACCCAGAGATCAAACCCATGTCTCGTGTCTCCTGTGTCTTTTGTAATGCCAGGCGGATTCTTTACCACAAGCCACTTGGGAAGCTGTCTTATTTGGAAATGGAACACTCTCAAAGGAACATTCATTTCTTCAACATCACTTTTTGTTCTCAAACTGAGTCAAATAATCAAACCTATCTGTATTTCCAAAAAGACCAAGACCTTTTAATTCAAGCAAGCTGCAGTCCAGTAAAACAAATTCTCAGCTATCATGCACTTGGTGATCAAATGTAGTTGACAGTAGCACCAGCTCTTTGAACCTAAATAAAATGTAGATTTTTATTTTGATCAATAGCAGCTTTCTGGAAATTTGCAGTTATGCTTGATTGAGACAGACTGTGACAGCCAACGCAGTAGCTGGCAGATAATTCTTTAATATATGAACTCAACTGACCCAATTACCCACCTCCAGCCTCAATGCAAATAGCATCTGCAGCAGCCTTTTCACCATTTTATTCTTGCAACGTCAATTCACTTATGGTAAAATTTAAATAAAATTAATCTTTGTAGAACAGGTGCATATTAATACATTGTACTGCTATAATTAAACAACTTTGTCTTTGAGTCACCAGTGTTTGTAGACACATCCTCAAGTTCAAACTTGGCATTTTCTTTAAAGGGAAATTTAATATTGGGAACACTACATGGTCTGTGTGTAGCTTAAAAAGACAGTATCAGTTCAGTTCAGTCACTCAGTCGTGTCTGACTCTCTGCGACCTCATGAATCACAGCACGCCAGGCCTCCCTGTCCATCACCAACTCCCGGAGTTCACTCAAACTCATGTCCATCGAGTCGGTGATGCCATCCAGCCACCTCATTCTCTGTCGTCCCCTTCTCCTCCCGCCCCCAACCTTTCCCAGCATCAGAGTCTTTTCCAGTGAGTCAACTCGTCGCATGAGGTGACCAAAGTATTGGAGTTTCAGCTTTAGCATCAGCCCCTCTAATGAACACCCAGGATTGATCTCCTTTAGAATGGACTGGTTGGATCTCCTTGCAGTCCAAGGGACTCTCAAGAGTCTTCTCCAACACCACAGTTCAAAAGCATCAATTCTTCGGCGCTCAGCTTTCTTCACAGTATAGAAGAAGGCTATTGTAAGCTTCATGGATGCTAATATCATGCCCTATAAACCAGATGGAAAGAAAATTCTTTCAAACTACTCCAACACATTCCTGAGATGGTCAGCTAAGTTGTATACTGTAGTTGAACGCTAACAAATGTATCTTGATGCTTACCTCTTTTGGCTTGCTGGTTTTGTAGGGAACAAAAAAGTTTCCCTCGACCTTCTTAGGGTCCCTGACTGGGTCTGAATGTTAAATTAACAAAGAGAGATTAACAGGAGAAAAGTACACAAATTTACTATATATGTTTTAAGTAATATGGAAACCTTCGTAAGGAGATGAAGGCCTGAAGAAACAGTTAGACCTGAGAATTTTTATGCTGGGTTTGATGCAGAGTGTGCAGCTGGGCAGAGCTGGGATAGGTTAGAGAGTACGAGGTAAGCACAGTCACCTGGGGGAAACTGAACAAGGTCTGTGTGTTTGGGCAGTGTCCCCTTGTCTTCAAGATAAAGATGGTCTCCTTTCTTCCAGTGTAGGGAAGGCATATCTCACGTAGGATTTATGATCTGTTTCAAGGGAGTAGGTTGGGAGGAAAGTTAAAGTGACTTTCCTGCTTCTGCTGTTTTCTCAAACTTCTTCAGCTTAAAATACTCAATATGCCAAAGTACTATATTTTGGGGTAGTGTGTTCGCATTGACTGCAATATAAAAAAACGTCTAGCTTTCTGTTTTTGCTGTGGAAGTTATCACTATTTCATGTTTTCCTTGTTTCACTAGTCATGACTTCACTTTCCTATTTTTAAATATAATAAACTTATTGAAAGTACACTCTCTGTTGACAGTAGCTCTCAGATTCTATTTGGAAGGAGATATACAGACACTCTCAGGTTAATAATGGTGAACTGATTTGACCAAGAAAACAAAGCCTTTGATTTTTTTCCTAACCGCTAATTTTCCATTTGCAAAAGAGAAATAATGATATATTTTCTTCAACTGCATTATATGGTTTGTGTGTCCCTGTAAAAAGTTTTATTTGAAATGCCAATTAAGTTGTTGGCAAATGATTGACAGATATTAATAGTAAGCATGTTGCAATAAGAATAATAAACTCAATTTATTAAATTGATATTCTATTGGTTAGTTAATTATTTCTAGATATCATATAAACAGACACCAGGTTAGGGAGTTTCTAGTCTACAATAGCTGAAAATACATAGATGGTTCAGTACTCTGTAAAACTTACAATTACTCATTAATACAATTATATAAATATTATCTCTTTGAAGCTCAGGGGATTGGGGAATGTAAAGGAAGTGTTTAAAGACATTTCTGTAGTCAATGAGGAAGTTGTCTTTTGGGGGCCCTTTTAATGAGCGTCACTTCCCGTGGAGTCACAGCCGTGACCCTGACAATCACGTGTGTAGATTCTGCCGTCAGCAGATAAGGTGGGCACTGGGTGGTCCTTGCGTGTGGTCCTAACCAGGGATATCTAATCACAAGTGCTGTAGGTCAGCCTGTGCAGAGAGAAACAGAAAGAAGAGACCATGCAATATACCAGAGAGAGTAGTTTTATAGCTTTGATGTTTGTATCAATATTCTATCATTCATGGGATGAACCTAAGAAAAAACAATGTTTAGTACTGTAACCTCCACTGTTCTTTGATTTAAAGTCTGCTGCTTCCTGGGAGAAAGAGGCTAGGTTGAATCACTTCTAGGACCAATACTCAATGTAGCTGCATTTGAATTTTTTTCTTCATATTTTATGAAAACACATTTGTTTTCCTTAAAATTTGAGGCTAACAATAGCTAGTAGCCACTAAGTTCTTTGATTTTTGATATTTTTATTTAGATTTACTACAGCTAAGAAGAAATTAGGATTCCTATTTCCTCTTCTGATAATGCAAGTAAAAATGGATCCACTTTAATGTCTAGAACAGGGGGAATCCTTTCATCTGTTCCATTGAAAATTTTGATTATTTAATGGATAATCATTTAAATGGATTTAATCCATTTAAATGGATTATTTAAATGGATACACTTGGATTGTTTTCAAGGTTCTAGAACAACTATGGTGGCTGGGTAGAGATTTTTCAACCAGTAAAAGCTTTTCACTTACCTCTCCAAAGAGGTACCATCTACTTCTCTTTTGACCCTAGATCCTTAAATGTTCCCTGCATCCTTTGCCCAAACCTCTCTTCTGTTTTTCTATTATTTCTCTTGGCAATTCAACCTCTCTTGTGGTTCCAGGGATGATCCAAAATCTATATCTTCACCCTTACGTCTAAGCAAACTTTTCCAGAAGCCAATATGTTATACACTTCCAAAGACTGTGTGCATACAATACACATATATATGTGCATTAATACATATATTATATATAATATATATATGTTATATTTACATAATATATGTAATATATAATATATATGTGTGTGTGTATCCCTATATATATTCCAATTTACTTATCTACATTTCTGTATCTCCAACCACATTTCAAATTGTGGTTGCTCTAAAACTGTACTGGTCATCATCCTTCCTAGATCTGTTTTTCTACTCTCCTCCTATTTCTGCAATTAATTCCATCATCCCATCTTCCTAGATCCCAATCAAAATTTCCTGGTGGTCTCTCAGCTCTTCAGTTCTTCTTTTCCTCCCCTGCTTCCCATAGCAAAGCCATCTGCTGAGTCCCAAGAGACCTCTTCAGGGTCTGTCTTTTCTGACTGTTCTTCTTCAGTCTCCTACTCTACAGCATTGGGTGGCCAGCCATTCTGCTCTGATTCAAAATGCTTTCCTCTTCCAACTGATTATTACCTGACTTCCAGATTAACATTTTTCAAGCACAACTATGATATTGTTACAGTGTTGTCAAGACATTTCAATGGCTTTGCTTTGCATCCTGCCTAAAACCCGAGCTTGCTTTTTGGCCTCAGCCTACACTTTCAGTCTTTACTCCCACTCTGCCGAAGCTAGCTCATCTGCCTTCCTGCAACTGTGTGCTTGACATGCTCTACCCACTGTGAAAAACACCCAGCTCCTCCAGCTACATGTGGCCATTTTCCACTCCAAATGCCATTACAGAAGCTACCTAGATGCCATTGCAAAAGTCACCTAGATAAAGCTTTCTCCAAGGCTCCCAGCCGGAAAGAAGCTTCTAGTTCTCTGAATTCATGTAGTTTTTGTTTTTTTAAAATCTATTTTATTAGTTTACCAGAGCTGCCACTGGACCTGCCACTGCACGACTTCACTTTCACTTTTCACTTTCATACATTGGAGAAGGAAATGGCAACCCACTCCAGTGTTCTTGCCTAGAGAATCCCAGGGACGGCGGAGCCTGGTCGGCTGCCATCTATGGGGTCGCACAGAGTTGGACACGACTGAAGCCACTTAGCAGCAGCAGCAGCAGCCACTGGAGAATTTAAACAACAGAAATTAATTTACTCACATATCTGGAGGCTTAGAAGTCTGAGATTAAGGTGTTTCCAGGGTTAGTTTCTTCTAAGGCCCCTCTCCTTGACTTAGAGATGGTGGTCTTCTCCTGTGTTCTCACATGGTCTTCCCTCAGTATGTATCATGTCCTAATCTCCTCCTCTTAAAAAGACAGCAGTCATATTGGATTAAGGTCCATCAAAATTACCTCATTTTAACTTAATTATCATTTTAAAGACGCTGTCTCCAATATAGTTAAATTCTGAGGTTCTGGGGTTTAGGGCTTCAACATTTAGATTTTTGGAGGCACATACAGCCTGAACACCCATCTGAGCAGCATGTCTCACTTTTTTGTGTAAATTCCTAAACTTATTCTTAATATGAAAAGGCAGGGTCCACATTTGCTCCATGAGCCGTCTAAGCAAACCCTTCAACACAGTACCTTGCACATAAAAGATGTGTAATACTTTTAAAAAAATAATAGGAGATTGAACTAGTCAATATCAAAGGAAATCAACTTGAATATTCATTAGAAGGACTGATGCTAAAGCTGAAGCTCCTATATTCTGGCCACCTGATGTGAAGAGCTGACTCATTGGAAAATGCTGGAGAAGATTGAAGGCAGGAAGAGAAGGGGACAACAGAGAATGAAATGGTTGGATGGTATCACTGACTCAATGGACCTGAGTTTGAGCAAACTTCAGGAGATAGTGAAGGACAGGGAAGCTTGCTTCAGTCCATGGGGTCACAAAGAGTCAGACATGACTTAGTGAGTAAGTCAGACGCAATTTAGTGACTGAACAACAAAAACAAAGAAAACAAACTTTCTTTCAAGGAACACCTGTTATGTAAATAATAAAGACTACATTCAGACAAATTGATTTGGGTAGGTGTCAATTATTTGGATAAATTATTGCAACTACAGCTACTGAGAAATATGAAGACTTCTGGCCAGGATTGTGCATATTGTTAGCATTAGTTACACCAACCAACTAACTAACTAGTTGATGATTATTCTGCTGCAAAATGTATTCTTTGGTCTGAATTATCTGACCAGCATTCCACAATAAGTATTGCCAAGTGTCAGATAGGGCATGGACTATAAAAAACTTAGTTTTGTCTCATGGCCAATCTCTCTAGTATAGAAACTCAACTATTGCATATATATACAAATTGATACATTGCTGTGGTGAATGAAAGATTCCTCAGGATTATTAAATATTTGGTAGATAAAAATCAATGACAAAAAATAACAGTTAAAGACAGGCTCATGGAATACCCTTCCTTTTAAAATCAACGCACATAAATCTTTTGAGATATTATCCATAATTACCTTTGGAAAATTTGAATTAAAAAACCCTGCAGAATTAAGGAATATAAATTGGTGCAACTGGTGCACAATAATGCTTCTGACTTTTGCAGATGCCTATATTAGGATAATTAGCCAAGTCCAAGTAGCCAGAGAGAGAAAGAGAGAGACTAAGAGAGAGAGAACTTCTAGGCTCCTGTCACTAAGTTTCAGAGAAGCTGAGCCAACATCAGTTTTCTGACTCTCGCCACCCCCTCTCTCTCCTTCTATCCCTTTCTCCCTGACTTCTCAGTATGTTTGTTTTCATCAGCACAGAAACAAGATGTCCCCAGTGGCTCTACAGACCCTTATACATCATCATTTTAGAAGGAGAAAGAAACTTCTTCCTCTGACATACATTATCAGTCCCCATCTTCAGGACTCTGAAAAAGGGCAGGGTATGGAGGTGGGTCTCCTAACGACAGGTCCATGGCAGGTGGGAAGGAAGTGTGAAGCCAAAGAAAGAGAAGTGCAGGTGAGGCAAAAAAGTAACAGATGCCTCCCGCAACTGCTGAACTATTTACAAACAAAATCTATTTAACCTCTTTCTTGGGAAAATTCCCATTTTTTTAAACTCAAAATACATCAGAGTGGCAAAGATAATCCTTTTAAAGATAGGAAGGTCATAAGAAAGTAAAAATTAATATAATACAGTAAAATGAATAAAGATAGGAAGTCCAGATAGTATTGATATTTTATAATTAAAGTAAATGCTGTCGCATGATAAAAATATTGGGTGTTGGATGTATTCCGGCCTTCCAAGCTGAGCTTTTAAAAATGGTAGTAGTAGCCAGGTACATTAGAATCCTTAAAAGCTTCAGGGCAAAATAAACAATCTGGGTATGTTTTCTGGCTTCAAATTTACTCCTGTGCTTGTTACTGGAGTTTTTCATTTCTTTCTTTTTTATTACTTGAGCAAGTAATACATTGACTGGATTTCTTTGGGTTTCCCTATGTTCACTTGTCAACTGGGGCTAATTACTCTTTTCTTGGATAGTTGATGCAAGGATTAAAGAGATGATGCACATAAAACAGGCATCATATGGTAGATCCTCAATAAAGTGTAGTTTTCCAGCACGATGTGCACACTTGCAGTCAAATTGATTCCCCTTTCCCTTTATTAGCCATTTTTTCCCCCAGTTGACATTATACAGTACAAGTGGAAGCAAAAGTAGTTTGTTCAGGTAGTATGGATTAGGAGCTGAATTAATAATAAACTATACTCAACATATTTCTGGTAATGAAAAAGACAAGCATCTTAATTACACCTCGTTACATGTCAGAAATCCAGTTGAAAGGAAAGACAGAGCTGGACACCCCCTGGGTCACAGTCATGGTAAAGCGAGCGTTCTGATGGGACAGAATATTGTATGTCACATTGTCCCCGTCACTGTCAGTCATTGGCGACTGTGGCCACATGAAGCTCCCAACCACACACAGCTGCACGGCACAGCGTTTAAACCAAAGGAAACAGCAAGGCCTTATATGCTGATTCATGATTTTAAAAATTCAAAATCACGTTTTCCTTTCACAGTGGAGAAATGGGTTGAGTTCGTTACTCCGTAGCTTTGGATTTTGTGTTCAGTGTTTAAAGACGACATAACTTCCCTATACTTTTATTTCTCAAAATAGATTACTGTCAGGCTGAATGTGTTTTTTTAATATCTCTGAGAAAAATTCCCTTCCACTTGTAAAATGGTAAACCTCTCTGATAAACCTATGGAAAGAGTATTTAAGGGAGAGTGTTCAATATTTTTAGTTTTTTCTAGCTATATCTCCTTGGGGCCCACAGTTAAGATGAAATGATATGGGGTTTTCATCAGAAGAAATCATTCTAGAAACTTGATGAAAAACAGAAAAGAAAACCCTGAATTAATTTATACAGCCTCATGTATGATCATAATTTTCTTTGCACGTGTTTATTGTTGGTAAAGTTTAGAAAAATGCATATTTTAATCTGAAGTACATTCTCATGATATTTGCTTGGTTGTGTGGGTAAATGTTTGTGGGAACTTTTCAGTTTTTGCTGTTAAGCCTGCTTTCAAAATATTCAAATATATTTGGCTTTTGTAACTTCACTAATTAAACCTAAAACAGATGGAATTATAGAAATTAGAGGGTTAGAAGTATCGTTATAATTGGTTTACGATCTATGTGACACGCAGTGCCATTCATACTGTATAAAATATATACGAATGGCTTGAAAAAGATAGCACACCAATTAATTTTTCTTTAACTCTACAGTTAAATCTTGTTGTCTTTGTTATTTAATCCCCTTTCCGTTAGCCTGGCTCCAAACAAGTCTGACCAACCCTAACTGTTCAGGTTGTAACCTGAACCATATTGGAGAGTGTTTTTAGGATGACTGAAGGTGGGGGAGAATCTGAATTTACCTTCTTTCTAAAGAAAATATATCAATTCAAGAAAAGTCTATAAGCCTGTGTGTGGCAGCTCCCTGGCATTTTGCATAGGTTAATCTTTCTTTTTGAAATATGATTGCTTAATGTATGTGAGCAACCACAGTCCTCTGATTTTCTGGAATAGACTTGATTTCAAATATTTATTTTACCATCCTGCTAAGGACTCCTGCATCTATCAGACCTCAGGTTCAGATGTTTGAATTGAGTTGGGGAGCTACAATCCCTGTACATAGATTTTTTGGGAGATCTGTATAGGCTACTTCCTGTGTATCTGCGCCTGAAGATCAAGAGTCTGGCTGAAGGTCTTCCCTAGTGGTCCAGTGGTTAAGGCTTTGTCTTCCAATGCAGAGGATGCAGGTTTGATCCCTGGTCAAGGATCTAAGGTTCTGCATCCCTTGAGGCAAGAAATCAAAACAGAAAAAATATTGCAACAAATTCAATAAAGATTTAAAAAATGTTTCACATCAGAAAAATCTTAAAAAGAAAAAAAAAAAATCTGGTTGAGAAAAGCTCATCTCAACCTTCAAAGAGATTAATTTTAAAGCCCACAGTGAAGACCTCAATTAAATAAACCTGCTCTATCCAGTAAAATAACATGCTACTTAAAAAAACAAAAAACAAAAAAACACTGTGCTACCTTCTTTGGGCTACCGTTGGCTAATAAAATTAAACTTGACTGCTTCTTTCAAATTTCTCAATTTGCCATTTAGATGTGATTTTAAAGATACTCTTCCCGTTTGTTGCCGTGGTAACACGTTTGGGCCCTTACGAGTGACAGGAAAGTATCACAGGACTGATTCCTGTTTGAACACACTGTTCCCTGGGTCTTGCCTTGCAGTGGGAGGACCGAGGAGGCTAGAATCACTGCTCTTCCCACAGTCAGGTAAACCCATGCATCAAGTCACACTCAGAGCTGGGGAAATCACCCACAGCAGGGACAGATTACCTCTTTCAGTCACAATGGAGAACGATTCAAATTCTAGCTTTAATGATCCCAGATAGAGCCCTTCTCCTCCCCACCAATGTGACATTTTGCAGACATTTTATATATCAAGGAAATATTTAATTGAAACGTGCTTCCAAGAATGCCTACAGAGCTGGCTCTAGGAATCTTCCAACGTTGCTGGGGTCAATTAAAAGAACTGATCAATTGTTCTTAAAACTTTAAAATATTAAAAAAAAAAGGTGGCGGATAAAGAAAGTGGACAAAAAGTAATGTTAAATAGCATGGAGCATGACTAATGGCGCTAGCATGTTAAAATCATTGGGAAAATGTCCTTGGAAGACAAATGAATTTTCAGCAGAATAATTAACTTAATTAACAAATTTGCATGCATATTCATCAGGCTATTGAAGTCTTTCCAGCCCAGCTTGATGAGCGTTGGTGTAATAATTGTCTCATTTACATTCTGCAATCTACTACAATTTAGGGCATGCAAAAAAAGCCGACCTCTTCCCTTTGACTTTCTTTAGAACACACGCACTCCTAATAACAGGGCCATCACCCACTCAGTGGCCTTAAGTTCTGGCCTTTTGAGAGAACCACCCCACACGTCCCACTCCCAGCCTGCCCCCAGGAGAGTTGACTATGGTTTCCCCAGCCCCCCAGCCTTCCTCTTCCTTTTTCTTCTCCTCTTTTATTTTTTATTTTTTTCGTTTTGGCCCAGGTTCTCTGTTTTTGCCTCTGCTTTCTCTCCTGGGTAAATCTTGGCACCAGTTCTGACTTCAAATCTCCTGGGTCGCCAGACTGCATCATGTAAAAATTGCCATTTCCCTCTATCTCTGCAGGGCAATCTTTAAAGGCAGTAAGGTGTGACGCTCCAGACTGGCAGCTTGGCAAGATGCAGCCCGTGGATACCAGCACACGGGAATCTGGACCGTTCACTCTGACAGCAGTCAGCACTGGGAACAAAAGGAACAGAGCTGGAGAAAAAGCGCAAATGTATTTTTACATATTGCAGGCATATGGCCACAAGGCCAGCAGAAATATATTTAATTACCAATTGCGTACATTCACGAGAAAAACAGCGGGAAGGAAAAAAAAAACTGTATACACAGGATATTATTCTACTTTAACTTTTCACCTCATTTTTGTTGTTTGTTTGTTTTGGTTTGATTTTTTTAGACAAAGATAAAAGGGATGAGGATTAGAATTGCTAAGGGTTATCTGCTGTAATCCTACCAAAGGTGATACAGATTTTGTTTGATGTGCTTTTCTGAATAGCATAACTTTACATATGGAAATATAAAAGTTTTAAAAAATTATTTTAATTAGAAAATAACTTTATGAAGTATTTTGAGGGGTCTAAGGAGGCTTATGTGAAATAAAACAATTAGACAATTTTACTGTCCTGTTAAAATTATACTTCTGATGTTAAGCATTCATTTAGGCCTTAACAAGGAAACCACCACCTTTGAAAATTTATAGTTTTATTTTTTCTTATAAAATCAGAACAGTTCTTAATTGCCTGCTTCCTGGCCACCAGGCATTGTGCTAGGCAGTGGAGGGGCAAGGATGAATCAGACCTATTCCCTACACTCAAGAGGCTCATCGTCTGATGGGAGACAAATATACATATGTATGATCATACTACTAAGTTATTAAGTATATTAAAAGTATAACCAAAATTAAAAATATATTTATAGTATATATAATAAAGAGGAGAAGGCAATGGCAAGCCACTCCAGTACTATTGCCTGGAAAATCCCATGGACGGAGGAGCCTGGTAGTCTGCAGTCCATGGGGTCGCTACGAGTCAGACATGACTGAGCGACTTCACTTTCACTTTTCACTTTCACACATTGGAGAAGGAAATGGCAACCCACTCCAGTGTTCTTGCCTGGAGAATCCCAGGGACGGGGGAGCCTGGTGGGCTTCTGTCTGTGGGGTCACACAGAGTCGGATACGACTGAAGTGACTTAGCAGCAGCAGCAGCAGCATATATAATAAAATATGTGTAATGTAATGAGGTAGATATATTGATACATGGACCAGAGAGAATTGACTCTTACTTTAGCCTGGGAGTTACTCACCCAGGAAGGCCAGGGATGAGTTCATTAACTCCTGGAAGTTAACGAAAGGAGCTTTTGGTCTAAGCAAGAGTATAGATAAATGGTATCATGGTATCTACTGATCCTGTTGATTCTGTTTCATCAGTCATCAACCTGTTGGAAAATTGTATCTGAATCAATGTGTTACAACTTCCCACCACCCTAATCTCTAGCAGCTGCAGAGAACGGGGTTGGACAGACACTTACTGGTACCACACATATCCCTTTGAGTCATCTGGTTGCTGGGGGACTGGGGCTGATGGCTAGAGTTCAGAGCCAAATCCAGTGAGAGTCTGTGCCAGTGAATCACAGGCCTCCTCCTCCGAGTGCTGGTGAGGGAGACTTCCAGCAGCAGTATATGCAGCAGTCCCAGCATCGAGGGAGGGTTGGGAGACTTTGCTATATGACCAAGTTGGTAGCCAAGGACAATAGTCAGGAAGAGGAATCCCAAAGATCAAGGCAGACAGATCCGATCCACCGAATTAGTGGCCAGTCCTTGAGTTTCCCAGCCCTGATTGATGATCCCTGGCAGGTACGTCTCTCAGGTTGACAATTCTGAGAATCCTGTGGACAGTTCTCTTCTTGTTCTTGCTGGCCTCTGCAGGGTTTATTGGAAGGACAGATATAGAAAGGATTCCAACCCTAGGCATGTTATAGTTGTGATAAACACCAGAAGCTAGTTCCACCTTTTATGGAGCAAGTTTGGTTTATTTAGAGCTTGGCCCTGGAGAGGTCAACACCTAAGAAAGAGGCGAAGCTCATTGCAAGGCTCCAAGTGGAACCCATTTGAGCACATGAGTTGTCCTAACTAAGTCATTGGTGAACTCAAATGTGCTTGGGTAGGAGTTGTTGTTCAGTCTCTAAGTCATATCTGACTCTTTGCAAACCCAAGGACTGCAGCACGGCAGCCTTCCTTGTCCTTCACTATCTCCCAGAGTTTGCTCATATTTGTATCCATTGTGTCAAAGATGCCATCCAACCATCTTGTCCTCTGCCAGCCTCTTCTCCTCCTGCCCTCAATCTTTCCCAGCATCAGGGTCTTTTCCAATGGGTCGATTCTTTGAATCAAGTGGCCAAATTATTGGAGCTTCAGCTTCAGCATCAGTCCTTCCATTTAAATATTCAGGACTGATTTCCTTTAGGATTGACTGGTTTGATCTCCTTGCAATCCAAGTCAAGAATATTCTCCAGCACCACAGTTCAAAAGCATCAATTCTTTGGTGCTCAGCCTTCTTTATGGTCCAACTGTCACATATACATGAACACTGGAAAAAACAGGTTTGACTAGACGAGCCTCTGTTGGCAAAGTAATGTCTCTTCTTTTTAATATGCTATCTAGGTTTGTCATAGCTTTTCTTCCAAGAAGAAAGTATCTTATGCAGTCACTGTCTGCAGTGATTTTGGAGACCAAGAAGATAAAATCTGTCACTGTTTCTATTGTTTCCCCATCTATTTGCCATAAAATAGTTGGATTTTTATCTATTTTATCTAGTGACTGGATGCCTTCATCTAGTTTTTCGAATGTTGAGTTTAAAGCCAGCTTTTTCACTCTCCTCTTTCACCCATCAAGAGGCTCTCTAGTTCTTCTTCGCTTTCTGCCTTTAGAGTGGTACCATCTGCATATCTGAGGTTGTTGATATTTCTCCTGGCAATCTTGATTCCAGCTTGTGCTTCATCCAGCCTGGCATTTCACATGATGTACTCTACATATAAGTTAAATAAGAAGAGTGACATTATACAACTTTGACATACTCCTTTCCCAGTCTGTTGTTCCATGTCTGGTTCTAACTGTTGCTTATTGACATTTCTCAGGTGACAAGTAAGGTGGTCTGGTATTCTATCTCTTTAAGAAGTTTCCACAGTTTGTTGTGATCCACACAGTCAAAGGCTTTAGCATAGTCAATGAAGCAGAAGTAGATGTTTTTCTGGAATTCCCTTGCTTTTTGTATGATCCAATGGATGTTGGCAATTTGATCTCTGGTTCCTCTGCCTGTTCTAAATCCAGCAGGAAGTTCTTGGGTCACATACTGTTGAAGTGTACCTTGAAGGATTTTGAGCGTTACCTTGCTAGCATGTGATATGAGTGTAATTATGGGATAGTTTGAACACTTTTTGGTGTTGCTCTTATTTGAAATTGGAATGAAAATGTTAAGGTAGAAGTTAAAAATGTTGAGATCACCATGGATTAGGAGCTTGCTGGAAATTATCTTCCTATAGCCCAAATTTAATGTACTTTGGGAAAATAAAGAGGCTACATCAGAAGACGTCTAAAGTCTTTCATTCACTCACTCATTTATTCTTCCATCCATTCATTTATTCATCAGATTTATCCAATATCTACCATGTGCCTCCTATTGTGCCACCTGTTGGAGATATGATGGTGAATGAAATAGACACAGTCCCTGTCTTTCCAAGGCTTCTAGTCTAGTAATGGAGAGAGGTGATCAAGCAAGCAGAGAGGACTACCTCTGTGTGAGTATAAAAGATCAAGGGAAGATCTAACCCAGAATAAAGGGACCAGGAAACTTTTCTGAAGAAAATGAGCCTAACATTAGATGTTTTAGTCCAGAAAAGACAGTGAGGAGACCAACATCAACCATCCATTACACTGAAATGACTTGCCAAGGGACACCCTGTAAGAGGCAGAATCTAGATCTTACAAAACCAAATTTATTCTTATTTATTTTGCTCTATTGTCAATATTGAAATTATTATTTAAGAGGTCCAAATGCTGGTCCTGAACACATTGGGGACCAGGACATAGATTTGGCTGCTCAATTGGCAACATGGGGTTTGAAGATTCAACTTTTCAACCAGTAGAAAAAGCCCAATTGAAACTACTGGGTAGTTGAGGGGGCTCATTCTCTTACCTGCATAATACAAACGTTGTTTATACGCCAAATAACATATTCAAAGAAACTTTCCTATTGTTTAAGTAAGTTACTCCACTGATTTACAATTTGGCTAAAACATGCACATTTAGTTGATTTTGTAAGCCCTAAGTAAAGTTATTAGGTTTTATAGACACCATGTGATACTTTTTAAAGCTTGCAAAAATAAAGAAAGGATGATACTTACCACAGGTCTAGAACAATGCCTTGATAAATGAGACACCTGCTTTTAAATTCATAAAATTTGTGGCACCAAATACATGTATATTTACATTTCTGTCTCCCAGAAGCATATGTAATATCTTAAAGGAAATATTTTAAAAGTTTTTTAAATATTTAAAAAGTTAAGATTCAAAGAAATATAAAGAGGAATTTCCATTTAAACAGGAATATGTATATTTTTTTCTGAGCTTCCTAGAAACCAATGCAGAAAGGGAAACATGGAAAATTGCATATTTTTCATTATCAAAAAAGAAGAAAGCACATTCTCAGGGAGAAAAAGTACTCACTAAGACACAAATTCTGAAAGTAATTTAATATAGACTTCACTTCTGAAAGAAGGAACAATTTAATGTGTTTTTAATGGAGTGGATTATAGTACAGTTTAAGAACTGTAATAAAATGCACCCTTTCCTTTAAACCTAGAATGGGGGAAGCATTTCCACCAAGGCACTGTTAGTGGAACATCTAAGAACTACTACACCCTGATGAACACAGATCTGGGTTCAGAATGCAGCACTGATTAGTCTATTTGGTTATGTATTCATGAGGCAAACATTTGTTGATTACCTGATTTGTGCCATTCATGTTTCTAGGATTGGAATTGAGTGATAAAAAGTAAAAAGAATCCCTGCCCACAGTTCAAATTAAAATGATTCCAGCACATTAATATAAAATTTTATAGTTTTAATTGTTCCGATGATGTATGATAGATGACTTATGGGTTAATCAACTTACATGATGCTTTATGAAAAAATGTTTTCATACATTATTATAACCTAAGCATCCTTATTGGGATGTTCCAGGTATAACTTTACCTTCAAATTTAGATTGATATTCCTGGTTATAGAGTCTTGATATATCATGAAAGTATTGTTTGTGTGTACATTTTTCCATTAGAAAGGATATACTTGAGAGCCTATTTCAGAACTTAGTAAGAAAATCTGCTAGTTAATGCCACAAGTGACCTTAACATACCTTTATATGTTTAAGACTTGAATGTTATACTGAGTGACACTTGGTTTAATGAACATCTTACTTTTCTTCACACCCCATGAAGTATGGTAAGACTTTTGGCAAATAGTAAGATCCTTGTGCGAGGCAATGCTAAGAAATATTAATAATTGTTCAGTGATAACCACTTGTTGCTATCTCAAGGTGAAGATCGCTAGTCAAATGGTCCACTCGGGCTTTATTCTCCTTCCTCAGCATGCCTATTATGCACAATGGGTGAAGAATCCTGCTTCTTTTCCAATTAGTTAACCCATAAGCTAATGATACTGTTCCATCTTTGGTTAATTCAGAGCACCTTCCACCTGTCTGCCTCCTGTCTATAAGAAGGAAGTAGCCGTACACATCTACCAGTGCAGGCAGGCAATGTGCTAGGTGGGGTGACCATCTCAACCTAGCTTGCCTATGACTTTCTTGGTTTTAATGCTAAAAGTCCCAAGTTCTGGTAACCACCTCATACCTAGGCAAACAGGGCCAGGATTGGCTACCTCAAGTGCAAGGAACCATCTGGACAAACAAAAAAACAACAAATGAGCATCTCCATCACTGAGTAAGGGGGCATAGGTAACATTGGATGCCTTGGTTTGGATTCCCCCAGGAGTCTGTTAGTAGTAGATAAGAATTAGGATATAGAGCAGCTGCATGGAGCCTCAGGGTACCACATAAGGGTGGATCACTGGAATGAGATGCAATGTTGGCCTGCCATAGAGAGGAAAAGGAAACAGGTGGCTCAGCTTGGCTTGTGTCTTTAAAGTCAATCCAGTGTCTTTGAGTGTGGCTATGAGGCTGCTGGGACAGTTTTCTGTATTCTTCAGTTTCCATATGCAACCTTATAAGAAATCCAATTAATGGAAAAAATCTGGGTGTCCCTGTCTACCTATTTTATATGTTTGAAACATACATTTATATGTTTGAAATTGCTTCTTACCTTTCTAATTTAAGCTAAAATATTTAAATTCCATTCATATTTTTTATTCCTACAAATTTTTTGAATAGGTCTCATTTGCCATGTTCTTTATCATTCTGTTGTTTTGCCTTTTAGAACTGGTTTATTTGTTTATTTGATTTTTTCACCTTTGTTGATGTATTATTGCCAAATAAAATTGTAAGGTATTTAAAGTGTAGGATATAATTATTTTATATAAGTATAAATTGTGTATTTTTACAACTTTAATAATAATTTTATTCAAAATATAAAGATTCATCGATTTAATTTAGCCTAAGGAAATGGTAACCCACTCCAGTATTCTTGCCTGGAGAATCCCATGGATGGAGAAGCCTGGTAGACTACAGTCCACCGGGTCGCAAAGAGTCGGACATGACTGAGCGACTGAACAGAACAGAACAGAATAGGCCTTGGGTAAAGGAGGTAGAAGAGTGTTGGATTTAGGGAAAGATACAGATTTAAATCTTGGCCCTGAAATTTACTGTAGATGTGCTCAGGAGCAAGTTACTCAATATCTCTGAATCTTAGAGATAATAATTATTATTAACAATAATTTTATCATCATTATTGTTATTACCCCACAAGAAATAAGACTGTGAAATCCTTTCTTTGCACCCATCCCTGGCTCCACATACAGTCTATAAAAGATTGAGGTTTGTCATATTAAAAAAATAAGACCTAATAGTAAAAAGAAAAGAATAAGAGCCAAAAACATGCTGAAGGGAGAAGAGATAAGTTAAGAAAGCCTATTATAATTAAGCTAAAACCTTACTGGCGAGCTTCTTGGAAACAAAGGCAGAACACCATAGTCATATCCTACTCCAAGAAAATAAAATATAAAATCTTGTAGAGTAATAAATATTATTTTAATTTTAACACGAATTATTAGCAGGATTCTGTCTGAGACAGTGAAATGCACAATAGAGATTTTATCATAGATAGAAAAGAGCCTCTGTGTCCTACTTCTTCTCCGTTCAGTTCAGTTGCTCAGTCGTGTCCGACTCTTTGCGACCCCGTGGACTATAGCCTACCAGGCTTCTCCGTCCATGGGATTCTCCAGGCAAGAATACTGGAGTGGGATACCGTTTCCTTCTCCAGAGGATCTTCCCGACCCAGGGATCGAGCCCGGGTCTCCTGCATTGGGGGCGGACGCTTTAACCTCTGAGCCACCAGGGCTACTTCTTCTACTGACTACAAATTAAAAGCAATGAATGTAGGATTGTGTTGAAGGTTCCTTGAAGGCATTCTGTAGAGAGCTGAGAGGATAGCCCAGACATCTGTTTGCAAATAAAATGAAGAAATGCATCAGTACAACCTAAAGTAACTAGAGAAATTTGTTTGCCTTATGTCCTTTCTCTAATCATTTTCCAGTGTGAGTTGTCATGGTTTACCTTGATATTACATCAGCTTTGTAACTGGTCTCCTTGGCTCCAGTTTTGCCCATCTTGACTCCTTTCTGCCCGACTTGACTCTATACTGCAGCCCCAGCAGTTTTTCTGAAACTATCATTGTGTTACTCCCTGGCTTTAAGTTATTTCCATAATCTATTCCTAAATTATTTCAGTTTCTCAAATATACCGTATATGTGTCCTCTGTACTTTCTTCTTTGTCTGGAATAGCCATGTGAAGTGAAGTCGCTCAGTCGTGTCCGACTCTTTGCGACCCCATGGACTGTAGCCCACCAGGCTCCTCCATCCGTGGAATTTTCTAGGCAAGAGTACTGGAGTGGGTTACCATTTCCTTCTCCAGGGGATCTTCCCAACCCAGGGATCGAACCTGGGTCTCCCGCATTGTGGGCAGACGTTTTACTGTCTGAGCCACCAGGGAATAGCCATATCTGTTAACAAACTCCATTCCTCCCCACCCCTCACAAAATTGCCAATACTCATCCACTAGAAGTCGGATCGGATGTGGCTCCTTCTACCCTGACATCCTCAACCTCCTTTTCCTAAATTAGTTTCCCCTTCTCTGTGTTCCTCAGCACACCACTACATACTATTGTAACTCTATATTTATTTACCTAGACCTCCCATTAGACTGAAGATGTGTAAGTCTGGAATGTAGTCAGAATTTCAGTGAGCTTTCAGTGTTAGCAGGGCCCTGGCACATCGTAGAGGCCTCATACTTATATGATAAAGAAATGAATGTGTGACCTAAGTGAGGTTAAGAAAGAAATATATTAAAAAATGACTATATGTACTACATAAATGGAGAAGGAAATGGCAGCCCACTCCAGTATTCTTGCCTGGAGAATCCCATGGACTAGAGGAGCCTGGGAGAATACAATCCATGGGGTTGCAAAGAGTTGGACACAGCTAAGTGACTGACGCTTGCAACTTGCAACTACATAAACAGTGGTGATAAGCTCAGGAAATATTATGCACAAAGAAAAGAGTCCTCACTAACAAATATAATAAAATATAATGAACTAGGAATAAAGTTCACATAAATATATATGATTTAAATAGTGCAAATTAAAAAATTAATATAAAGACAGCCCACAAGTCGAGAGATCTACTATATTTCTGAATGAAATCATTCAGTGTTTGTAGGACATACCAAGATATTGATTGAACATAATGTTATTTAAAAATCTTCATTTGGAACTTGATAAAGTGTTTCTAAAGTTCAGCTGGACAATAAATGGGTAAAAATAGCCCAAAGGGTAATTAAGAGCAATTAGGGGAAACCAGCAACATTAGTTATTTAAATATATTAAGAGTTTTAAGTCTCAAAACCTTACAGTACCATGCAAGAATAATTCAAAAGACACTAGAATAATTCAAAAGTATAATTCAAAAAGTGCTATAAAACTAAAAGTGATTTTATACCTAAAGACAATGTAAAATAAAGGTAGAATCATACATAAATGTAGGATTGGGTGATGTTGTTGCAGAAATTGGATAACAATTTTAAAATTAAATTTAGTTCCTCATTTCATGCTGCTAAGTCGCTTCAGTCACGTCCGACTCTGTGTGACCCCATAGACGGCAGCCCACCAGGCTCTACCATCCCTGGGATTCTCCAGGCAAGAACACTGGAGTGGGTTGCCATTTCCTTCTCCATCCTCATTTCATACTGTATACAATTTCCAGATGGAGTAAGGATTTAAATGGAAAGAAACAAAACACGGAGAACCAAGAGAAAATAAATTTTGTTTGCTTTTTAATAAATAGTTGTTATTTTTTAGAGTTTTTTTAGGTTTACAGAAAAAGTGCACAGAAAGTACAGGGTTTCCATATGCCCCTCCCCACTCTTCCTCTCACAGTTGCTTCTATTCATAGCATCTTGCATTGGTACGTTCGTCACCATTGATGAACCCATATTGGTACATTATTATTAACTGAGTCTATATGGAGTTTACATTAGGGCTCACTCTTTGTGTTGTATAGTTATTAGGATTCTAACAAATGCTTTCAGCCATGGATCCACCATTATAGTAGAATACAGGTAGTCTCACAAAAATTCTCCTAAGCTGCACCTGTTCATTCCTCTCGATTCCCTGGAAACCACCAAATTTTTTTAGTACCTATATAGTGTTGCCTTTTCCCAGAGTGTCAATTAGTTGAAATTACACAATATATAGCCTTTTCAGACTGACTTCTTTCATTTAACAATATAAATTTAAGATTTTCCCAAGTCTTTTCATGATTTAAAAGCCCATTTCTTCTTACCACTAAAGAATATTCCATTGCATGGTTGTACCATAGTTTATTTCTCCACTTACCTATTGACAGACTAGATATTTTCAAAGGAATATTTGTCTTATTCACTAAAAATAAAACACAACATTTATTGAGAGGCTACCATGGGCCAAGCCTTTTTCTTAAGTCTGGGGATTTATCAATGAGCAAAATGTGCAATGGTCTTTGTTCTTGGGAAGAGTCTATGAACATGCGAGGAGACAAACACACAGAAAATAAAGAACAGAAACAATAAATAGATAAATTTTAACATATAGAAGAATGTGGTAATTGCTATGACAAAATTTAAAAAGAGTGAAAGGAATTGAAAGTTGGGGCGCTGATGTGGGCAGGCAGCTTGTGGCAACTGTGAATAGGGTGTCAGAGCCCAACAAGAAGATGATGATAACACCCAGACTTGGGGGAGGTCAGTATAAACAGATAGCCTGTAAATGTAAAAATGTTGAACTTACTACTAATAAAAATGGCAGATTTAAGCAATGTTATAGTATTTCACTTATTAAATTGGCAAAAGCTTTAAAAAGTGCAGGGTCAGTTATGTTGCGTTTTCACACAGCAGGAAGAAGTATTAACTTCTATAATCTTGTTGATTATAGGAAATGGTACAACAATATGGAATTTGGAATCTTAACAATATTTAAACATAGTCATCCTGCATCTACAAATGCATGGTAAAAAAGTAATCGGGATGCTAACAAAATTGTGTGAAAGTTATTTAATTCTAATTTTAAATTTGGAAATAACTACAATTTCTAAAACGGAGACACAATTAGAAATTATTATGGTACATTCAATTAATGTAATACTATGCCATCTTTTAACATAATGAAATCATTTTTGAAGAATGTTTAATGATTTGGGAAAGTGCTTATGCATAGAAAATGTTCCAAAAGAAATATACCAAATGTTAGCAGTAGTTTTAAACCTCGGGTGGTGGGATTATGGATGCTTAAAAATAACTCCTTTTTGATATTTATGTATAATGCATTATAAAATCATGCATAATACATATATGTTATAAAATACATTATTAAAATGAAAATTACAGAAAAGTGAAAAAAATCAAAATGGCTTTGGCTTGTTTCTCCTAATTTTATTTGTTGTTTTACTTTCTTCTTCTTGGATTAATTATCGCTTGTCCTTTTTACTTTGTTCCTTCCTCTGTCCCTCTCTTCCTGCTTCTATCTCCTCCTCCAGCTTCTGCTGCTACTTCTGATGTTCATGGGTCAAGCTGCTGCTGCTGCTAAGTCGGGTCAGTCGTGTTCGACTCTATGCGACCCCATAGACTGCAGCCCACCAGGCTCTTCTGTCCGTGGGATGCTCCAGGCAAGAGTACTGGAGTGGGTTGCCATTGCCTTCTCTGCATGGGTCAAGAAGTATTCACATATTTTATTCCCTGCCAGCTTACACGCCTGAGAGGCAACTGTAATTTTAGTCACTCTCTTCACCCTCACCAGCACTTTACCTATAACTTAACTTTCCTGTTTTTGCTATTTGGATCAATGAAGAGTCATGTCTTGTTTTGAATTGCATTTCTCTAATTTCTAGTGAGACTGAACTTCTTTTGTGTTCTTAGTTATTTGGGCTTCCCTTTCTGTGACTTCAGTTTCCAGATCCTTTGCCCATTTTCTGGGTGGGTTGCTCATTCACTCCCTTCTCCCTCCCTCCCTTCTTCCCTCCCTCCCATCCTTCCTTCCTTCTTCCTTGCTGATTTGGAGGCATTCCTTACTGTTCTGAATGGCAATCTCTTATACATTTAAGCAATTCAAATATTTTCTCTCAGTTTATGCCTTTCCTGTGAACTATGCTATGCTATCCTCTTTAGAAGAAATTCTTGAATATTGATCCAACAATCTTTACCTGGCTCACCAATATTTCCATGTAGACTACCACTTAGATCATCAGTTGATCTTTGCGTTTTTGTACCCATCGTTTTTTCTCTCCATTTCCATTTTTGTCGTTTCCCTCTTTGTTCTATAATGAATTCTCAAGTTTGTCCTCTATATTACTTATTCAGTATGTCAATGCCAATTCTGCTATCTGCTTTAAGCAAGGGCTTCATTCTGCCTTTTGAAAATTTCCTTTCCGTATAGCCATGTCTTACTTTAGTAAACCCTACTTTCTTCTCATCTTATTCCTTACAGTTCTATTTTATCACTAACCTTCTTTTTCCATTTCATCACATCATTTATTGAAATAAAACAATTCTGTTTTTTTGCTTACATAAGCAAAAATGTCTAGAGTTATCCTTTTCCTGAGTCTTTCAGAAAGTGTTACCTTTCTCTTAATTTCCCCCTTTTCAGTTTGCTCCATCTTTACCAGGGAAGCCAGTGGAAGGGTAACCCAGCCCCTGTGCTCTGACCACTTCTGTAGTGGCTAAACCTCCTTCCTGGAGTCACAGATGGAAGGTAGGTTGGTGAGCCCAGCACCTCACACGTTTCCTGTCTAGTTCTGCTCCCTGAGACAGAAATGGGATCCCCTCCTACGTCCATCGTCGGCTCTCAAGCACATGAAACAGATGGACTGCATGGAAAACTATAGCCCTGGTTTTACTGCTTCTATTTCTATCTTCTCCCAGGCCTATTTTGTTTTATTTATGGAGACTACTATGCTGGTAGCCCACAACCTAAGTCTTGTCCAGGTGTTTTCTGAAGAGTTGAAGTCTCTGGATGTAGATAGGGGCGAGGCGGGGGTGAGTGAAATGAGAAATTACCATCTGGCTGTCCTAAAAAATAACATGAGCTCCGTGAAGGGCTAGATGACTAGTTTTCTGGTGAGTACAGTTCATGTGTTTCTCAACTAAGACTCATACAGTGGAGGAGATACAAAAGATTTTTCTTCCTTCTTCCAGGTGTACTTTTTAAATTTTATTTTCTTTAGAAACAAAACTCACAGTGTCCCTTGATGTGGAGTGATGCTTATTAGTCTGGTTATAGGGACATTAAAGCTAGATTCTCCTGGTATTTGGAAACAAGCTCATTGTTCTAATTTTCACGGATGCAGTGAATTTTTATTGTTGTGTGTCTTTAGAGATATTTTAATGAGGCATTGAGAAAGGTATCATGTAAAGTTGACTCATTTATTTAAGAAACCACAGTTTCATTTTTGTCCTGGAGCAGCAGTGATTCTGCACAGAAAATTCTTCCAGACAACCTAAGACAGGTCAGGCTACTTCTTAGAGGATAACAGGCTGGAAACTACACCAAATATTTGAGCAAACAATTCTCAATGAAAGAGAAAAATTTGCTTAAGAGTTTCTGAAGTTTAATATTAATAATGTCCACCTCCACCATATAAAAAGTTTCAATATGACTTCTCCCAAAGGCATGAACTTTAGAGACATTGCATACTGAAGAATCCGTTCTAGTAGATAAAAATACAGAAATGAATAAAATCTAGTTGTATAGATACAGAGTGACAGAAGAGAGCAAAGAATAATATAAATGGGATCCATAACACCTGGGGAGTGCTATATGGTTTAGCACTATGTTTATGGTTTAGTGCTATATGGTTTAGGTGTTCTGTGGATGTACTTATTTGGCAGATTTTTGTTTGGGGGCTGAAGGTCGAAGAAAAACAATAGATATTAACAGTCCTCATTTCAACATGAGAACTACACCTGCTGTGTATAAGGTTGCCAAATAAAACTTTCTCAGTTAAATTTGAATTTCAGATAAACAATGAATAACTTTTTTTTTTTTTTGGAAGGCCCCAAATTTACAGGATTTGCAAAAGGTGGTGTCTGAACATTTTTAGTGATTTCTTGAATATATCAAAGTGTTGAGGCTGAGGAGACCAGGTAATAGAGTTTGGTGTCTTCCCCATTGTCCCCACCCTCATGGGGGAAAGGAGGGTGTGTTTTCTTCTATAAATATCTCCTGAGAAAGGCCTGAAGAACCTGCAGCCTTGAGATAGTGGGAGCTGGTGAGGTTATGTGCCCGGTAGACTCAAGTTAAAGGCCGCTGGGGGCCATTTGAGTTGTGATGAGCAAGCAGGAGAGGGTGTGCTGAGAGCAAGCTGGGTCTCCCTGGAAGGCGGGTCAGAGGGGCCTGTTTCTTATGGATTGGACATGAGTCTCCTGGCAGGGGCTGGATCTGCAGGTTATTTGAAAATGAACTCCACTCAGGAGGGCTTCCTTGCAGATGAGGAGACTTCAACAGAAAGAGACTTCCCAGTTGGAGACACCGAGGAAGTGCTATAAGGTGCCGTTTGGAGGAGAATTGAGGGAGGTCAAGGCTGATGCTCCCAGGAAGAACTTTCTGTGGGATTTATGGAAGTGTCCCAGAGAAGTAACTCTCTAAAGGTCAGGGAGCAGCACTGGAGGGCATTCACTCAGTCATGTATTCATCCACTGTTTATCAGAAGTTTGTACTACATGCTGGGTAGATACTGTTCTCTGTGCTATGAAAACAGCAGAGAACACAGTAGACACAGATATTTGCTCTTAGGGACCAAAGAGTTGCAGACAAGAACTAAAGATGATGAATATATAAACAATAGAGTATGTTAGAAAGTAATGATTGTTATACTCTTTTCTTAGAGCAGAGTCTGGGTCTTGGGAGTGCCAGGGGTGCTGAGGGGCAGGCATTCATTTGTGAAGTAAGTAGTGATTGGAGTGCTCAGGGCTCCTAGTGGAAGTCTATCATATCTTATGTGATATGTCAAGTGAACATACATTTAGTTCATTTAAAATCTGAGGCTGTCGGCCGCTTCAGAATGAAGCTGAACATCTCTTTCCCAGCTTTTGCTGCCAGAAGCTCATTGAAGTGGACGATGAATGAAAACTTTGTACCTTCTACGTGAAGCATATGGCCACAGAAGTTGCTGCTGACGCTCTGGGTGAAGAATGGAAGGGTTATGTGGTCCGAATCAGTGGCGGGAATGATAAGCAGGGTTTCCCCATGAAGCAGGGTGTCTTGACCCATGGCCGAGTTAGCCTGCTACTGAGTAAGGGGCATTCCTGGTACAGACCAAGGAGGACTGGAGAGAGAAAGCGCAAATCTGCACGGGGCTGCACTGTGGATGCCGACTGAGTGTCCTCAATTTGGTCATCATGAAAAGAGGGGAGAAGGATATCCCTGGACTCACTGATGCTACAGTGCCTCATCGCCTGGGTCCCAAAAGAGCTAGCAGAATCCGCAAACTTTTCAATCTATCTAAAGAAGATGATGTCTGCCAGTATGTTGTGCAAAAGCCCCTAAGCAAAGACAGTAAGAAGAAAGCTGAGCACCGAAGAATTGATGCTTTTGAACTGTGGTGCTGGAGAAGACTCTTGAAAGTCCCTTGGACTGCTAGGAGATCCAACCAGTCCATTCTAAAGGAGATCAATCCTGGGTGTTCATTGGAAGGACTGATGTTAAAGCTGAAGCTCCAATACTTTGGCCACCTCATGCGACGAGTTGACTCACTGGAAAAGACTCTGATGCTGGGAAGGATTGGGGTTGGGAGGAGGAGGGGACGACAGAGAATGAGAAGGCTGGATGGCATCACCGACTTGATGGACATGAGCTTGCGTGAACTCTGGGAGTTGGTGATGGACAGGGAGGCCTGGCATGCTGTGATTCATGGGGTCGCAAAGAGTCAGACACGACTGAGCGACTGAACTGAACTGAACTGAATCTAGGACTGAAGCACCCAAGATTCAGCGTCTTGTGACTCCACGAGTTCTGCAACACAAACACCGGTGTATTGCTCTGAAGAAACAGCGTACTAAGAAAAATAAAGAGGAGGCTGCAGAATATGCTAAACTTTTGACCAAGAGAATGAAGGAGGCCAAAGAAAAACAGCAGAAACAGATTGCCAAGAGACGGAGGCTGTCCTCTCTGAGAGCTTCTAAGTCTGAGTCCAGTCAAAACTGAGATGTTCTAAGAGTAACAAATAAATAAGATCAGACATCAAATAAAATAAAATCAGCAGGAATAAATTAATGCATATGACCAGCGGCCACACATCATTCTTAAACATCTTTTCAGTTGGCCTAAAGACAGTACAGTCATAGTGAAAAGCAAACTTCCCCAGTCAGAACTGTCATTTCTTATAGAGAAAGCCAACAGAGACTCAAAAGAAAGAGTTGGGGGAAAAGTAAATGTCAAGCTTTCCTTTATGGTTCCTCCACCTACCTGGCTCCTGGCTAAGATAAGGAGGGATATGAATGGACAGAGAATGAGGGTGAAATGAAAGATCGTATTCTATTGGAAATGGAAGAGAAATAATAGAAAGAATGACCTAGAAAAGGGGGAGGGCGGCAGTAAAAAAAGATCAAAAATTCTAAAGGCAGATTTGAATGAGAGTTAAACAGGCAAAACAATATATGTAAAGTATTTAAACAGCTTTTCAGTTAGTTTATCAAAATAGTGCTTCCCTGAATATAATTCTGTGCCAAGTCTGACTTCAAAGTTAGAGAACAATCCCAGTTCATGCATGTTACCAAAGGTCATAGCAAGATGGTTTGAAGGAGTTGGAGATCAACACGAGAATGTGTAAATGAAACGCGGATATACCATCAACAATAATGGACTAAGTGTAGATGAAGCAACAAGGTTAGATTTTATAATATGGGGTGACACACAAAAAGGAAAATGATTAATAGTGTAACACCATGACAATCATTAAACACACACACAAAACATCTACTCTCTATATTTTATGCAACATGACGTCTACACAGATAAATTGAATGTAGATTCAAAGGTTAAATAATGATATACTAGAGTGGTAAGGAAAGGAAGAGAATTAGGAGTGGAGATGGGGGAGGAACCGCATTGAATAGCCAGTGATATTGTCCCATGTTGGAGCCTGTGGGCAGTATTACTGACCCTGTCTCATCAGGCCGGGCCACTGCCCATGCTGCTCCAAGGCACAAGTACTTTGTAAGTGTAGGCTGCCTCTCCTTGATTCAAATGAATCTGTAGCCTAGTGTGCTCCTCTGTAATCCCATGTATCAGTGAAAAGCAGTGAAGTATCTGGGGGGCCAATGCAATTCTCTGAAAGCAACAGGGTGAGCCTAGAACATGGTTTGATAATATCAAAATGTATGCTAAACTCTAATTTTTAATGGTAGCTCTCTAGTGGGCATCCCTTTTTCTGGTGATCAAGGAGAGGCTGCAAGGAAGATCAGACAGGCTCTTGAAAGCCCTGCCAGACCCCTTCCATTTAGCTCTTTGCAAATGCCCTATGCTGCAGGGACCTCTGTAGAGGATGATGGTGAGAAAATACACTGGGTTTCAGCTCCAAAATTCCTCAGGGAACCGTAAAGGCCAAGATTACGTAGCTGAAGCAAAGAGCAAGATTCAACAATTATAAAGGTTTTTTTTCTGGTAGTTTAGGAAGTCTCGGTGAATATCTTAAACAAAATATATGCATTGATCTTTTTCTATGATTGAAAGAATCCTACATCAACCAAGCCTTTATCTAACCCTTTTTAAAGATGAGAATTGGTCCCTGTGTTGATCATTTCTCAGCCTCCTACTTTTCCTTCAGTGTGGAAAACAATAGCATATAGCAGTTAAATATGCAGGCTCTGAAGCCACGCTGCTTGGGTGAGACCCCCAACAAAGACTATTAGCCGAATACCATGGGAGCAGAGAAGTGACTCCTTGCAAGAAAAATAATAAAAGGAGAGGTGTCAGTCCATTTGGGAAGGCTGCTATCACAGAACACAATAGAAAGAGTGGTGTAAAAACAACAGAAATTTATTTCTCGCAGTTCTGAAGCCTGGGAGGTCCAAGATCAAGATGCTGGCAGATTTAGGGTCTGGTTCACAGACAGTGCCTTCTCACTGTTTCCTCATGTGGTAGAGGGGTCAAGTAAGCTCTCTGGAATCTCTCTTAGAAACACACTCTAGTTGAACAATATGGGTTTGAATTTTGTGGGTTCAAATCACTTTTGCACAATTTTTTTTTTCTATAAATACATGCTACTGTGCTACACAACCTGTGGCTGGTTGATCCTTAGTTGTGGAACTGTTGACACAAAGAGATAACTGTAAATTTATAGGCATATTTTCAGTTTCTAATCAGTTCTCTGAACTCATTCTTTCATCTTTATTCCACTAAGTTATGAGCAAGCCCATATAACTGCCATGTAAAACAATTCAAATCCAAGGGCTGGTTTTTCTTGATCGCAGACTTGGGTGGCAAATTACAGCTGTGAGAGTGATATTTTATTTCCCATACCAAATCCTTCCTCTTGACCTCATGTAACTGAGTATTTCTCTAGCATCTCTCTTGATATTTGCTTCCTCTGATTTTATGTGGTCTTTTACAGTAGAATACCTAGGAGAATGGTCTTTTAGAGTTATAATTCAATTATTAAATTTAAAACAAGGTGATAAGCTTGTGTGGTTCATATTCAAAAAGTGTAAAATAATAGGCAGTGAAAATTGTCTCTGTATTCCTATTCCACCCCCTAGTTACCCATTCCCCTCTTGAAGGAAGCATGAAGCAGTATTATTGAGTTTCTTATGTATATTTAAAGATACACAGGATGCATATACAAGTAAAGAAGTCACACACACATATACACACATAAGCAGATGCACATATTCTTTGTTCTTCTTTTTACATAAATAGTAGATACCATATGCCCTCTTCTGATTTCTTATTTTCTTCCTTAACTATATATCTAGGAAATTATACCATAACAGTACATAAAGATTTTATTTTCTTTCTACTTTTTAAACTGAAGTAAAATATACATGTTATGTATATATGTATATATGCACAAATATCATAATTATACAGTTCAGTGAATTTTAGTGTGAATGCATATGTGCATTCAAAATTTGGATCAGGAAATAGGATATTATTGATGTAAACACACTAGAAGGCACTGTTACAGGTATCCCAATTACTGCTGTCTCTTCTACCACTGTATCTGTTAGATACGCTCCAAAACTAAGTGGCTTCAGACAACAGTCACTTATAATTCTGTGGGTTGGCAATTTGGGTTCAACTCAGCTGGGAAGTTCTCTTCTTGATCTGGATATGGCTCAGATAATCTTAAAGGGGCTACAGAGATTTGTTCCTGCATCAGAAGGTGGCTGCTAGACTGCCTGGGGGTAGGTTGGCTAGAGTGTCAAGGTTCTCCTCCATATAATCCCCAAAACAAGCCAACTGAGGCTTGTTCTCCTAGTGGCAGAATTGCAGCAGTAGCAGGAATAGAAGTTGCAAGATTTCTTCAGGCCTCAGCTCAGTACTATGGGCTTCCCCAATGGCTCAGCAGGTAAAGAATCTGCCTGCACGCAGGAGACTTGGAGATGCCAGTTTGATCAGTGGGTCGGGCAGATCCCCTGGAGAAGGAAATGGCAACTCACTCCAGTATTCTTGCTTAGAGAATCCCATGGACAGAGGAGCCTGGTGGGCTATAGTCCAAAGGGTTGAAAGAGTCAGATATGACTGAGCAACTAACACACACAGGCTCAATATTGATACCACTTTGTCACATTTTATTCATCAAAGCAAGTCACAAAGCCAGTCTAATTTCAAGGGGTGAGATGCAAGGGGCTTCGAAGTTTGAAGCCATTAATTTACTATTTTTTACTTTGGAGGATAATTGCTTTACAATAGTGTTGATCTCTGCCAAACATCAACATGAATCAGCCATAAGTATACTTGTGATCTTCCTCTTGAACCTCCTTTTCTACCTCCTACCCAATCCCACCCATCTAGGTTGTCACAGGGCATCAATCTGAACTCCTTGCATCATACAGAAAATTTCCACTGTAAAGCTATTTCTGTAATCAACCAAAATCACCATTAATAGGTTTTTCCTGTTTTTGATTTTTATATAAATGAAATCATATATTATGTACTATTTTTTTTCATTCAACATTTTCAGTTGCTGTGTGTAGCATTAATTTTTTATTTTTTTATAGTTGTACATATTTTTAAAGAATATACTATAGTTTATCCAATCTACTATTGCTGGGCATTTGATATATTTACCTACTTTAGCCTATTATGAATGCTGCTGCTAAGTCACTTCAGTCGTGTCCGACTCTGTGTGACCCCATAGATGGAAGCCCACCAGGTTCCCCTGTCCCTGGGATTCTCCAGGCAAGAACACTGGAGTGGGTTGCCATTTCCTTCTCCAATGTGTGAAAGTGAAAATTGAAAGTGAAGTCGCTCAGTCGTGTCCGACCGTTAGCGACCCCACGGACTGCAGCCTACCAGGCTCCTCCATCCATGGGATTTTCCAGGCAAGAGTACTGGAGTGGCTTGCCATTGCCTTCTCCGAGCCTATTATAAATAGTACCAATATAATATTTTTGTCCATGTCTTTTCGGGAACACATATACACACATTAAGAAGCCATTTTCTCTGTGTAATCAACTCCTCTGTATACTTCAGATCAATTCACAAAACAAAACAATGCAGTTTTTTCAAGCAATGAAGCAGGATTTGGCTACTACTTAAAATGTACAGAGTAAATTTTGTCTGGCACTGTTAATAGAGGAAGGACCCTCAAACACATGGCTTCATGCTCTATAGTATTGTACTGTTGGTGGTTGAGAGAATTCAGCAGAAACAACTACCTGCTCAAAGTTTTATAATTTGCCTTTTAGGGAGAAATGTGCCTGGTCGAAATGAAGACATTGAGCATTTTCTCCTCTTGCCAAAAAATTCTTGATTGGCTCTTCTTCACTCCCATCACAACTCATTACTTTTCACCAAGCACCCCTCTCTTAATGTAGCTTTCTCTCAAAAAAACCCCAAAAAACCCCAGGCATGACTCTGCCGAACTTCCCTTATCTGAATGCATTATGCCTCTTATACTTTACAGGTAACTCTGACAAAGCTCAGGGAGTGAGATGACCAATAAACAAATTGGCTGAAAAATCAGAGTTGTTGTAAAATTGGCAGCAGTAAGATAAGCAAGCAGCAAAAACTGGCAATGGTTAAGTAAGCAAACAGTGTCGAAATGACTGGGCTCAAACCGGCCTCCTTAGAACTTTCTGGCTTTGTGGATAAAACCAAACGAAGGGCACTTCTTGTGGGATTTAGTCATAAGACTAATGTCAGGGAAAGTTTCATGTGTTTCATGGTTGGCTGGGTTTTGTCGTGTCTTTGCATAGTTCCTACCCACATTTTTTAATCGCACTCACTGGTTTTGCATATGTTAAAGTTAAATAAATGGTGGGTCAGAGAGTCCCTGAAAGAAAGATTGTCATTCCTCATGTCAGCCACTCCATAGTGGCCTCCTTGTTCTTCTTCAAGTGTACAAAGCGCTTTCCCATCTTAGTTTGAACACTTTTTTCTCTCTGCCTAAAGTAACTTTCCCAAAATACTTAGAGTGTTTTTACCCCTCATTTATTCGGGTTTCTGTTCAGAGAGGTCTTCCCTACTGCCCTTTTCTAAACTATCTCACAAAACTTACTATCCCATTACCCCACTTATTCTTCTTCATGGTTCTTGATTCTTGGAACTATGTTAAATGTTTATTGATATATTTATCTGTTCAACAAACTTTCAAATTGGGAGTCTTATCTTTATGCTTTGTTAGCATCTCTTTGGTGCTGCTTGAAACAATTAGGACACAGGATGTTAAGCCTCTAAAGTTTCAAATGCCAGACACTGGCTTGTGAGGAAGGCACTGAACTCTTGACTGCTGCATCTCAGTTACATGTGGAGCCCCTTCTGTGGGCCAAGAACAACTCAGGATGCTGGAACCAAGCTGCTCCCCCTTCTCTGCTTTGGTTTTCTTCATAGTACTTCTTACTTTCTAGCATGTTATGATTTGTTTACTGTCTGTATCTTTCCCTATCTCCCAGAATGTAAATTCCATGAGGGCAGATATTTTTCTCTCTTTTGTCTGCTGTCATATTCCAGAACCTAGAATTGTGCCTGGTATGGAGAAAATGCTTCAATTCAGTATGATTCAGTCACTCAGTCGTGTCCGACTCTTTGTGACCCCATGGACTGCAGCATGCCAGGCTTCCCTGTCCATCACCAAACCCCAGAGCTTGCTCAAACTCATGTCCATCGAGTCGGTGATGCCATCCAACCATCTCATCCTCTGTCGTCCCCTTCTCCTCCTGCCTTCAATCTTTCCCAGCATCAGGGTCTTTTCCAATGAGTCAACTCTTAGCATCAGATGGCCAAAGTATTGGAGTTTCAGCTTCAGCATCAATCCTTCCAATGAATACTCAGGACTGATTTCCTTTAAGATTGACTGATTGGATTTCCTTGCAGTCCAAGGGACTCTTAAGAATCTTCTCCAACACCACAGTTCAAAAGCATCGATTCTTCAGCACTCAATTCTTTATAGTCCAACTCTCACATCCATACATGACTACTGGGAAAACCACAGTTTTTACTAGATAGATGGACCATTGTCAGCAAAGTAATGTCTCTGCTTTTTAATATGCTGTCTAGGTTGGTCATAGTTTTTCTTCTAAGGAGCAAGCATCTTTTAATTTCATGGCTGCAGTCATCATCTGCAGTGATTTTGGAGCCCAGGAAAATAAAATCTCTCACTGTTTCCATTGTTTCCCCATCTATTTGCCATGAAGTGAAGGGAACTGATGCCATGATCTTAGTTTTCTGAATGCTGAGTTTTAAGTCAACTTTTTCACTCTCCTCTTTCACTTTCCTCAAGAGGCTCTTTAGTTCTTCTTCACTTTCTGCCATAAAGGTGGTGTCATCTGTGTATCTGAGGTTATTGATATTTCTCCTGGCAACCTCAAGAAAACACTTGGTAAATATTTATTTAAGGAATGAATGGGGATGAGTTGAACCTCTGTGCTTTTTAGAAAAGATATTTCTCTATATTCAATAAGTTAATATCATTCCATCTGGTATATTTTGATCATTTCTTCACAAGATTTTAATTTTTTTGCTTTTATACTCATTTCTTATAGTTTTTAGCTTCTCTTCTGTTCAAAAGAAAAAATCTGTTACCTAAAGATGTGTTTAAGTTATCTTCTGATATTGTTTGTAGCTAAACCAGCTTCATTAAAACACACATGGGTGTGCGCGAGCCCGTGCACACACACACACACCCCACCACCACCAAGCAATGCATTGCAGTTTTATAGCAATTTTTGTAGTTTGTGCCAGGAAAATAACAATCCCCTGTGATCAGAGCTTTATTTATCTTTTTTTAAAACTCGGCTGTCATTAAAATAAGGGTTTCCTGGTTAGCTTTGTCAGTTTAGTATTAGATAAGGAAAAGAAGAATGGGATCCAACTTTAACTTATATAAAAATTAGACATTTAAATCAAATTGGATTTGTGTGTGTGTGTGTGTGTGTGTATAATCAGTGGCTAGATGTGGTTTTACCAGGGATCCCAGTATTTGGGCTTGGCAGCCTAGGAGATCTGTCCATCCTGCATATTGTTCCCCTTACAAGTCCCAAATGAGAAGTGGAGCTTCCTTTACCTTACCCTTATTTCCTTTTCTAATTTATGACATGCTTTCTTACTCCTCCATGCACTTCCCTCCAGAAACCTGGAATGCTGCCTACTTTTCAGTAAGAAAAGTTATGTAGCAATGTCCTATTTCTCTTTTTGTCATGGCTGCCAAATTAGAATTCCCAAGTTGATTTTAGAGTTTGTGAGTTTATGCATATCAATGTTTTTGCAGTTTCCTTTTTTTCTATAGTCTTAGTTTTATAGTCCTTTTTATTTATTCTTTTTTCAGTGATTTTAGTTATATACTAGGGAGGCCTGGTGTGCTGTGATTCATGGGGTCGCAAAGAGTTGGACACAACTGAGCGACTGAACTGAACTGAATGTAAAGTCAAAGGAAAAGACACAAGTTATAAATAAGCCAAGTGGGCTCCAAAATTACTGTGGACCATGACTGTAACCATGAAATTAAAAGATGCTTGCTCCTTGGAAGAAAAGCTGTGACAAACCTAGATAGCGTATTAAAAAGCAGAGATATTACTTTGCCGACCAAGGTCCGTATAGTCAAAGCTATGGTTTTTCCCGTGGTCGTGTATGGATGTGAGAGTTGGACCATAAAGTAGGTTGAGTGCCAAAGAACTGATGCTTTCAAACTGTGGTGCTGGAGAAGACTCTTGAGAGTCCCTTGGACTGCAAGTAAATCCAACCAGTCAATCCTAAAGGAAATCAGTCCTGAATATTCATTGGGAGGACTGATGCTGAAGCTGAAGCTCCAACACTTTGGCCGCCTTATGCAAAGAGCAGACTCATTGGAAAAGACCCTGATGCTAGGAAAGATTAAAGGCAGGAGAAGGGGGTGACAGAGGATGAGATGGTTGGATGACATCACTGACTTGATGGACATGAGTGTAAGCAAACTCTGGGAGGTGGTCAAGTACAGGGAAACCTGGCGTGCTGCAGTTCATGGGGTCACAAAGAGTAGGACACAACTAAATGAGCAACAATTACAGGAAATTATGAAATTTGAAAGTACATGTATGGGCTTGTCACTGTAATATTCACAAGGGTGAGGAGGAGGATCCAAGCAAAATATGAGACCTTTGGTGCTCTTGAAGCGTTTACACTAATATTTGTTGAGTGGGACCAGTGTGAACCCAAGGAGCATGAATATGCTCTGGATCATTCATTCCCTGTCTTAGGATTTCAGAAGCTATAATGGCTGTCAGCTAGTCTGAAAATGAGAAGCTTACAGCCTTTTCAAATATGAGTAATTACTTTTCATGTCATACTTTCACACTGTTCATGGCAAGAATACTGAAGTGGTTTGCTATTTCCTTCTCCAGTGGACCACATTTTGTCAGAACTCTCCACCATGACCCGTCCATCTTTGGTGGCCCTATACCGCATGGTTCATAGTTTCATTGAGTTCGACAAGGCTGTGATCCATGTGATTAGATTGGTTAGATTTCTGTGATTGTGGTTTTCAGTCTGTCTGCCCTCTAATGGAGAAGGATAAGAAGCTTATGGAAGCTTCCTGATGGGACAGACTGACTGAGGGGGAAACTGGGTCTTGTTCTGATGGGCGGCGCCATGCTCAGTAAATATTTAATCCAATTTTCTGTTGACAGGTGGAGCTGTGTTCCCTCCCTGCTATTTACTGGGGCCAAACTATGGTGGAGGTAATGAAGATAATGGTGAAAGTGAAAAGAAAGTGAAGTTGCTCAGTCGTGTCCAACTCTTTGTGACCCCATGGACTGTAGCCTACCAGGCTCCTCTGTCCATGGGATTTTCCAGGCAAGAATACTGGAATGGGTTGCCATTTCCTTCTCCAGGGGATCTTCCCAACCCAGGGATCGAACCTGAGTCTCCCACATTGCAGGCAAATGCTATACCCTCTGAGCCACCAGGGAAAGATCCCATGTATGTACTGCTACACTCAATGCCCCTAACCCTGCAGCAGGCCACCACTGACCCATGCCTCCACTGGAGACTCCTGGACACTCACAGGCAAGTCTGGGTCAGTCTCTTGTGGGGTCGCTGCTCCTTTCTCCTGGGTCCTGGTGTACAAGGTTCTGTTTGTGCCCTCCAAGAGTCTATTTCCCAGTCCTGTGAAAGTTCCAGCAGCTCTATGGGGGGATTAAAGGCAACCTCCTCCAAGAGGGCTTATGCCATACCCAAGTCTGCTGCACCCAGAGCCCCTGTTCTGTGGTAGTCCACTGCTGACCCATACCTCACAGGAGACGCTCAAACACAGTTCTGTTTCAGTCTCTGTGGGGCCCCTGGGTCCTGATACACACAAGGTTTGTCTGAGCCCTCTGAGCATCTCTGACAGGAACGGGGTTTGATTCTAAATGTGAATTCGCCCCTCTTACCATCTTGCTGGGGCTTTGTCCTTGGACGTGGGCTATCTCCTCTCAGCCACTGGCTGCTCCAGCTCCGCAATTGCAATTGCCGGGAGAAATAGCAATAACCTCAGATATGCAGATGACATCACCCTTATGGCAGAAACTAAACAAGAGCTAAAGAGCCTCTTGAAGAAAGTGAAAGAAGAGAGTGGCAAAGTTGGCTTAAAGCTCAACATTCAGAAAACTAAGATCATGGCATCTGGTTCCATCACTTCATGGGAAATAGATGGGGAAACAAAGGAAATGGTGAGAGACTTTTATTTTGGGGGTGGGCTCCAAAATCACTGCAGATGGTGACTGCAGCCATGAGATTAAAAGACTCTTACTCCTTGGAAGGAAAGTTATGACCAACCTAGACAACATATTAAGAAGCAGAGACATTACTTTGCCAACAAAGTTCTGTCTAGTCAAGGCTATGGTTTTTCCAGTAGTCATATATGGATGTGAGAGTTGAACCATAAAGAAAGCTGAGCGCTGAAGAATTGATGTTTTTGAACTTTGGTGTTGGAGAAGACTCTTGAGAGTCCCTTGGACTTCAGGGAGATCCAACCAGTCCATCCTGAAGGAAATCAGTCCTGAATATTCATTGGAAGGACTGATGCTAAAGCTGAAACTCCAATACTTTGGCCACCTGATGCTAAGAGCTGACTCATTGGAAAAGACCCAGATGCAGGGAAAGATTGAAGGCAGGAGGAGAAGGGGATGACAGAGGATGAGATGGTTGGATGGAATCACCAGCTCAATGGACATGAGTTTGAGTAAACTTTGGGAGTTGGTGACAGACAGGGAGGTCTGGCATGCTGCAGTCCATGGGGTTGCAAAGAGTCGGACATGACTGAGTGACTGAACTGAACTGACTTGTCATGTCAAAAGATGCTGGAGACTCTGAATTAGTCAGCATAGGCTAGGGTAATTGATAATAACAAAGAACTTTAGAATGCTAACAGCTTAAAGCCACCAATTTTATTTCTGGATCAGGTCATCCCAAAAGATCATCCTGAATCTATGAAGGCCTCTGGTCATCACAGTTATCCTGGCTGACAGCCTGATAGAGCAGCTATCATCTCTGATTACAGAAGCAAAGGGAAGAGTAGAGCTGTGGAGGGTGTCCCACTGGCCATTAAAGCCTGGTTCAGAAGAGACAATCATTATTTCCTTTCATTCACTACAATTAGTCATATGCCACCACAAGATTTGCAAACCTAGTGTGGGCTGAGAAGGAGAGAACTGGAAATATTGGTAAATGGCACTAATGACTGCCACAGATGTGCCTGTACAACAAGGTTGTCAATTTTTAATATTTGTTGTTTGTGAAAATACATAATGATAAAAAGTTGCTATGCATTTGAGTAACACTTTAAAATTAATTTGTATTACATTAACCTTATTAATATCTATGGAAATGTAGTAAGACTGAGAGACTTTTATCTAAGAGTTAGGCTAGGAACAAATAACATTAATACCAAGATTATTTCTAGGGAGAGAATCCTCTTTGGGAAAAGAGCCTGATATGTATGTGGGGGCAATGGTGGGAATGTGGAGGACAGGAGAATAGGTTGGTGTGGGAAGTTTGGAGTTCTGGGAGCCAATACAAGAGGATGAAGAGAAGGAAGGATGTAGTAAAGAAGGCAGAGGTGGAGGGCTAGGCTAGCAAATGGGGAAATGGATTTGTTCCCTGGAACGACTCTCTCCCTTGGACCTTCATTCACTCATCCACAAATTTCAATAGTTTAATAAACTCAGAAATGCATGATGTGAGGGAATTTTGGTTGCAAACATTGAAGAAAGAAGTTTCATGCTGGATTGAAGCCTTAAACATCTTAGACAGTTAGGATGCAGAAGAGGACTAGAGAATGCAACCTGCTCAGAAGTTTGCAGAAGTCTTAGAGAGAGTTCTAGGTGGCCTGGCCAATTTTATGTACTTCTTGAAGTTTCCTGGCTGACACTTTTGTTAGCTAATACTATTATAGTTAATTGATATTATTTTTAAATGCATTAATCCACTTGTACCTTGATTTATTCATTTAATAATATGTGTTGAATACAAACAAGATAATGGATAATATCATAAACAAGGTTCCTGTTACCCAAAGAGATTACTGTCATTCAGGAGTGGCAGAAATTAAACAAACACGTATGGAAATAAACCTATTTATTCAGTCTAAGACAATGGTTATAGATACATAGAATCCATATGGATTATAGGGTCTGTGAGTTGAGAGCAATAGTAATAGGAGTTCAGGCTATTCTTTAACATGGAAAGAACTAAGTGTAACTATGAAAAATTTAAATGCTTCTCTTTTCTAAAAGTGTGCAGAGATTTCTTAATTTTTAATGCCATAAGTGATCCATGCTAGAAAGTTAGCAGAGATATTAGAGATAATTTACATTTGAGGAACTAAAGAAAATATCTCAATTAGAATCAGAAGGAAGAGGAGATTCGAACAATCATAAAATTGATTAGAGAGTTGATTAGATGAATATCTACCATTTAAAGTATCATAACCCAGATAGCATAGACTTTGAAGAACATATTGCTTCATAATCATTTATCTATTCTAGGTCAAATGAAAGAACAAAAACTTCCTAAGTCATTTTCAGAAACCAACACAATATTGATATTGAAACCTGATAAGACAGACTGAATAGGAAAACTAAAGAATGAGTGCATGTCAATGTCAATGAAATCAATTATAAGAGACTTCCCAAATGGCTCAATGATAAAGAATTCACTTGCCAATGCAGGAGATACAGTTAGATCTCTGGGTTGGGAAGATCCCCTGGAAGAGGAAATGGCGACCTACTCCAGTATTCTTGCCTGGGAAATCTCATGGACAGAAGAGCCTGGCAGGCTACAGTTCATGGGGTCTCAAAGAGTCAGACACGACTGAGTACACATGCACACAAGCAACTCTACACTTGTTCTTTGCCAAAAGGTCAAGAAATTATCACACAAGCAATTATAAATAAAATATTTCCAAACTAAGTAGAGCAACCCATCAGAGTAATAATGCAGTATAGTTAGGCTTTATTCCAGAAAGAATAGCTTAGGTTAGAATATTTATTAATTTCCTTAATCAACAGATCAGAACAGAAAAAAAATCATCACCATAGATGCTTTATGTCAGCATTTAAAAATATTCATCATCACTGATCAAAACATTCTTAGAAAAATTAGAAATAGTGGCAAGCTTCTTTACCTCATTAAGAATATTTACAATCAACAATAAGACAAAAATTCTTGTTTCTAGGTTGGTGCAAGTGTACTTGCAGTTTTTGCATTGTGAAATTTGCCATTTGATATTGGAATACATTCTTAATAAATATAACTGTTACACATAATTTCAATGTGCATTTCTTGTTTTATATATATATCTGCTAATGACTTATTACTTGTTGTTTAACTTATATTTATTTTAGACTCTAGAAATGATGTTAGACAAAAAGCAAACTCAAGCAATCTTTTTGAGTTCAAAATGTGTTGTAAAGCAGCAGAGACAACTTGCAACATCAGCAACGCATCTGGCCCAGGAACTGCTAACAAACATACAGTGCAGTGGTGGTTCAAGAAGTTTTACAAAGGAGATGAGAGCCTTGAAGATGAGGAGTGCCGTGGCTGGGCATAGGAAGTCAACAAGGACTAATTGAGAGCAACCTTTGAAGCTGATCTTCTTACAACTACATGAGAAGTTGCCGAAGAACTCAATGTTGGCCTGTCTATGATCGTTCAGCATTTGAAGCAAACTGGAAAGGTGAAAAAGCTCGGTAAGTGGGTGCCTCATGAGCTAGCCAAAAAAAAAAAATTGTTGTTTTGAAGTGTCATCTTCTCATTCTGTGCAACAAGAACGAGCCATTTCTTCATTGGATTACGACATGCAATGAAAAGTAGATTTTACATGACAACGGGCAATGACCAGCTTAGTGGCTGGACTGAGAAGCTCCAAAGCCAAACTCGCCCCCACAAAAGGTCATGGTCACTGTTTAGGGGTCCACTACAGCTTTCTGAATCTCAGAGAAACTGTTACATCTGAGAAGTATGCTCAGCAAATCAGTGAGATACACTGAAAACTGCAGTGTCTGCATCCAGCACTGGTCAACAGAAAGGGACCAGTTCTTCTCCAGAACAACACCTGATCACACTTTCACAACCAAAGCTTTGAAAGTTGGAGGAGCTAGGCTACAAAGTTTTGCCTCATCCACTACATTCACCTGACCTATTGCCAACCTACTACAACTTCCTCAAGCATCTCAACAACTTTTTGCAGGGAAAATGCTTCCACAACCAGCAGGATTCAGAAAATGTTTTCCAAGAGTTCACTGAATCCCAAAGCACAGATCGTTATGCTACAGGAACAAACCAACTTATTTCTCATTGGCAAAATGTGTTGATTGTAATAATTCCTATTTTTACTAATAAAGATGTGTTTGAGCCTAGTTATAACAACTTAAAATCCTCAGTCTGAAACCACAATTACTTTGCATTAACCTATTATCTAGCACTTTTGGGGAAGTCTAATCAATCAGTAAACTCATCGCATGAGGTGGCCAAAGTATTGGAGTTTCAGCTTTAGCATCAGTCCTTCCAATGAACACCCAGGATTGATCTCCTTTAGAATGGACTGGATGCAGTCCAAGGGACTCTCAAGAGTCTTCTCCAACACCACAGTTCAAAAGCATCAATTTTTTGGCGATCTTCACAGCTTTCTTCACAGTCCAACTCTCACATCCATACATGACCACTGGAAAATCCATAGCCTTGACTAAATAGGCCTTGGTTGGCAAAGTAATGTCTCTGCTTTTTAATATGCTATCTAGGTTGGTCATAACTTTCCTTCCAAGGAGTAAGTGTCTTTTAATTTCATGGCTGCAATCAGCATCTGCAGTGATTTTGGAGCCCAAAACAATAAAGTCTGACACTGTTTCCACTGTTTCCCCATCTATTTCCCATGAAGTGATGGGACCAGATGCCATGATCTTTGTTTTCTGAATGCTGAACTTCAAGCCAACCTTTTCACTCTCCTCTTTCACTTTCATCAAGAGGCTTTTGAGTTCCTCTTCACTTTCTACCATAAGGGTGGTGTCATCTGCATATCTGAGGTTATTGATATTTCTCCTGGTAATCTTGATTCCAGCTTGTGCTTCTTCCAGCCCAGCGTTCCTCATGATGTACTCTGCATAGAAGTTAAAGAAGCAGGGTGACAATATACAACCTTGACGTACTCCTTTTCCTATTTGGAACCAGTCTGTTGTTCCATGTCCAGTTCTAGCTGTTGCTTCCTGACTTGCATATAGGTTTCTCAAGAGGCAGGTCAGGTGGTCTGGTATGCTGGGAGGGACTGGGGGCGGGAGGAGAAGGGGACGACAGAGAATGAGATGGCTGGATGGCATCACTGACTCAATGGACGTGAGTTTGAGTGAACTCCGGGAGTTGGTGATGGACAGGGAGGCCTGGCATGCTGTGATTCATGGGGTCGCAGAGTCGGACACAACTGAGTGACTGAACTGAACTGAATCAATCAGTAGATATGAAATAGAAATAAGATTATTACAAGGGAGGATATAGAATACTCCTTATTTGTAGATAATGTGAACTTCTACCATGAGAATTAATGAGATCATTCTGAACCAACGTATTTAAATAATACAACAAGTGAAGAAAATAATTAAGGTAACTTTTCTCTGAACCATCAATTGTAAGTAGAATATATATGGGGAAAATTGTCATGTTTAAAATAGTGGAAATGCAGATTACCTAGGGAAAACACTAAGAAAATATTTAGGAATTTTGTGAGGAAAATCATCTGAATTGAGTCTACTTCTCTGAGGTATAAGAAGGACTTCTTTAAACAACCAGGAAACCTGAATGTTAAAGACAGAAACATCTCTCAAAACAAGGTATAAGCTTACTGCAACATCAAATGAAACTTACTATGAAATTTAGGGGAGTGGTATTTGGGTAGGACCAATAAAATTATTTTTAAGAAAGCGTAGAGGAATTAATAAGTACTAGCTGTCAATAGCATTTCTGGGTTAAGCATTTTTATATATTACTTGATCCTCACAAAATTTTAAGTCTAGACTTAGGTTCATAAAGGTTAAATAATTTTCTAAGGGTTACAGAGCTGAGTGGAATTGGGACTCCAACACGGGTCTGATGACCTTATTCCAGAAACTGAGATCTTTAATACCCATGTTATATGTTGTAAGAGCAACAGCCACTTAAGTTTTTTGTGTTATGAATCTTGTCTAGCCTATTTGAGGAAGAAGCAGTTTCTACTAAATAGTGTTACTCACATTCCATTTACAGATTATTCAAAAAGGGATATTCAAAGTCTTTCTTTACCTACACTTAAAATAGTAGTCTTATGGAAAGCTGTTCATGATATATGTTTAAATGAAAAAAAAAACCTCAAACCCCAAAACACATTGCAGTGAAGAGTGATCCACTTTAGCACAAAATATCCTTTTATATATATATATATATATAGAGAGAGAGAGAGAGAGAGAGAGATCAAACCAGTCAATATTAAGAGAAATGAACCCTGAATACTCACTGGAAGGACTGATGCTGAAACTCCAGTATTTTGGTCATCTGATGCAAATAGCAGGTTCATTGGAAAATTCCCTGAAGCTGCAAAAGATTGAGGGCAGAAGAGGGCATCAGAGGATGAGGTGGCTGGATGGCATCACCAAAGTAATGGACATGAACTTGGGCAAACTGGGAAGTGGTAAGCGACTGGGAGGCATGGCGTGCTGCAGTCCATGGGGTTGCAAAGAGTCGGACATGACCAGGCCACTGAACAACAACAACCAAATGTATATATTCCTTTTATATAAATGACACAATATTATTATCCTAAAACGTTAACAAAGACTAACTCAGAATAATTTTTCTTCTTTTTGTCTGTATTTTTTACAGTCAGTTCTTTTAAAAGTTGTAACATTTCCCAAAACAAAACAAATGAACACCCCTCACCCCCAAACCCCAGCCTTTTTAAATGGAAGAATGCAGGGAACTAAATTCATTCCCTAATCTATGTTCACAATGATCAATAGTATTTTTCACCTTCAGTCTAAAAATAGTAGTATTAATACAGTTATTCTGGGGGTTTTATTTGTGAAAACTGTCAAGTCCAATTAGCTTGATCTTTACCTAAGTGTAAGGTGAAACTAAATAACAATTTTAGTATGGTAATCAGGTGAAATTATACTGTGTGTTTATTTTAGAAATGGGTCTCGTCATTTTCCAAGGCAGTTATCACAAATCCTGGTTCTTGTGCTAACATCAGAATGTGGTCCTGTGATCCCTGGGTTTCCGAGCCCCTCCCTTTTCCCCTTTGCAATGCCTGCTGACTGGTGCACCCAGGGACACTGGATCGCTCTACTAATAAGCAGGATCCCCCTCACAGTCACATTCAGCTTGGTTGTCAGGGAATGTCCAATGACTCTTGTTCTCACCATGCAATTCTACATGTTAACATGTATCTTAGCAAGACCTTAAATACTGACTTTCTGCAGCCTCATTTCAGCTTGCACTCTCAGTGTTTCCTTTTTGTTTGTTAGATATAAAACTGAGCAAATGGGACTGAGGGACTCTGGCACAGCTCCAAATCAGAGTGAAACGCATCCCGAATTGGCCCTTTGCCCAAAGGTATAATTTTCAGCTGTGAGTTGTCGTTAATTTTGAAAATCATTTTTGTAGCTTCAGATTTTTCAGAGGAGTAGAAACATTGTGTCCGCTCTCCAGGCAACCAGCATTCAAAAACCAAACCGAAATCGCAGTATTTCGCCTTCTCTGCATCAGTTAAGACTTCTTATCTAAAGGATTCAACAGCATTCAAGTGTAAATTATATAAGTATCTTGTGCTTGCCAACCATACACACTTCAATAATGTGCAGATTTCTTTAGGTTATTTCATCTTGGAACAGATTATTCTTTTAAGTTTGATACCTGAGGTATTTTAAAACTTTATTTCTTGCCTTTATACACAGTAAAATTACTTAGCATCAGTTTCAATTATGTTAGTGTAAATAACAAATCATTCTATGATTAAGGATAACAATTGACAATACATGTATTTAATAAACATGAGTGTCAGTGTGTATAAAATATCTACAATATGCTAATACTATAGAGCATAGGGACTTGCCAAACAGCAAGTTGATATTTATTTCTTTTGTTCTATGGATAATATCTTGTAACACGTCTTAAACTCTATCAGGCATGAATTTGTTGTCCTACTCAATAGAGATCTTTCCTTCTTTGAAAAGATCATGCCTGTAAGAACTTGAAGAATTTTTGTGGCTGCCATTTTGCTTTCTGTATCTATTAGAAGTAAGATGTGTTATTTAACAAGTACAGCTTACACAGTGCAGGTTTTTAAAAAATCTATTGAATTACATCACCTAATCTTCTATATCTTTTACCTCCCAAATTGAAAACTAAATGCACAAAAAATAAAAAGAATTGTATGCTATTTCTTATCATTAGTTCTGTGACAAATACAAACCACAGTATTCAGAATCAGACACGCTTGATTTCTAATATTCCAGTAAAAGAATTAAACCTGTGCAGAAGATATCAGTCGCTGCCAGCGATCTGACTCTTATTCTCTTTTTGAATCAAGGCTTCAATTTCCTTAACTAAAAACACAAGGAATTATGACTTTTTTGTAAGACTGTTGTGGAGAGTCAGGAGATAATACATGAATAGACTTAGCACAGGACCTGACAAAATTTAAGAGTTTGATTACTGTGTGTGTGTGTAGATGTGATGTTTTAGATTATGAAAGGACTTTAAGTGTAATATATAAAATAAAAAATAAAAGTGGAAAAAAAGATCAACATTACTACACCATCCAGTTTTTTGCTGGCCTTTTTCCTATCATTGTTTTTGTAGTTGAAGTAATACTCACTGTAAAATTTTAGATTCTGCCTTTATTCAATGCACTTTATAACACCAACATTTTCTCATGTTACTACAAGCTCCTCATAAACATCAGTTTCAGTGTCTGCATAGTATTCCATCATGTTGTTAACATTTTCCTGTCACCAGATACGTTATTTCCAATGCCTGTGTTTGAATACTGCCATGATAAACACCTTTGCTTCTAACTTTTGTATTTCAGATTATTCCTGCAGTATAGATTATATTTATCTGTACTTTGACCCATGTTTCTACCTTTTCTGTCTTCATGTGATTAGTTTTTCTGTGATTCCATTTAATCTCTTTTATTAGCTCAGTAAGGCTTCCAATCCCAAAGAAAGGGAATGCCAAAGAATGCTCAAACTACCGCACAATTGCACTCATCTCACACGCTAGTAAAGTCATGCTCAAAATTCTCCAAGCCAGGCTTCAGCAATATGTGAACCGTGAACTCCCAGATGTTCAAGCAGGTTTTAGAAAAGGCAGAGGCACCAGAGATCAAATTGCCAACACCCTCTGGATCATGGAGAAAGCAAGAGGTTTCCAGAAAAACATCTATTTCTGCTTCATTGACTATGCCAAAGCCTTTGACTGTGTGGATCACAATAAACTGTGGAACATTCTGAAAGAGATGGGAACCAGACCACCTGACCTGCCTCTTGAGAAACCTGTATGCAGGTCAGGAAGCAACAGTTAGAACTGGACATGGAACAACAGACTGGTTCCAAATAGGAAAAGGAGTGCATCAAGGCTGTATATTGTCACCCTGCTTCTTTAACTTCTATGCAGAGTACATCATGAGGAACGCTGGGCTGGAAGAAGCACAGGCTGGAATCAAGATTGCCGGGAGAAATATCAATAACCTCAGATATGCAGATGACACCACCCTTATGGCAGAAAGTGAAGAGGAACTCAAAAGCCTCTTGATGAAAGTGAAAGAGGAGAGTGAAAAGGTTGGCTTGAAGCTCAACATTCAGAAAACGAAGATCATGGCATCTGGTCCCATCACTTCATGGGAAATAGATGGGGAAACAGTGGAAACAGTGTCAGACTTTATTGTTTTGGGCTCCAAAATCACTGCAGATGCTGATTGCAGCCATGAAATTAAAAGACGCTTACTCTTTGGAAGGAAAGTTATGACCAACCTAGATAGCATATTAAAAAGCAGAGACATTACTTTGCCAACCAAGGTCTGTCTAGTCAAGGCTATGGTTTTTCCAGTGGTCATGTATGGATGTGAGAGTTGGACTGTGAAGAAAGCTGATCGCTGAAGAATTGATGCTTTTGAACTGTGGTGCTGGAGAAGACTCTTGAGAGTCCCTTGGACTGCAAGGAGATCCAATCAGTCCATCCTAAAGGAGATCAGTCCTGAGTATTCATTGGAAGGACTGATGCTAAAGCTGAAACTCCAATACTTTGGCCACCTCATGCGACGAGTTGACTCACTGGAAAAGAGTCTGATGCTAGGAGGGATTGAGGGTGGGAGGAGACGGGGACGACAGAGAATGTGATGGCTGGATGGCATCACCGACTCAACGGACATGAGTTTGAGTGAACTCCGGGAGTTGGTGACGGACAGAGAGGCCTGGCGTGCTGTGATTCATGGGGTCGCAAAGAGTCGGACATGACTGAACGACTGAACTGAACTGAACTGAACTGAAGGCTTCCCTGGTGTCTCAGTGATAAAGAATCTGCCTGTCAATGCAGGGGACACCAGAGATGTAGGTTGGATCCCTGGGTTGAGAAGATCCCCTGGAGAAGAAAATGGCAACCCACTCCAGTATTCTTGCCAGGGAAATCCCATGGACAGCAGAGCCTGGCGGGCTACAGTCTATGGGGTCTTGAAGGAGTCAGACAGACTTAGCGACTAAACAACAAAAAATAATACTCTGAATTGGCTTGCGGTAAAACTCTGCTAAGTATTGGATGGTAAACCCAACCCAACACTGCTGCTCCTACTGCTACTTCTCTTCCTTCTTCTCTCTATATATCCATTTTTAATTGAAAAGTGTTACATGTGTGTTTAGTAAAAAGTATTTAATCAACAAGAAAAGTTCAAAGACACGCCTCAAAACCCACTACCCAGAAATCACGTGTTAATATTTGAACATCACTCAGAATTTCTCTAAGGACACATAGAATAATGAGTAGAAATAATTTTATAGTGTTTTTTATCTAGCTATGTAAGTATTATATATTATATAAGTATATCATTATATGACATTATAAATGTTGTAATATAACTGTTATCAGATCTTTTAAAAAGTATAAACAGTGAATTTCAGGAATTTGAAATTAAACTAGTGTGTGCTCTGAAAAACTCTGACGTATGTTTCTAAGTCCTTCTCATATGTGCTTTCCATCTCAGCCTAGGGAGTATGAACATAATTGTAGATGCCCTGTTTAATGCTGTTCTGTATTCTTGGATATACCTAAATAGTTCATTATTATTATAGATAATCTGAGTATATTTTCCACAACCTAAATGAACCTAACTTACTATACCTATTTGCCTCTTGTTGAAGAAGGCACTGGCGACCCACTCCAGTACTCTTGCCTGGAAAATCCCACGGACAGAGGAGCCTGGTAGGCTGGCAGTCCATGGGGTTGCTAAGAATCAGACACGACTGAACGACTTCACTTTCCCTTTTCCCTTTCATACATTGGAGAAGGAAATAGCAACCCACTCCAGTGTTCTTGCCTGGAGAATCCCAGGGTCGGGGGAGCCTGGTGGGCTGCCGTCTGTGGGATCGCACAGAATCGGACACGACTGAAGTGACTTAGCAGCTGCAGCAGCAGCAAACCCTATTTAACCACCTTTGTGTAGCTTTCTTAAACAAGAAGTAGTCATTCATGATTTATCACATATACTGAATTTATACTTATTACAAGGTGTTTAAGAAAACTTCTTAAAAATTGTGAAGGTAGTTCTATCTGGAACTAAAAGTGATAGTTATAGTAAAGGGGAAATGATAAAAATATTTCCCATTAGATTAAGAAACAATAATATTATCTATTGTCATCATTATTTTTTAAACATTCTGAAGGTTCAAGCCAATGTCACAATACAAAAAATAAAGTAAGCAGTAAAAATATTGGAATATAAAAGAAATTATTAAAAATATTAGTAGTTTATATGATTATATAGCTACAAATATAAGAATATCAGTTATGAAATTATTAATAAAGCTAAAAGATTTATTAAATTAGTAGAGTACACACACACAAAATCAAAGCTTTCCCATTTCTTAGCTATAACCAGCAAAGATTGAAATGAAAGAAAAAGAACTTATTCATAATGAGTGTAGAAACTATAAACTACTTGGGACTATATGTAATAAGAAAAATCTACATAAATGGAAATATAGTAGAGTCATATCATATGCCTGTTAATCATACATTAATTTTAAATTAAACTTACTCCATGCTGCACATACTTCATTTTTTAAAGTTATGTCTATTTCATGCAAGTCCTATACTGGGTGTTCAACTTAAGAAACAACAATCTGTTTCAATACTGGAGGAAAAGCTGACTGTGTTGAATTTATTGTAAGATGTTACATCTATACACTGGTTTTCAGGGAGCAATCTAAAGGCTTTTCAAGGATAATTTTTGACTATAAGCAATTGTCACCTTGAGTGTTGGTTTTGGAAACCAACCCTTGTGTACAAGGAGTTGCCACTGTGGTATGTAAGTTTTCTGTAGGAGGTTAAGTAAGACAAGAATAAATGGAGTTTGAGGTTATAGTAGTATTAAACATTTGCTTATCTAATATCAAAATAAAATGTGCAGAAAAATCTAAAGAATCAGGAAACTGTCAAACTATGCTCCCTCCCCCAACTCATTCTTGGAGGTCAAATGCTTAGAACTGCTAGACATCTGCCTTTGTCTGATGCTTTTCTTCCTGGCTGAGTTAGAGAATCTCCATTACTAAGGAAACATGGCTGCCTGTAGACTTTCAAACCATTACATACCTCCAAAAATAAAACTTCGGGTAGTAAACGTGAAGCATGCTCGATTTCCTTGAACTAGTTATGTCTATTGAGAATAGCAGAAGCTAGGTCTGGGTTCCATAATGGCTGCTAATGTGTGGATGTGTTGACGTATGAGTTATGAGATCACGAAGGTGTAAGGGCTCACAAAACTGGAGAACTCCTCAGATGAAGTGTTGAAGAAAGTCAAAGTTTTCCTGAGATGCGGCTCTACTGTTTTGCCCCTTTTGTGGGATATTCATGTATTATACTGGGAGAGGGGTGCTACCTGATTCCCTTGTCTTACTGACTCACTGGAAAACACCCTGATGCTGGGAAAGATTGAAAGCAGGAGAAGGGACACTAGAGGGTGAGAAGGTTGAATGGCGTTACCAATTTGATGGACATGAGTTTGAACAAGCTCCAGGAGTTGGTGATGGACAGGAAAGCCTGGCATGCTGCAGTCCATGGGGTTGCAAAGAGTCTGACATGGCTGAATGACTGAACTGAACTGAACCTCTCCCATGAGTATAACCAAAGCCCCTAAAATTTATCAATCAGCTGAATTAGCCTGGGGAGGGTACCATAGCAGGCAAAAAAGCAGTGACTATGACCCGAAACAATGTAATTCAAATGCTGATCTTTCCCAGATGAATACTGACGTATAATGCAATTACAATCAGAGTCCCAACTGCACTTTCTATTTCCTTATCTCTGGCCCTGGACAAGCTGGTTCAAAATATATGACAATTGTCAAGAGAATTTTAAAGAAGAACTAGTGGGAAGCATTTACTCTTTCAGCCATAAATAGACACTAAAAATACTGCAATAAAAATCCTGTGGTACTGAAATAGAAATAGTTAATAAGTTGTGAAAACATAATAGTAAAGACCTAATTGCAATCATTCAACAACAAATAATTTATTGGACATGTACTAAGTGCCAGAGGCTATGGCTGTGAACAATATACAGCCACGTGTCCTCATTATAAACTGAATATTCCCAAAGTCTGAGAAATGTCAGGGAGAATAAAAGGTGCTATGAAACATAGAACTGAGTGATGGATCCTAGTTGGGATCCAAGGGAAACCTCCCTGAGACAGAAATTCTGCTGAGTCTTGAAGGATCATCAAAGTTAGCTAGGTTAGGAGGGCTGTGGCAGGAGGATATGGCTTGGAGGAAAGTACCCCATGTGGGAGCAGTCTGGCATGTCTCAACATAGGGAAAGCTTGTGACTGGCATGGAAGAGGGCATCAAAAATGAGTTTAAGAGCAGATCATGCACAAGACTTCCCTGGCTGTCCAGGGGTTAAGACTTCACCTTCCAATCCAGGGAGTACAGGTTCTACCCTTGGTTAGGGAACTAGATCTCACAAGCCTTGCAGCCAAAAAAACAAAGCATAAAACAGAAGCAATATTGCAATAAAAACTTTAAAAATGGTCCACATTAAAAAACAAACAAAGAATCTAAAAAACAGATCATACAGAGCCAAGGAGAGGTTGAAAAAACTTTAATTTTACCTTAAGAACAATGGAAAATCCTTGAAGGTTTTATATAAAATTCTTTGTCTTTCAACTCAAGCTGCTATACATATTTCAATGCAATATTGATTGGTAAATAATATCTCTGTATCTGTACTACAGAATAACACTTAAATGTAAATATTGCTTGTCAAGTAGAAATGAACTAGTATCTTTATTATCAATGAAAAACATCCGTTTTCTTTGATTTTCTTTTTCTTTTTTTGAACTAGCTCTTGGGCTATAGTTTGCTGATTTGATTTTAGTTTAGTAGCAAATGTATTGGAATGTAGCTTCGTCTTTGAGCAACCAGAATTTAATAGTGTGGATGCTGATTGCAGCCATGAAATTAAAAGACGCTTACTCCTTGGAAGGAAAGTTATGACCAACCTAGATAGCATATTAAAAAGCAGAGACATTTCTTTGCCAACAAAGGTCCATCTAGTCAAGGCTATGGTTTTTCCAGTGGACATGTATGGATGTGAAATTTGGACTGTGAAGAAAGCTGATCGCCGAAGAATTGATGCTTTTGAACTGTGGTGTAGGGAGAAGACTCTTGAGAGTCCCTTGGACTGCAAGGAGATCCAACCAGTCCATTCTAAAGGAGATCGGTCCTGGGTGTTCATTGGAAGGACTGATGCTAAAGCTGAAATTCCAATACTTTGGCCACCTCATGTGAAGAGTTGACTCACTGGAAAAGGCTCTGATGCTGGGAGGGATTGGGGCAGGAGGAGAAGTGGATGACAGAGGATGAGGTGACTGGATGGCATCACCGACTGGATGAACATGAGTTTGAGTGAACTCTGGGAGTTGGTGATGGACAGGGAGGCCTGGCATGCTGTGATTCATGGGGTCGCAAAGAGTCGGACACGGCTGAGAGACTGAACTGAACTGATAGCACGCCTTCAAAAATAAAAGAACATGACTATGCTTTTATTTAACTTCTAATTGCATTCTCCCAATTATTTTAATAACCTAGATTTCTAGTTTCAGTTTATTTTGACATAGTATCTTTGACATTAAAGTTCTTTTCTATATTTTTAAATATTTTTTTTGTTGGGGACCAGTTTTTAAAACTCTTTATTGAGTTTACTACAATAATAATATTGCTTCTGTTTATGTTTTGGCTTTTTTGGCCACAAGGCATATGGGATCTTAGCTCCCTGACCAAGGTCTTAACCACTGAACCAGCAGGGAAATCCTGAAGGTTCTTTTCTAAATAACAGCATTAAACTTTATAATTCCATTAACTGCAATTTTTATGGTTTAGTATTAGTTTAGTAGTTACATTGCCCGTCTCTGTATCTTTCTTTTCCCCTCTCTTGAGCTCTGCAGAGTCATTTTTGTTGTTGCTGTTGTCAGAGTGATTGAATATATTATTTTCCTTAAGACTTGATGTTTTTTCCAGAAAATGAACATAGGTGGTATATATTCAATCTTTAAATGTCCACAAATGTCATACTTTCCCTCTTGTTTGAACAACAGCCTTCTGACTATAGAATTCTAACAGAAAACTCCTGCTTCCCTATAACTCTGTGAACATTTCTTCATCATCTAGTATTTAGTCCAGTGCTCTTCTGGTTCACTTGTCATTTATCTTTGGTATTTGGAAATGTCATTATGATATGACTAATGTGTGGTTTCAATATTCCTGCCTAGGACCTTTTAGATCTGGTGACTCAAGTCTTTTTCCATCTTTCTATTTTTAAACTTTGTTTCCCCTCTATGTATTCAAATTTAGCTTTCTAGAACTCCACTTACAAGGATTATGTAGGATCCAGTGTATAGTTAAAGGCTTTGGAGATGCCACTCCTTCGTGGGTCTTCCATGGCCATGTCTATGTTTTCTGGCCTGGATCGGCCCTGGTTATCCAAGGTTGGTCACTTGACCCCAGCTGGACCAATCAACATCTTTCTGTAGGACTTTTCTTTTCAACTGGAATGAAGGGGAGTATGTTGGTTTTCCTGAGAAGTAAGAGAAGCAAACTGTAAAGTTTTTGGCTTGTAACTGAACTACTTTCTGCCATGAGGAACATCCCTATTTGCAGTGAGAAAGAGTGAATTTCCAAGAAAAAAGGAAAACAGATGGTGGTATTTGGAAACCTGGTTCCTGATGTTTCACTTTTAAGAAGAGTGTCATTGATTTTAAATGACCAAACTGGCATCAATTAGAGGGACCAAGAGAAAGGAGGCAAGGAAACCAGTTGAGAGGATATATTAATAGTTCCCATGATTATAACCTTTTTTGAGTCTTTATTTATAGAGATGAATTGAAAAATGTAACTGGGAGTTATAGATCATAGACCTGTTCATAGGTTAGATATGAGAGTGAAAGGAAAGGTGGGGGGGTTAGAATGTGCTAAGCTTTCTTGTTGTGTGCTTGACAGATACAAGGATGAAGTAGACACACATGCAACAACCAGATATAAAAAAGTACATACTGTATGATTCAGGTTGTATAAGCACAGTGCTAGGCAATGCGGGAGAAGGCAATGGCACCCCACTCTAGTACTCTTGCCTGGAAAATCCCATGGACGGAGGAGCCTAGTGGGCTGCAGTCCATGGGGTTGCTGAGAGTCGGACACGACTGAGCGACTTCACTTTCACTTTTCACTTTCATGCATTGGAGAAGGAAATGGCAACCCACTCCAGTATTCTTGCCTGGAGAATCCCAGGGTCGGGGGAGCCTGGTGGGCTGCCGTCTATGGGGTCGCACAGAGTCGGACACGACTGAAGCGACTTAGCAGTAGCAGCAGCAGTAGGCAATGCCAATCTATGGTGTCTGAAACCAATTTGGTAGATGGAGGGTAGCAAGATGAGCCACGAAGTGGCTTTGGAGGCCACTGGTGATGTTCTGTTTCTTAACCTGGATTCTGGTTAAACACAGGTATTTATTTTATGAAAAACAATATTGAATGGTATGATAAGGACATATTTCTGTATGAACTTATTACTGCAGCAAAAATGTTAAAAGCAAGGGTAAGGGAGATCGGGGGTGAAGAGGATGATTACTATTGGAAATATTCTGAATGTGAGGTATAGGTGGGACAGTGGTTCTCAGTGTGGTTCCCAGGGCAATGGCAGCATCACTTAGGAACCTGCTAGGAAAGCAAATCCTTGAACTTAATATCAGTTGTATTAGGAGTCAATACACTGCTGGTGTGAGAAATCTGTGTTTGAACAAGCTTCCAGGTGATTCTAACATACACTAACACTTGAGGAAGGATACTCTAGGGTATTCAGATGGATCTGTTATGCATATAGTTAATCAAGTATGAGTCTGAAGTTAAGTAGAAAATGGTTTGGGCTAGTGGTATAGTTTTACCATTGCATCATTTTTTAATTTTACATTGGAGTATAATTGATTAAAAATACTGTGTTAGTTTCAAGTGTACAGCAGAGTGATGCAGTTATACATATATGTGTATCTTTCAAGTGATCTTTAAAGTCATGAGAATAGATGAATTTCCTCAAGGACAATACATACAGTTTTAAAAAGAGAGAGAGAGAAAGAACCACAGGGAACTGAAGAATTTTAGGGGTAAATAGGAAAATAAGATACTGCTTGAAATGACAGCATATACATGCAAATAGTATTCAGCTTTAAAAGACAATGGAAATAAACATTCACATGGAAAGATTTTTGTGATGTATTTTAAATGAAAGAAAATAGACAATAAAAGGGCTCAAAACTTACATCCCATTGGCATACATTGATTATCTTTGAAGTGTGCAATTAAAACTCTATTTTTATTTTCTTCATTTTGCCTATCCTTTCTAATTTTTCCTAATGTGATGATGTCTTGCCTTTTGTAAATAAGGAAAAACAGACAATAAAATTGTTCTCAAAAGAGAAAAGATATCTTGTACATGTGGAACTAGATAAAACAGACACGAAGAAAATGCAATTTTAAGACTTGAGAAGTCTATATGAAGATGAAAATCGCAATTGCAAAACTGTAATACAGGCAGAGAATTGGGTGCTTCAGAAAATTGAATTACATTAGATGAGTTCAGTAAATTCTTTTGGAATGCAGAAGAAAAGAACATGGAGGAGAATGTAATGGGAATAAAGTTAACATATATAAAGTATGGACCCAAGAGAGAGCTATGCCCCTGCTTCCATTGTTGTTTCTGCCAACAGTTTTCTACACAGTAGCTTAGAATGATCTATTTATAGTATAAATCAGACTGAAATCCCCTCAAAATCTTTCCATTGCATTTCAAATGAAACACAACATTCTCCACTGGCTACAAAACTGTCCACTCTCCTCTTTAGTCATCTTCTATCTTCATGTTCCCAACACTCTGGTTACACTGACCATCTTTCTGTTCTATTGAGACCAATTTCTTTCTCATCTCGGGGCCTTTGGGAATGCTGCTGCCCTCACTACAAATATTCTCATTTTCATTCATTCTTCAGGTCACAGCTTAAATTAAACTTCCTAAGTGGTCCTCCTATGCTATACTTTTCAATGAACGTGTTAGTCATTCTGTCACGTCTAACTCTTTGCAACCTCATAGACTGTAGCCTGCTAGTCAACTCCGTTCATTAAATTCTCCAGGCAAGAATATTGGAGTGGGTAGCCATTCCATTCTCCAGGGCATCTTCCCAACCCAGGGATCGAACCCAGGTCTCCTACATTGCAGGCAGGTTCTTTACCATCTGAGCCACCAGGGAAGCCCCATCTGTCATAATACATAGTTACATTATTTCTACATCTTCCAGTATAGGATAAACTTAGTGAGAATAGGAATCACGTCTAATTTATTCACTTTCGTTAGGCTGCACATAACAGGGTCTCTAACACACAGTAGGTGCTCAATAAATATTTGTTAATAAAGGTCCATATAGCTTTGAGCTATGATTTTTCTGGTAGTCACGTATGGATGTGAGATTTAAGTATGAGCCTGAATTTAAGTAGAAAATGAGAGCCAAAGAATTGATGCTTTTGAACTGTGGTGCTGGAGAAGACTCTTGAGAGGCCTTTGGACAGCAAGATCAAACCAATCAATCCTAAAGGAAATCAACCCTGAATATTCATTGGAAGGACTGATGCTGAAACTGAAGCTCAAATACTTTGGTCACGTGATGTGAAGAGCTGACTCACTGGAAAAGATTCCGATGCTGGGAAAGATTGAGAGAAGAGAAGAGGGTACAGAGAATGAGATGGTTGGAGAGTATCACAGACTCAATGGACATGAGTTTGAGAAAACTCAGGAAGATAGTGAAGGCCAGGGAAGCTTGGAATGCTGCAGTCCATGGGGGTCACAAAGAGTTAAACATGACTGACTGGGCAAAGCAACAACAAACCGATGGCTGCACATGTTCTGCTATTGGTGTGCTTTCAGGCTGTTTAAAAGAGAAGTTTGAAAACGCATCCCCTCGCACCCATGTTTATGCTGTCATCTTACACAGACATTGCAAGTTGTGAGTATTTAACTGCAGTTCCATCTATAATATAAACTGATTTCTAGAAGTAAGCTAACTAAATCTTAGAAGCTATGTTGTCCATTTGGAATTTCCATGTGAGGTGTCCAGATGGCCTGGAAGAAAGAAAATGGCTTCAAAATCTGCCTAGCATAATCTCAGTGAGTAGTTTATGCATCAATAGACTCTAGTTCAGTGAATGGTAGGGGCAAGCTTTTAATTATGTTGTTTTCATCCTGTCATCTAAAGTAATACTGCACAAATTGTGGGTGTCTTATACATGCTTATTGATTTAATCGTAAGTCAATAGCTGTGTTTTCTTGCACAATGATAGCTTAATATTTCTTAATTTAGTGATCATTTCCTATTGCCAAATGGAACTCCCTTTCCTACCAAACTGATTAACTCCCGAAATAGGAAGATCTAACTCCTTGTTGAAAACAGTAATTGAAATCATGATGCTTCCAAATATTTCCAGCAATGTTATGTGTTTAGCTTCTTTTCTTCTCATAAAATTTGTGTTAATTATATATTGCTGTATACCAAATCACCCCCAAGTTTAACAGCTTAAAATAACAAATTTGTACCATATCATAGTTTCTACAGGTCAGGAAGCCAGAGCAGCTCAGCTAGTCCTTTGGATCAGATTCTCTCACAAGGCTGTGGTCATCTAGAAACCTGATTTAGGGAAGATTCCTATTCTGGGTTTACTCATGGCTATTGGCAGATCTCAGATCCTCCCAAGCTGTTGGCTGAAGACATCATTCCTCGCCACTGGGCCTCTCCATAGGGCAGCTGACAACTTGGCAGCTGGCTATTCCCAGAGGGAGAGCAATGAGAGAAAGGAGAGAGAAACAAGTGATAGTGAGTCTAAAGTCTCTCTCTTCTCTAACCTCAGAAGTGGTCTGCCATCACTTTTGCCCTAATCTGTTCATTAGAAGTAAGTCACTAGATCCAGCCTACACTCAAGGGGAAGGGAACACAAAGGTGCAGGTACCAGGAGGCAGGGACATTTGGAGCTTTCTCAGGAGTTGCCTAGAACAGCATTTTCTCTTATTACTTAATACCTGAAATTGTGTCTTATTTTCTTATGGAAAATTGTAAGAGTATAGAATAAGGTGTCTTATTTTCTTATGGGAAATTGAAAGCATATAATGAGCAATCATATATCCAGAACCTAACTTTAACAATTATTAACATTTTGTCATAGTCGCTTCTTTAATTTTCTTGTTTCTAATTAAGTACTTTTTGTTAGTTATTGACACCATGACATTTCACCTAGAAAAACTTCAATAGTCATCAATGATAAAGGGGTCCATGTTCCTATGTAATTTTTGACAAAATCATCAATAATTCTCTAATACTCAGCCCACTTTCAAATTTCCCAAAATGTCTTTTATAGCTGATTTGTCTAAATCAAGTTTCTGTGACCCTCACTTCTCTTTGAACTGAGAAGATCTTTGGCCTATAGCTCTGTATTAACTTGTTTTCCTATGCAAAATTATTGTTATACATCTGTGTCTCAACAAGAAACACAATTTGAAAGAATTCAAATAGAACATAATTCAAGGATTCCTAAGTATGCCGTTTATAGATTTTGATCAAACTCCTCTAAATTACACAAATACTATGAGATTTAAATATTTCTGACCCCAATCACTTTCAGGGTAGCAGGAGAATGCTTTTTTATTTCCCAAATTACATGCTATTACTTTAATTATTTCTGTTATAGTCACACGAATTATTATTACTTTAAAAGTGTTAGGCATATGAAATTATTACCAAATTCACATTAATATATTAAAGTTGAAAATATATATATGATCATCTCAATAAAAAGAGGGGAAAAAAGTGAACAATGAAAGTTTCTCAGTTGTGTCTGCCTCTGTGATGCCATGGATTGTAGCTCACCAGGCTCCTCTGTCTATGGGATTTCCCAGGTAATAATACCAGAGTGGGTTGCCATTTCCCTTCTCTAGGGGATCTTTCTGATCCAGGGACTGAACCTGGGTCTTCTGCATTGCAGGCAGATTCTTTACTACCTGAGCCATAAGGGAAGCCCCAAAAGCAATGGCATTAATAAATTCAATATCACTTTAGAAACCTATGAAGAATATCTACCCCAAATCTGAGTCAACATTGTTCTTTATAGGAAAACTTTACAAGAGTTCCCTCAACATCAGGAAAAGACAAGACTGTCCATTCTCATGGTTTTTATTTTAGTTTGTTTTGGAAATTCTAGTTGATGGACTAAGACAGGGAATAAAAATCAAGTCATAAAAATTAGAAAAGAAACAAAACCATCACTGTTTGTGGACAGTAGGACTGTTTCTAGAAAACACAAAATAATCTACAAATTATTGGAACTTATAAGAAAATCTATTAAAGTGTTTGTATTTAAGATCAATATACAAAAATAATAAATGCCAGCCACGGTTTAAAAATGCAAATAAAGATAAGTAAATATTATCTTTTTACCTCAGTTTAGACAAAATGTCTTTTTGGCTTTTATCAGTTCAGTTCAGTTCAGTCGCTCAGTCGTGTCCGACTCTTTGCGACCCCATGAATCACAGCATGCCAGGCCTCCCTGTCCATCACCAACTCCTGGAGTTCACTCAAGCTCATGTCCATAGAGTCGGTGATGCCATCCAGACATCTCATTCTCTGTCGTCCCCTTCTCCTCCCACCCCCAATCCTTCCCAGCATCAGAGTCTTTTCCAGTGAGTCAACTCGACTTTTTTAGATGCAGCATAAAAATAGTGTCAATATTAAAATGTAAAATTAATTCATAAACACTATTAAGAAAGTGAAAGACAAGTCACAAATTCAAAGATGCTGCTGCTGCTGCTAAGTCGCTTCAGTCGTGTCTGACTCTGTGCGACCCCATAGACGGCAGCCCACCAGGCTCCCCCGTCCCTGGGATTCTCCAGGCAAGAACACTGGAGTGGGCTGCCATTTCCTTCTCCAATGCATGCATGCATGCTAAGTCGCTTCGGTCGTTTCCAACTCTGTGCTACCCTATGGACAGCAGCCTACCAGGCTCCTCCATCCACAGGATTCTCCAGGCAAGAATACTGGAGTGGGTTGCCAGTTCCTTCTCCAATTCAACGATAAATAACATTTAATTAGTAATGTTATATATGTGCATATATTTCTATAAATCATTGAGAAAAATGAAACAAAGACATAAAAACATATATTTTAATTTTATCTTTGACAAAGATTTTAGAAATTAATAGATAATATTGTTGTTGCTTCAAACCTTATTTGACCCATATTATTTCTTAATTTATTAGAAATCACATGAAACTTTGTAACACATCTTGAATCTCTAGATGGTTTGGAAGTAACTTTTTAAAATTGTGGTAAAATATACATGCCAGAACATTTACCATTTTAAAGTGTACTAATTCAGTGCCACTGAGAACTATAGCCATTATCTCTATTTCTAAAACTTTTTCATCATGCCAAACAGAAACTCTGTGTCCATTAAGCAATAATTTCCCATTCTCCCTCTCTTCCTATCCTTGACAACCCCTACTCCACTTTCTATCTTTATGAATTTGTCTATTCCAGATAACTCATATTATATTAGTGGAATCATATATTTATCCTTTTGTGCCACATTGTAGCATGTATCAGAGTTTCATTCCTTTTTATGGCTGAGTAATATTCCATTGTAGGTATATACAACATTGCATTTATTCATTCATCTGTTGATGGACATTCAGGTTGTTTCCACTTTTTTACTGTTTCAAATAATGCTGCTATGAGATCTGGTGTACAAGTACCTAAGCCCCTGCTTGAAATTCTTTTGGGTATATACCTAGGAGTGGAATTGGTGGGTCATAAGATAATTTTATATTTAACTACTTGAGGATCCACCAAACTGTTTTCCACAGAGCCTACATGTTCCCACCAGCAATGCATTACAGTTCTAGTTGGGAACATCTTTATGTGTTACCCTATCTTATTTTTAAACACACAAACAAAAAAAAAAAACATGCAAAGATTAATTTTCACCTAGAGGTGAAAAGCAATAGTTAAATAGCAAAGCTATGAGACATTAAAACCTGAAATTTGTGAATTTCCTCTTGTTTGGCGGACTTTTCAGGAATCCGCAAGTGTTGTTGGCACAAGCTTCTTTGTCAGTAGGTAATGTGAAAATTGAATTTGTTGTTGGTGATAAAGTTCACGTCTGCTTTCTTTGGGGGGACATTGATTTGGGAATATAGTTTACTGTAACCTGGTAATTTCAGTAATGCAAATGCAACAAAATGTTACTTAAAAACAAAACATAAATTCAATCGGGGGTGGCAAGGCAATTAAGGGGAGCTCTCTCCATTCGGTTGTCCTTCTGGGGCATTATGGCAGCTGCAGCCAATATTGAACAGGGAGCTGCAGCTGTTTACAGATGCATTAGGAAGGAGAGATTTTGGAACTTGATTGCAGAATTTCTCCTGTGCAAAGGAAAGGCCAAAATTGTAGGAAAGGGAGGATATCTAGGGATATAAGTAAATTTAATTTTCAGCAAGAGCTCAGGGTGCTAACCCTGAGCCCTACAGTTGTAATGAATCAAAACTTTTGTTTTGAGTGATCATAAGAAAGTTTACTAGGTTCAAAACAGTCCAATCATGCCTTTATCCCCCAATGTATCTATTACTCTTACACAGGCCCACAAAAGCATACCAAAGTATCTTTCATTTAAAGTATTAATATAGTTCCTTTATGCTAAACAACTGTTAGCCTTCCAGTCATCCATAGTTGCAAGGCTATCCATTTATACCACAATAAATTCAGTGATTATGGATAGGTACTAAAGCATTGTCTTCTGATATTTGATTATCATTAACATAATAATCTTTTGATAATAAAAAGATTTTTGGTGAAAACAGTGTAACTTCAGGATGGAATCATGGGAACATTTGTAAACCCATGGCTCTTGGTTGTGACTTGTGACTGGATGCTTAACAGGTGGTCTGCTGCTTGTTCTTGTGACTCTGGTGACATCATCTCTTTGCCAAGATGCTGAAGCTGACTGAACACACACCCAGAACAGGAGCTACTTCTGTAATGTAACAAATTATATTTATCATCTCATCTGGCTATATCCAGTTGCCCAGGAGTATGACTTTTGGTCATTATTCTTCAACATATATGTGGTTGTCATGTAAAAAAGCCAAACAAAACAGTAACAAAATCAACTTGTTTCCAGGGAAGAAAGGGGGCTTAAAGGCATGGAGAAGGACCCTAATCCCTTTGGGAAAAAAGCAGAAAGGTCAATTTGGTTTATTAAAGAGCTGATCTTTTTAAGTTCAGGATATAATACACTTCCTTTAATGCCATCTAATAGGAAATCAGAAACAGTCCAAAAGCATACTATTCCCTGAGGAAGAGTCAACACAAAATTAGTACCATCAGGCCAACTCCAGCGCCTTCTGCAGACTTAAGCACAGAATCCTGCAATGCAAATGTCATTTTAACTCCTTGAAATCAAATTTAAGGCCTGGTGTATAGAGGTGTTCTGGTAGGCGCATATATATAAATAAAGTAAGGGCACATAAAGTGTACTTTAGAATGGTCTGACAGATTTTTGATAAAGCTTATAAAACACAGATAAATGTATTTTTCCTATAAATAACACACTAATGAACATACCCTAATTGGTACTTACTATTGCCCAGCACTCATAAAGGTAGGTTATCTGAGAAGATTCCTTAAAGAATAAAGAGTTGTGGTTCCAAATTAGGGTCCCAGGACCAACGTGAGCCAAAAGGGGTCTTACCTAAGGTAGGACACCTGGTCAGAAGTGTGGTTCATGGGGGCAGGCATTCATCAGGGAAGTCTGTGGTTAGAATCAAACCTCAAGGGCACAGAAAGAAGGGGCAATGATTCAAATTGGATGATAAAGTATTGGTGAAGAGGAAGAGTGCTTGTGGCCTCTGTGGCTGCTGCCTGCTGTTCAGTAAGAAAGCAGGTACAATGGCTTCAAGGCACCATGAGTATGTGCAAATAGGGATGGGTACAGATACGTGCAACATGAAGTTCTTCTATTCTGAGAACTCCAGTGTAGCTGGGCTGACTTGACCCCATGTGAAGCAACCAGAGAATGATTCAAAAGAGCAAATGATGAAGGACTAAATATTGGGTTGCTGACTGACTGTGTGATATTCAGAGAGGATAGCCATGGAAATATTCACAGAGAAGGGAGCTCAAACAGGCTTCAATAAGCTTAGGGGAAGGGAGACAGATTGGGGGCATCTCACGCAAAGTGATGGCATGTGCAAAGGCCCTGAGGTTGAAGGAACATGGCAGCTTCATGGATCACGGGCAATTAGCCCATAACAAACATAGCACTGCACAGACCACAGGAATCTGGCCCCAGTGGAGCAAATGGTACACTGTGAGAACCAGTGGGAACGCCGTCTGAGTGGAGAAGCTTGAGGACCAGCGAAGGTTAGGATGAAGTAGGAAACAACATGAAAAGAATGGAAGTAGGGAAAGAGGGAGAAGGAAGAGACAGAGCCTGAGGAAACCACATGGCAGCCAGCTGATGAAGGGTTGAGCCACAATGCCCAGTTTAGAACCTAGAAATGGGACAAGGGAGGAAAATGATACATGTTGGGACATTTTAGAAGGAAAATCAACAGGTTTTGTATGTTGTACATAAAGTTTGTACAAAAACTTTGTACATAAAATTTAAAGAAGAGAAGAATTGAGGAAAAGTCCAGAATTTCAAGTCTGAGTGAAAGGAAGTTTGGAGAAAGGAAACTTTCCACATGAATTTGGCTTTTGGAAAACTGACAATGCATGTAATATTGGGCATACTGATGTTAAAGTAACATCTGAACATCTGAGTGGAAGTCCAGTAAGCAGCTAGAGAGAAGGGAATAAAGCTAAGATAAAACGTAGAACAGGAAATACAATTTGATCATATGCAAAGTAATTCTCAGTGAGTTGTATTTTCATATATTATGATCCTAAGAGGAACTATTTTCTGTAGTCCACATGGAGTATGAATTTATGTCCTGGAATTAACTGAGTACAGTTTTCCCTTTATTAGCAGAAGCAGTAAAATAAAGCAATCTTCTTGGTACCAGAAGGGAGAGGAGACAAGTCTGCATACAATCTAGAAATCTAATAATTCAAACTTAGGTCAGCATTTTAAGTGTTAAGATGCTTTAACCATTATTTGAAGGTAAAATGAAACCCATCAGAATGCTCATCAACATTTTAAAGCTTCTACTGGAAAACTCAGCGTAACAAGCCAGAAGTAATTTTTTCCCACTGAAGCCCAGCATCTTGGTCTGAGTATCACTTCCTTACAGAACAGAACTACTTTCATGGAAACAGGTTGCTTTGTTTCCTGTGTGATGTTCTCTTCAGAGAAAGCTGCTGTTTAGTGTATACAGGTTGATTTGGTAGAATGATATTTATGTGCAGGGTTATGTAAATAGAGTTATAGCCCATCTTTCTGATAGTAAAATAGGTTATAGTTAGGATGCGTGTGTATGTAATGATGGTGTGTGTGTGGG